>NW_005187448.1:3665517-3669386 GCF_000239375.1 Pundamilia nyererei
AGTGGGCCTGAAGCTCAGTCAAGTGTGTTAAGTTGATGTGAGTATCCCTGTGACAGGAGCTTAGTATAAAGTTTACTGAGAGAGGAAAAACACCAGGTTGGTAAAAATCCAGGAGCCAGTGTTTCAGTCTGTAAGGCTGTGAGTAACTGCTCCTCATTACCTGTCACATTATATCCACTAATTGACGAAACAACCAGTCTAGTAGATAGCCCCATGCACTTTGCAACTACAGATTGATTTGCAGTAAATTAAATAGTTGCAGTACTCTCATGAGACAATCAGAAGACAATCAATACACTGAGTCTGAAATATCAATTTGCTGTATAAAAGCAGGGACACCATCATTTTCATTGCTTATAAAATCCATAAAAATGCATTTTACGGAAAGAATCAACTGTAAAGTCACGTGAAGCTTCATTTTTCACAAGGCCTATCAGGCTCTAGAGACTCATAGCCCGGTATCCATCCTGCCACAAAAACGATGAGCTTGACCTTTGTCTGCAATCGCTTAAATGCAGAGTCAGTAAATTTCAAATATGAGATCAGAACCACTTATTTTGATAGCAGTTTAAGTCTTTTGTCCCCCAGTGGATTAGGCAGCTGAGGGAGTTTGCACAGGAAGACAGAAAAAGAGAACAAGCAAGCAAGGCAGTTATGGATTACATGGGGCTTGGTGTGCTGTGTCTCAGCGAGGCGTTAGATTTGAAAATCGAAATTAAATTGCAAACTCAAGCTGTAAATGTTTTATCAGTTGTCACCACATTAATGCCACAGTTTATTTTGGCTTAGTGGATAAAAGGATGTTTTTTCAGCGATATGAAATGAATGAGGAAAAACTAAAACGATGGCAGATTTTTCAGCACAAAAAGAAAAAAAGACAGAATCTTTCCTTTAGTTTACCTTAGCTGGCTTTCTGGCTAACCCACTTCTGTTATGCTCTTGTTATCATTTAGAAAATTGTGGATTTGCACAGAGCAACAGAAAATGGTTGATATTACTTATGCGGCTCCAGTTGGGCTGACATAAAAGAAACTTTTGTGGCATATCTCCCGGTGGTTTTATCCCAGGATGCTTCTGTTTGTGCCTTTTTCTTCTCTCCCACATGCCTTTGTTGTGTTTTCAACAGCAACCCTTTGTTTCTGTTATCAGGCTTCAATTTTCTTCTCAATGTTTTTAGATGGCAGTTCACTTGATATTCTGACATCCCAATATGTAGCACACTATACTTCATCATGATGGTGGTAACTTTACTTGATAAGATGAAAGCTGTGCATTTTGTGCGTCAAATATATACAAAAACAGATTGACACAGTTTTATGATGCATAATCATGTGACGCGCACCTTTTTTGTGTGTGCAAGACATTGGATTATATTCAGATATTGCTTCTGGATAGAATCAGTCAGTCAATCACTTTGATTGCTTGATCATGCACAGCTTCATAAATGCAATGAAAAAATACTCATCTATGTGTACTTCTTGTGCGGTTTTAGTTTTCAATTTGTGCAGTTCTTCCTAAGTTTAGCAATGCAGCCAAACTGAAAAGCTGACCAATTATGACTGGGAGGAGACCGAGTCCAGAAGATTCCCTGAGAGACGGGGGACCCTGCTAGAAGGATGACCATCAATCAGTCCTTTTATAGACCAGCAACATGTAAGCTATTTGGGGCAATGCTCCTACCATGATGTCTGGCAAAAAACAGGCAACCCTTCTGATAATAATAACAGCATGAGGTTATCAAAGTTCCTTTCATTGCCAGAGACAGAAACACAGATCAAAACTGAGAGATGGGTAAATATAGATGATTCGTCAAGAAAAACTGCTCACACTTCATGCAATATGAGACTACAGCCCAACAGTCAACCAGGTGCCAAAAACAGGACGGGCTACAGGACACGTTCTTGAGTAACCCAGGCAGTGCCCATATTTAAACGCCAAAGAACATCTGAGAAACCTAAAGTAGGATGTTAACAGCCCCTTTGCATTCACTTTTCAAAGTCATAGCATGATCTCTTAGACAATCCAGCTGTGGACTTCTATGAAGTGTTTTAAGGGTCAGAAAACGTTTGTATTTTTTTTCGAGCACTTAATAGTGAATTTTCATAATAAAATCCTTAGTATGGATTTTCAGGATAACAAAAAAAAGTCAAGCCAAATATATAATAATCCTACAAAAACTGAAGGGGAGTGAGAACATGTTTTAACATCGAATTTATTTGCCGGCGATTTTAAAACAGGCAGATGTGAGCACATGGGGGAATAAAAGCCCAGGTAAACATCCTAGAGAGCTTCCACCTTAGAGAGGCGACAAAATTACAAACGCTCTCTTATCTTCTGCCCATGAACCAACCAGATGCTAATATGTAATTCTTAAGGATGACCCACTCAGCATCAATTATAGTCACTGCAAAGTAAGGTGAATCACTCTAAGTGCTACAGCGGTAGAGCACTGAGAGAGCTGATACAACAGTTTCAAAGATCATACAAGGAAGTCTTCGTGTGACCTCGGCATATTCAGGGCAGGGAAAATAAATTAGAGTAGACTGCAGATTCCCATGTACCCACTTAATCGTAACAGGATTCATCCTGTTAACCTCAACCTACAGAATTACATAATTTATTTTGTATACTGGTAAAAAACATGCTCTGTATGGAGTGGAAATTTTATGTTCAGTCTCCTATGACTCTGGAGAGATGTGGTAGTTCAACTCTATGGGCATTTTAAAGCTCTTCTTAGTGGTGCTGTCTCTTGGACCGCACTGCATTGAAAAGTGTTTCCAATTTTAATAAACGTTTACTGGCACTGACCAATGCCACATACCACCGCATTTAATTCTCAGCTGGTGTGCAACGCCCGTCTACTGTTCTGTCCTCCTCATCCATAAACAGGGCTGGACGAAACAATAAAAATGTCTTTAAATGCAGTTCAACACGACACCACAGATCCAAATAACTGAGGAGCTGTATTTACTACTTTCAGACAGCAAAACTTGATTATGAGCCGTAAAAGTATTACAGGTCTGTTGCATTGGATTGCAGTAGGCTGTGAATCAAATGAGCTGGTGAGACAGCTTGCCATTCACATGAACTAAAACTACCAATATGAGTCAAACATGAGATAAATTGCTGTTCCCAACATGATTAAGACAAGTGCAGACATTCCCTCTGAAGTCTGAATGCCCACGGCTGCAAATCTACGCAGCAGAGTGGTTTACAATAATGAGGCTTAACAGCAAGTCTTCATTTGTCTTCATTGTCTTCAACACTTGTCTGCTTTAACAGACTTCAAAGGTTGAAAGTAATGTTAAAGCCATAGAGGCATTGCAACAATGAGATAGCATGACAGCAGAGAGCATGGGTTAAAAAGAAGCTGAAATCACACACACTCACATTGCATCTTCAGAGCATTTAATCATCAAGACTACGTCAGAGTTTAGAACTGACGAAAGGCATATATGTGAGGGTTACAACCCTATTCAATCTAGAGTTACATAAAAGACACAAACTGTAAGAATAGGATGATTATAAAGATGAAAGAAACACAGAGATAACATCACAAAAGCAGAAAATTTAAAATGTAGAAAAGAAGGAGGAACTGGAAAACAGAAAGCTGCAAGTTATAAAGTCACCAAAATCATCAAAGCAAACAATTAAAAGACGACATACTTTTCAACATATTTTTAAACAGTCATTAAATTGTCAAATTAATTAATAAATAGCTTTTAAATGTTTTTTTCATAAACACATCACATGCAGATTTTTGATCAACATCGTAGAGCTGAAATGGTGCGTTTATTGTTCTGACACACACACACACACACACACACACACACACACACACACACACACACACACACACACACACACAC
>NW_005187448.1:3669406-3671647 GCF_000239375.1 Pundamilia nyererei
ACACACACACACACACACACACACACACACACACACACACACAAACTGGCAGTGGTGCCAAAAAGCTGGAATCAACAGAGCAGCACAAAGGACCAACCACTGACATCAGTGACCATCAGAGGGGCTGCCACACATGATGCCTCTGAAGCCACCAATCTTGACACATACCTAACAGGGTCTAGTTCTCTGCAGGCACCAAAGTCAGAATGGTTCTGCACTACACTCCCATTGGTGGAAAAGAGGCATGCGAGAACAGCAACGCCTTCATAGCAGAACAATAATTCTTTGTGGGTTTGTCATCACAAGTGACTAATTTAAAGCCAAGAAATCACAAGCTCGATTATGAATATGAGTTTTGAAATCAGCGATTACAGCTGTTTAGGTTTCCTGGAATCTGGTCAGATGTGGTTGTTACGAAATACTGCTCGTGTCCTTTATAAGCTCAGCTCAAGTGCTAACCTCCTGGCTGTCACTGAATGTAATTTTTAGCATCTTTCTCCAAAGACAGAATGTCAGGTTTCCACACAGAGGTGGAAAAGGCTTGGATCTGCATTCGCCCTCTCCATTTGCCTTGTCAGCTGATGTTCTAGATAAACACACTGTATCAGTTTTATGGTCCCCTGAGTTTTATCCTGTGTATAGATGGTGCTATATTAATATCTTCAGTAGTTGCTTTTGAGTTTAAGTCTTGCACAGGGCTCCAACTGTTAACAAAAGATGTTTGCTGTTCGCTTGGGACTTCAGCAAAGAGCAGCTAGATTACAGAAATAGCAGGCAGTGCACTCTGAGCTCAGAGTTAAGAGAGCATTTGCTCTTGAGTTTTTAAAGCACTATTACCCCCACCAGAGAAGTTATGACAGATTGATTTGCAGCTGCGATTTCGCTCCTGTCAAATATGAACCATTTTCAGAAGTAATCACAGGAGAAGTAAGACATAAAGCTCTATTATTTGCCAGACTATTGTGCCGGTGTCAGTCTAAGAAGATGCTCATTTCAGAGTCAATGGGTTTTTTTTGTATTGTAGACACTGATGCAGTGAGACAAAGTCGGGCTATCGTAAATATATTTTCAATGCTGTGGAATAAACAGCCAATCTGGAGCCACAGCCAGTGCATCTGTGTTGCTGCATCTATTTCATTGTCAGCAGACAGCACTGTTCTCATTACCATTTTATGAAGCCCAGTTGGCAGAGTGAGTTTGGCAGAGTGCTGCACGACTAAGAACTCTGTTGAAGTGAATTAATTTAAAATGGGATTCAGACACTGGCACAAGATATATTTAGTATCTTCTCAGGCTTGGGCTCTGGGGACCTGATGTCCAGAGCTTCGACAGGAAAAGGCAAAATCTGTGCAGGGACCTGATAACAGCTCAGGATCAAGAAGTTGGATTACTTTCCTCTTATTTTAACACACTTCTCCTGCCCATTAGATTGATTTTAGAAGAACCAAAAGCTCCTAAATTTACACTCAGATCGTCTGGATATTTAAATTCAGTGTGATTGTGAAGCTAATTTTAAAGGCAGCAGCAGCAGCAGAGTATTTCTTCCCCATTAAAACGAAACTACCTGAACAATTTTCCTCCCAAGCTGTAGCCTTTAATTATCCTGTTCAGTATAGCTGGGAGTCTTTATTATCTGTTGTAACCAGGATGAATTACATCACCGAAACAACTCATGCCAGTGATATTCTTTACAAATCAGCAGCAGCTTTTAGTACACTGAGAGATGTGCTCGGTCATCTGCTGGAAACGATAAGCCGACAAAACAGGGAGGGAAAAGCCAAGGGGAAAAAATTACAGCGTGAAAACTCAGCACTTTTAAAAAGCTGTTAGCCTTATCTCCATGTTATTGACTGTTGGTGCATTGTTTGAAATTTCTCTGAGTCACTTATCGTGCGGACAAACAGATTCTGACAGCTGTGTGAAAACACGAGTCATAAGCTTTTCAGGAAGAGATCATTCAGACTGAAGGAAACATTTTCAAATGTGCCCTGATAACCTTTTTGTCAAGTGTCCAGATGTAGAGCAGAAATCCCACAGGTCTTCACCCTCTTAACCTGTTTCAGTCAAATTGATCCTCGTTGTATCTCTAATGGTTAACTGAAAGGCATTAGGAACGGGAGAGCAGCACGCAGATCCAAGAGGATACGATACGAAGCTCCCCAACTGCCATATCAGCCCTCCCAACATTTGACTCATTATAGAGGACTTGTGCAATTGATGTCACAAAAAGAGCACTCATGA
>NW_005187448.1:3673207-3678819 GCF_000239375.1 Pundamilia nyererei
CACACAATGCACCCGACCCCTATGGCGCCTCCTGCGGGTGGTGGGCCTGCGGGAGGATGTGCCCATGTCCCCTTTTCGGGCCCCATGGACTAAGGCCCAGCCACCAGACGCTCGCCCTCGGGCACCCTCCCTGGGCCTGGCTCCAGGGCGGGGCCCCGGTAACCCTATCCCGGGCAGGGTAAAGTGTTCCCTCAATGTTTTCTTCATAAGGGTCTGGGAGGACTGTAGTCATACTTAATTTCCTGTAATTTTCATGATTTTTTTCATATAAGCTGCATTTGCATTGTGAGTCAGAGCTTTACTACTAATGTCTCTTCTTCTTGTCTATTATAATGTGATTTCACCCTGACACATTCACTAAGGTGTGGGCCAGAGCTTGAAGGCACACTCCAGGCCCGTTAACCTTGAATATCCCTTTTGTTTTTGATGTGTCAGATTCTCTGACTGAAGAGAGGCTGACCTGCCAGCTATTGATTGCAGGAATGAGAGATGCAATCCAATATTCGATATCCGCCTACCGTCATATCAGGCTGCCATGTTGACTATTTTGAGAGCAGCATGAGTGGGCTTTCATTATTTATGAGATCGTGTACATTCTCTCAATGCATGTCAGGTCCATAATTTGTAGGACAACTACACACTTTTTGTAGTTTCCCCTCTGTACACCAACACAGTGAATTTTAAATCAAACAATCAAGATGTGATTGACAAAAACATTGTATTAACTTATTAGGAATTACAGAGGTTTTTATACAAGGGCGTCCATTTTCAGTGGTTCAAAATTAACCAGACAAACAAACACATAACTGTAAATATAAGAATTGTTTTTAATACTAGGATGCAAATCATTTATGCTCAATGACTGCCTGAAGTCTAGAACACATAGACATCACTAAATGCTGTGTTTCTTCCCTTGATTTGCTCTGTTAGGCTTTAATATAGCCACCGTCAGTTGCTGCATTTTTCTGGCTGTCTACATTCTGTTTGACTGACTGAAGAAGAATTTCCCATTTCTTTGCCTTGAGTGACTATCAGCATTTACACTTGGCTGAATCAGAGCAGAGAGTAGAGTCCTGTACACTTCACAAATCATCCTGCTACTTCTTTCAGCAGCCACATCATCATTAAACACAAGTGACCTGCTTCCCTGCCTCCACCAAGTTTGATGTGGTATGCTTTGGATCATGAGTTGTCTCTCTCCTTCTCCATACTTTTCTCTTCTAATCATTGTAGCACAAGTTCATTTTGGTTTCATTTGTTCAAAGATTTTTTTTCACCGTGCAGGCTCTTTTAGATGTTTTCTGGCACAGTCTAATCTGCTCTTCCTGTTCAGTGATTTGCACCTTGTTGTAAACATTAATGAAAGCATCTCTTAACTACAGACCTTGACAATGATACACCAACCTCCTCAAAAAGGCTACTTGACTCGGTTATATGTTTTGAATGTTTTGTCCGTTTGTTTTTTAATCGTGGAGATAAGTCCATTGGACTTTAGTACTGTAATTTTTCAAGCTTTTTTGTGCTTTTGATGTCTCAGATAGGATTTTTCTTTTTCTGTCTTTTTCTTCAGCCTTGCAGTGACAGCTTTCTGGACCTTATATTTAAATCCTAAATTGAACACTTTGAATCGGCTTCATATATCATTTCTGCTCCATTTGTCACAGCAAGCGTATGGACCTTACCTGCTTGTAAAACTGCTTGTCAACCGCAGCCAACTGTCAAATTACATTTGCGCCTCTGAAAATTGGGGAATGCTGTGAAAAAATAAACTGAGCAATGAAACCAAACTGATTTTCCAATATTTATTGGCAGAAACCTTTGTAAGGCACAATCTTTGCACCATTATTGACACAGAAAAAAAAAAGAAAAAACCCAAAACCAATTCTGTCTTGTGCACGGACAGAATCTTTGTCTGTTCAGCTGTAGGGAGTTTTTTTCTTTCTCACAGTCATGTAGTCCTGCCCAAAAAAAGACAAAGACCACACATCATAACCTCGAAACAGCTTACAGCTAAAAATGGATTTAAAATCGAACAATTAAATCAAACAGAGACAAAATTACAAAACTGCGCTTTTGTAAAATGAATTATGGATCTATCTATTTTTATCCTATTCACATAATCTTTAAATGACCTCTGCACATCATCCACCACATAACCTGTGCAGGTGAGAAGAGCAGCGAAATGAGGTGATGACATGCCACCAGCTCTGCCATGTCTCGCTCTCTTGGGAGAAGTGCTTCTTTTTAGGAAGTGAAGGGATTTCTAGAAATGCTAGTGCTGAAAGGTGAGACATGACACACTTCCTGAGGACTGTTGCACAGCTTGTTAAACCTGCCACCATGTCAGGGGTGAAAATGTTAGTGTTTGTCACTTAACAGCTGTTAGCAAGTGATTTCACCTGATGGGCAATTGTTGGACAGAAAATGAGTGAAAAGGCACAAACTCACATACACAAACACACAAACACACATGCACAGTACTATAGCACTCAAAATAATCTGGCAATTGAAATGGAAAACTTCCAAAGATATGGGGCGCAAATTCCCCCATCACCATTAAATTGGCATTTCTATGATGACATGCTGGGGATTAGCTGTCAGATTCCTGTTTGAATTTAACATCATCTTTGATTGTTTTCTGATTAAAATGGTGCTTAGCCTCACATTGAGAGCACCCCAGAGTTTTACATTACAGCTTTCCCCTAATTGACAATGCCCTCATGTCAGCATGAGCTTAATGCTCATACTGTGCAGCAGCTGGTGTAATATGAAACATGGGGTTGCAGGAGTGCAAGAACACGTGTCTGTGGGTGGCGGTAGTAGGAGTGCTGAATTTAATATCAGTGCAGATGGAGAAGTGTAGCGGCCGGTGAGGTGGACGCCTTAAGAAGAGACACTTGAGAAAAACTGGACATAATAAAAAAGTATGCACTGTTTGAACAGCAGGAAAGATATCAACGGTTGAAAAAAAATTTAATTGTGTGATTAAAACGATAATGGCAAGAGAAATATCCGCCTTGGAACATCTGTTTTTTATACAAGTGTCTGTCAGTGTTGGACTGTCATAACACTGGCAGGCATGACCTGGGATTGGTCTCGATGGGAACAAGGGGCTGAGATTGAAGCAGTGGCCAAGGCCATGAAACGCTTCAGCAAAGACAAACACTGAAGCAGAACTGGTCTCTTCAGAAACAGGGAGAGAAAAGTAGTGAGAGGAAAGACAGGATAAGAAAGATCAAATATTAATGCCAAGCCCACCTCTCTCCACTGTGATACTGTGCTTCATTTTCAAAAACAGCATCTCTCTCCCTCTCTCATGTTGCTTAAAGTTTTCCATTACAAGAACTGGCACTTTTAGTTCTCCAGGTATCTATAATTTAGCAGTTTTGCCCTGTGGAGTTGGTTAAGCTACTTTAAAAGATTTGTGTGCCCCCTCCGGTCTCGTCTCTGGTACAACAAAGACTGGACCTGCCGAGTGCTGTTTACTTTGGTTTTGGATCAAGTGTTCTCCTGACTGCTCTGTGGTGGTGTGTTTAATTACAACAATTTGACCTTTGGGTGTTGCAGTCAAGTTTTAAATTGAGGAGGATTTAATTAATCTTTTGATTCAAACAGAAAATAAATACACAACTGACCAAAATCGCTCCTATATTGATATAAAGTATATGTTTAACTGGATGAGATTGCTCTTGTTCTACATTAAATCAAATTCACATTGTACATGATGTTGATGGTCACTTTTAGCTAACATTCAGAGGTTAAATGCTCTCAGCTTTGGAAAGCATTAACACAGCGTGTGTATATAGAAGCTGTGAGGTTGTTTGAGCTCGTTTCAGCTGAATGACTGATCATATCCACATTTTCTTTTCTGCCACGTTCCCTCCTATTTTCTATTGACAATGAACATGAATTTAAGAAAAAAGAAAAACGTTGTTTCACAGTTGTCAGCTAAAATTAGCACCAGTTAGCGATCTTGGTTATTAAGGTGCAGTTCACTGTTGGCTTCTTCTGGTGTTGCTTCTACAACATCACATAAGATAAGATAAGATAACTCTTTATTGTCATTGCACAGTCATACATAGTACAGTAGTACAATGAAATTGGAAAAACTGTCCTACGTCGGCACTACATATAACACAACACAACACGATATGACACATCACAACGCAACAAACAATACAACACAGTATATTAACTTAGTATAAAAAAGAAGAATAAGTGTATGTGTATTGCACACTGTTATTATTGCACATTAATTATTATTGCACCTTGTTATAAATATTTATAACATGTTGCCATCTTTGCAACTTACAAATAATGTTGTAATGTCACAACTTAGTAAAGGTGGAAAAAAGGTTGTTGAAGTGTTGCCAAAGAGTCTTGGCAACCAGGAAACATAAACAGGCATGAATCTGATTGAAGATTCTTTTCTCCATCTTTTGCATGTATCTCTGAATGCTGAACAAGACGAGACAATAACCACGTGTCGCACTAAGCGTCCGTGTCTCCAGTAAGACATAACTTTAAGCGTCATAATTTAGAAAGGTGAATTATAAAAATTCACCTCTTTTAATAATTTCACAAAGGAGTAACTTGGCTGTAGAAACCAAAACCTTTATTTGTACCATGCTGTAAACATGCCGTGTAATTTGTTATTTTAATACGAGCCTCTGTTGGGAAGGAACTGCAGCGAACTGCTTTTTCATGTTCAGCCCTGGTGGTTGGTTCTCCTCTAACTGGATCAGTTATGCTTTCTGAGACAACCTACCCTAACCCTAAGCACCAATCACAACACAGCACGAGTCCTGCTGTCTCCAGCTGTTTGATCCTGTTTAAAATAAAGCAGGGTAACAACTGAAGAAAGAAGACATGGTTAAAAAATACAATAAAATATGTATTCTGTACACAATCACCCTCACAGGGAGTAGTTGGCGGACTATCTACTATAGCTAGACACATAAGAACATTTTTGCATCGAAAAGATAATAACCATATTAGAGGTCATTTAGCAATGATGTGTAAGCAGTAACCAATCTAATATGACTTGCCAAACAGGCTTAAACCTGAGTTCATAGTCTCATTTTGTGAAAGGTTATGGACTGTAAGTAATCAGCATGCACAGAAAGCGAGCTCCAGATGCCCTGCCCTTGGGTAAGGACACAGATCCTCAGTAGATCCTTTAAAGAACTGATGGAAGACCTTGACCTTGGGATGTATTATTCATGTGCGTTTAGTATGAGATATCAAAGGGCATTTCAAAAACGTAATGCCGTCTTAAAAAATAAAAAACAACAGCAAATTAGGTCAGAAAACACATCACTCAATGCAGCAGAGATTTTGACGATTCCTCTGTGGCATTTCTTTAACTGGGTATCAGTGACTGATGTTAACGTTGACGCAGCTTGTGTAGACTTGACCAGATCAACGAATCTCAGCAGATACCTTAACAACACAGGGATTATCTGGATTCCAGCATCACGGCATCTGTGTATGTGAGCCGTAAGTGTATTTTTTAATCTGTGCCCTCATTTATCTGTAAACCATACAACATAAATCCGGCTGAGAAAATCTCCTTCCTCCTCACAGGACTCTCTGTTCAGTATACTATGCCA
>NW_005187448.1:3678917-3680440 GCF_000239375.1 Pundamilia nyererei
ATTATATGAACAAGGCCAGAAAAATAAGTCCCTGCAGGGAGCTTTAAAAGGCTGTGATATCGATTAGACTCTACAGTACAAATGTTTTGTACATAGTTAATGAACTGAGGGGGATCATTAACTATAACACACACACACTCACACACACAGAGCTGATCAGATGAACGTGTTACTTGGATACACAGCATGAGCGGGGCAGCAGAAACAACTGTAACCATTGTAACAATCTGTTTGAACAATTAAATCATTTCTCACGGCGATCAGACAGGTTTCTATATCTCACACGCCAACACTGAAGGCAATCAACTCGAACTCAGGTGGAGGATAACATCAGATAGGTTCAGTGAATGAGAGCAAAGTCGAGTAATCAAGCTTTAAATATAAGACATTCATTAACTCTTAGTGGCAAAGGATGGCACAACAGTCACAAGACGTGTAAGATAATGAGGGACTCTTGGACTGTAGCACTAAAACCCTGCAGCAGGTGGATGAACTAGTACTGAAGTGTGGGATTGGCAGGTGACAGCAGTGATCAGTTTAACAAGGAAGCGAGTGGCTGTCCAGGTGAATTTAGGTGAAATGTGTGGCCATGCATGTTGTCAGGAAATAGCTACACCTGAGTCAGCAAAGTGAGGGGATGGAGAAGCATGGCAGCAGTTAGTTCAGGTCAGTCATCTAATTGGTGACATGGTGTCATCTGGGATTCAGAAGTTTCAACAGTTGTGCTTAAGTTAAGAGCTTTTGTGTTCAGTTAAATAAAAATCCACTTATGTGTTGCAGTTACTAAAGGTAAGCTTGTCCTGAATAGGATTTGAAAGCAGGAGATAAGATATATAGCCAAGTCTGCTTCATCCAGCTGATGAAGTAGCTCCATGAAGTAGTGAGTATTGCTAGTAGTTACAATGTATGGCGAAAAGTGCTTTTTAAGGTAGAAACAGCTCACCTGCCATAAGGAGGTTTGTGGAGTCTCAGAGCTGAAACCCAGAGCCAGGGCGGTGACTGCTCTTTCATCGTTAATCTCTTTTGTTTATTCTCTGGTGAGACATCATAATGGTCCTGGTTAATGCCAGCCTTTTATTATCATCTGTTTAATGTCACCTAAATGGATCTTTAACCAGTTTACCGCTGTAGGAAAAGGAGACCATGAATGGCTTCTGACCATATAAATGCTGCCCAATCCAATTTCCGTTTCTGAATCAGTGGAAAACCATGCATGTGAAGGTTTTTTATATGAAGTAAAGATTCCAAAAATGTTCCATTTGTTCAATTCTACTGTACATTTCTTACAAGCTGTTAAGAGAAGCAGCATGTTAAGATGAACCAGAACAGTGTAGAAATCGAACTTTAGCTGTTTATTAGTAGTTCAAATCCTGGACCACTATTTATGGACTTTTGAGCTGCTGTGATGCAAAAATTATATCATCTGTAACTGCTTTTCTATATGTTGCTGCGACTGAATGGACTGATTTTAAAAGCAGCCATAAAGCTCAGGAACTTACCAAAAAACTTACTATGCATGAAAA
>NW_005187448.1:3680475-3688115 GCF_000239375.1 Pundamilia nyererei
GTTTTTTTCCTCTTTTTACAGTGGATTACAGTGAAATTTACCTTCAGAGTTATAACAATAACAATACTGCATAACAAAATCTACAGTACTCCAGATTGTATATGATTTCAGATCACTTATCAATGTTTGTTTGTGACTGTTCTTATCTAGATTAAAGATTAAATGGATTCAGTGTCAGAGTTTTGGGCTGAACATTTATTAACAAATGATTTTGTGTTTAACCTGAATTGAAAAATCACCTTTTTAAGGCAATGCATCACACTAACATCAGGTGTGATTAATGGGCAGCAACCTAAATACTCAGTGATTCAAATCAGTCTTTAGTGTGATGCAACGGCTCTTGCAGCTGGTATTTGATTGCCCAACGTGGTAATACATATGTGAACTAATAAATAAATGATATCTTAAATTGGCTGCAAAGGTTTTTAGTTTTTCCCAGTTGTGATCTCAGCATTTTATTTAACAAGCAGAGATTTTTTTTTCTTTTAAAAAAGGTGCCTCTCAGCACTGTGGCCAGCTGATCTAACGTTTCTGGATGTTTAATGATTTCATATATCATTAAAGTTAGCACCAAGCCTGGGGTTGCAGCTGCAGTTCGTGTGTGTTGGGTTGTGTCATTCAGAATCAGTTCTTGTGCATGAATATGCTAATAGAGGAGAAGGTGCCACTGGCTGTTTCACAGTCTTGTAACACCTCAGCTTTACTAGCACTGAGTCTGTCAGCAGTTTGTGCCCTGCCAGCATTGACAGTTATTCGTTTGAGGCCACGAGTGTCCTTAATGCATTTCGGCAGATCTTTGTTGTGACTCTTAAAATTTACTCTCTCCATTTCTGTGTGATAAAATGCAGGAAACTGCAATAGCCACCAGAAAAGGCATCTGTCAAGTTAAGAAACTTCCAGGGTAATTCTTCTCAAAGACAGTTGTATCCAAGTAAATCCTGAGATGTTAGAGGAAAAAAAACATTTTCACGCCACTTCATTCTGCAGGTTTTTAAAATCCCAAAGCCAACAGTCCTTATATGACCCTGTTGTCCCGGTATCTTTTCCATTCACCCACAGTGTGGGTAAGCCTTTATTTGACAGTCGTAGTAAATAGATGCAGGAAGCAGTCTTAGAAGCATAAGAGCCAGCTGCACTGGGGGACTCCCTGCGAACGGCATGCACGCATGGGTTGTGTACTCTAACCACTCAGCTATCAGGTTACCCCAGTCCAACACTCTTAAAAAGGAGGTCTCGATCCCTGAGGACCCTCACCTTATTGTCACAAGTATTAGTGTCTTCAGAATTACGTAGACTGAGCCATGCGTAAAACATTTGAGTTGTTTGCTTTTCAAAGCCTCAGGTTAAAAGGATTTAGGGAAAATGAGCAGAAAATGCTCACTGGGTGATTTTTCAAAAGCAGTCTCATCTGTTTACCTCCAGTTCTCCATTCTACTGACAGCTAAAACTTAATGCTTGGCCTCACTGTGGTAAATAAGTGCGTCATGTGTCTCTAAGTCTACGTGAGTGACTTTATATCCAAACAAATGTTCCCTTGAGTGAAAAACTCTAAAAGGCATTAGTTCCCACACTGGAATTTGTTGCCATAGGAACCAACATGGAGGGCGCTGGATGATGGAGGGTGCATATAACGTTGAATAAGAAATGCATTTTACTCCAAAATGAAGCACTTAATCAAGACTGCCACATGCACCGCGAGGGTCAAAAAGCAATCCAAGCGAATATCACGTGAAAACACTGAAAGAAAAAAACCTGAACCTGGTGTCACATGTGTATTTGGATGCATGGAGGTGTGACTGAAGGTTGGTATATGAATGCAGAGTGATAGGCTGTTGGGATGATGGACAGGATGGCTAGATGGATGGATCTGTGATGGATGAAAGCAGAGATGGAGGGTGGACTGGTAAACTGATGGATAAATACAATACAATCAGCATTGACTGCAGCATTAGTGTAAGTGTAAATAATAAAGGACACAATAAGGACACAATACTTAATGAAACTTCAAATGAGCAATTTACAGTTTGAACGTGTAGGTAAGAGTGCACTGCATAGATGAATACCTTGATAATTTAATCATGATGATTCAAATGACAGATTAAAATGGTCCCTAATCATTTTTCTTCTCATGTTAATAATGCATTCGCACATTTCACTGGAATTTCATCCTCTCCTCGGTAGGGAATCTCTTTTTATTGCCTGGTGGTTTCTAGCATACAAGGAAGAATAATGCATTCCACATTGCTGTAATTATTTCCTGCAGCACCAATAGCCCTCTATTTGTGTAAACACACACACACACACACACTCACACACACACACACACACACACACACACACACACACACACACACTTTCTTCACGTGCAATAGAGCTCTTGAAAAAGCAAGCGGCCATGAAGTGCGAGGATTCATCTTATTAATAAAATATCACCCTTCCTCTCAGACCTTGGATGGCTTGAAAGGAACTTGAAGTGACAAGAGGCAGATGACCCTTTGAAATTAATTTTCAGTTTCTTTTTTAAGGACTACAAGTAGCATTGCTGTTCTGTGAAGAAGTGACAGTGTCTTTGAGTAAAACAATTTGCACAAATCTCACTCATCCTTCTGTCTGACTCAACTATTACAGATAGTGTTATTTTCATTCCCAGGGTTGTCATATTCTAATTGAGAGGCGAAGAGAATATTGGTTTTTGAAGTGCCTACAAATTCTGCTGAGGAATGATTGTTATTCATGGAGATTTTTCACAGCTTGAGGCAGTTAAGTTAAGAAAACCATGTCCCTCTCACAGTGTTTACTTCATGTTCTGGTCATTTCAAAAAGCTTCAGATGACCTGCGTGCATAACTCTCCATTACATATCAGCCTCTCCACATATCAGTCAAAGATCTGATTGAGAGGCAGTGAACAGGAAGAATGCTGCAGCGAGACATGCAAGCGTACATGCAATGTTAATGCAGCGCAGTTAAGTGATGCAAAAGTAACCTGCCAGGTCATTTTTCCTCCAGTAGGCGGAGCGGATGTCAGCCTTAAGGTTGGTCCTTTATACCAACAAATCCCCATGGGTTGTTGGCGGTGGGGTTTGTTTTATGGAGACTGGCCAACACATTTTCTGTACGCACAGCTGCGAGGCAGATGCAGTGAAGAGCCATTACAGAGCGTGCATATTCCCTGCACACAAACAAGTAATGCAGAATTGCACTGGATCTTTGTTTATATGAATAAGGGTAGACTAACATTATAAACTTGTCTCAGTGTATTACAACACAAGCTGCAGCTTCCACACTGACCACATAAATTGAATCAACGTCTCTAAAACTAAATGGAAACATTTATTACCTTTTTAAAGGTAATAATGCTGCCTTGAGAGGTGCAAGATGTGCACACTTACATCTGCGACATCCAATAAACTGAGCAGTAAGTCAAGTGGTAACTTTCTAGTTGCTGTTGTGAAAAACTCAGTGGTTTCTAGAAGATGCGTTAAAGCCGTGGCAGAATAACGCCTGCAATTCTGCTGTCAGTAGCTGATTGCTACCAGGTCAGCAGAAACCTAAACTATTTACAACCCAAATCATTAGGTTTCTCCAGATTTTTCTGCAGAGTCTCACAGACATTATGTATCTAAAAAGTAGTAGTTAAAACAGTTTCATGACAGTTTGGCATAATTAAGCCACTAAACAAAGGTTGACAGGGCTGTCACAGGAAGTCATAGTATTGCCTGACAAATAGACCAAACAGACAAAAAAACAAAAAAACAACCAGCTTGACCAAGACAACCACCTGATTTCATCACAGCTGTCAATTTAATATGCAGCCGTGCCTGCCCTTGTAAACTGATGTGCAGCAGTGAAATACAAGCACAGCTTTGTTTCTTTGCAAAAACAGAGTCAGCAGTAAGTTATACATTATGTAAGCTATAGACAATAAGACAAACACTCAGGCACGAATAGGAATGAATTGATGAAACAAGATGAAATGCTTCTGCTGTCTAATCAACAGCATCTAGAATATTTTTGCATACTATTCCCCAGAGCGTGTCAGAGGCTGATTAGTGGCATCCAAACTGTTACGCGAGGACCAGTCGGTCCCAACACAATTTCTGTGTGCGGAACGGTGATGAGTGACGAGCAGTCGGAATTCAAACAGACAGCCTTTAGTATTCAAATTGTGCATAGTGAATACTGGAGTGTTTTGATGTACCCTGCTATAGAATTAGGCTTGATTATTAATTCTTTCTATTACAACACTGGATCCTGGCAGCCTCCAAAATCACTGAGCCGACATCAAAGAAGCCAAAGCCGTAGCACAACATCTTCTCCCACAGAGAGCTGAAACTACATGTTTGACCCAGTTTTCTTTAACTCATCAGGACCTGCTTTTCCAAAGTCTCTTTTCAAAGGAACATCGCAGCAAAATGGGCTGTGACTTAAAAGACCCATCCAGAAGCGATAAATGCACAAGAGGCCACACCAAGTCCTTTGATACAGGATTGACCACTCCTCTTAAACAGATTAGATTCGGAGTTTTGTCATTAACCCACACATTTTTTCCCACCTCTCCTTCCATTTCCCTTTATTTTTTTCTCTCATCTGTGTAGTTGCTCCCTAACTGACGCATCTCTCCCATTTCTCTATTTAATTATATCATTTCCCTTTCAGTGATTCTCTACCAGTTTCCCCGGTGATGCCTTTGTATGCCAAACTGAGGGAGTGTTCAGTGCTGCTGAGGTGAATGAGAACAAGAGCCTGATTTCAAAGGTAACTGCTGACTTGGGTTTTGAAAGCTATAATTATTCAGGTCTCACTTTATTCTTCTTGCTTCCTCTGAATACGAGCTGAGGAAATTCTATAGTGGGAGCCTTGTTTATGCAGTAATAAGCATACCCAGCCATTCCACATTGTATTCTGCTAATTATCACCCTTGTAGACTAATTAGAAATTTGTATTGACAGCTAATAAAATGTAAAGCATCAATATTTAATGTGGAAGCTGTGATCAAGCAGGGATGCTACTGTACACGCTGCTGTCAAAGAACTTCTCTGTTACTGTTGTCAAGCAACAAAAGGAGCACATATTGAGAAAAGGAAGCAGGGGGAGTCTTCATCATTATCAAGAACTCCTTCAGTATCTCCACACCCACAAGCAGAAAGATAAGACTCATCAGAAATGTTTTTTCTTTTTTAAGATCAGCATTAATTGCTACCAAAGTCTGTGGTGAAAAAAATTTGCACCTAACAGCAAACCCCACTCACTAACACTTAAGGCAACAGGATGTGGGTTCTTTACTTTTTCTTTTCTATTTTTGTCTGCAAATGGAGCCGCTTATAATTCTGTGATGTTGCGTAGGCGGCTGGAATTTCTTTTTTTATTACTGTAAAACCATCTGTGGGAGGTGCTGAAAAGCTTTCACCCAAGTCAAGCACTGATCATGGAGCTGGGCGGGGATGTTAAGTGAATATTAAAAATGTCAACATGCCACTTGAGTTACATTTCTAACCTTGAAATTTTGAGAGAGAGATTCAGTGAGGGGCACTCACTGCTGCCGCCTCTTTCATGTGGGGCGAAGAGCTGTGGGAAACACAGCAGAGAATTTGATAACCTCAGTATTTTCTGCACTGTAATCTTATTTGGGGCTGGTGTTGGATGACTGTGAGATCCTCTCCCCACAGAGCTGCATTACCGAGCCTGTAGTTTGGGTTTGGCATTTTTCTTTTTTTTTTGCTTAAGTAAAACTCCTATTCACGTTTTAGTACACTTACAAACACACACACACACACACACACACATGGAGTGCGAGGATTTATCTTATTAATAAAATATCACCCTTCCTCTCAGACCTTGGATATAATGCTCACTATTAAATGCACCTGTCTTTTTTAACTAAGCAAAAAAGCAATGATGCTGTCAAGTCATCCTTAGGTTATTAAAAGTATGAAATATTATGTATCAGTTGTTGAGCTTTGGAGGTGCGTTTCGGCATCTTTTGTCATATTGTAACTAATATAATTGTTCAGCTAAGCCAACTGGCTACAGCGTTTGCAGACGTACAGCGTCTGCAAACGCGTGAACTCCCAAAATATCTGTATTTACATGTAAACAATGCCATTCTCTTGTTCAGTGGATACAGTAAATACTGCCATTTTTTTCAAAGCCACAGGCTTCCAAAGATACACAAAAGGTGCCCTTTGACGTCAGTCTCTGGATGGTTGAGGAGATATTGGATTACCAGAGAAAACAAACTGTTTGAATTAATGATAAAGTCAATGATATGTGAAGGGATGTTTGTAGAGTGTACCAGTGGATGACTGACTGGTGCCCTCCTGCTCCCACAGTTCAGCCAAATCTGGTTTTGAAAAAAAAAAACAACAAAAAACTGTGATGAGAGGTAACTCTTGTAGTGGCTGAAGCTCCCCTTGTGTGCGGTTGTCAGTGGTTAGTTTAAAAGGCTTTTTGGGAGTTTTTAGGTGAGGTGAGTCATGTTGAGCGCTTCTGATTTGCATAAAGAACTTAATGCAAAAGAGGAGAGGCCAACTTGACTGCTTACACAGAGAAGCACTTAAAAGGGAAGTACTTAAATTACAGATCGTGTGGCCCAATAACAGATGTACGGTGGGTTGCGGGTCCTGTAATATATAAGATAAAGTGCTGTAATTACAAGATAATTAAGCAGGAGACCATGGTTTGTGTGCCCTTTTCAAGATTCATTTTGCACTTATTGGTTTTCACTCACTGTGACTGTGACTCACTGAGCACCCAGAGTATGCCGAAAGGCCCAGGGCAAACATCTGCATGTGAGACTGTGGAAGTGACACCAGGTTTGTGTAAACTAGTCAAACAAAACGGTTCCATCTTTTTTCTTTCCATTTAAAATAATATCACACAATTGCTGTTCTCATCCATAATGACCAGCTAATTCAAACAAACACAGTGGAGGCTGTTGGAAAACATAGTAGGATTTGGAGCTACAAATGATGATTATGGAAAATATGTAGTACCACTGTGTCTCTTACCATCTTTGTTTATGACTACATATGCATAAATACCCAAATCATACCCAAATCATTGCCCTCGCTTACACAGAACATGCTATCCATCACAGGGCATACATTATCAAGCCGCTCCTCTCGAAACACATGATCATCTTACTTACATTTGCATGCCTTGACACGCAGCAACTGTTTATTAACAATTGTAAACCAACACAATTATGAAAACATGATCCCAGAGTAGAAACAGCACCATCATATTTCGGGGGCCTTGATGGGGACTTGCCATGATGGAATGGAGGGTGAAATTCCCACTTTTATTAAGACATCTCACGCGATAATGCAGGTGTGGCTCTTGCAACACCCTGAAGCTTAGTGGAAGTTGAGTGATAGAGCAGGACAATAACACTAAAAATCAAAATAATAAAATAAACTTTTGTAGTGGCCCAGTCGGACCTCTGAGTTCAGCCCAATCCTGCCGCATCACCTCAAGAGACACATTTAGGGCAGACACCCCAACATTATAGCTGAGGCAAGTAGTTCTGTCAGGAGGAATGGTACACAATGGACCAATTAACACAGAGGAGGTAGCTGCAAATGATGTCATTTTAAAGCAGACTCTTCAATATTTTGCCATTAAAAAGTTACAGCGCACA
>NW_005187448.1:3689564-3697280 GCF_000239375.1 Pundamilia nyererei
ATACATGTGACTGTTCAGTTCTCGCATATATTGTTTTCAGTGAAAGTCTTCTGATCAGCAGTAGCCCAGGCTCCCTATCTTGTTGTCTGCATTGTAACACAACATTTTTATTACTAATTTCAAGTCTTCCACTTTGCGTCAGTCCGTTTTAAATGTGTTTTGGCCCAGAGACGATAGTGGCATTTCTGGATCATGGCTTCTTCTTTGCATGACAGAGCTGTAATCTGCATTTGTAGATGGCACAGTGGACTGTTTTCATAGACAATGATTTCTGAAAGTGTTCCCAACCATTGATTTCCATGACAGAATCAAGCCTTTTTAATGCAGTGCCGCCTGAGGGCCTGAAGATCACATGCATCCAATACTGATTTTCGGTCTTCGGTCACAATTTGCAGAATTAATTAAATTTTTTTGTAGATTGGTTAACCTCTGCTCGCCTTTACTTCTGAGAAACTCTGCCTCTCTAAGATGCTCTTTTCATACTCAGTCATGTATCTGAGCTGATGCCAATGAACCCAATTAGATGCAAAATGTTCCTCCAGCTGTCTCTTTTTAGTACCACTTACTTCTCCAGTCTTTCCCAAGTTTCTGGTGATGTGTTTCTTTCACCAAATTCAATCTGAGTTAATATTTTATAATGAACTGTTAGTATTTCCGGGTTGCTAAAAGTAATCCAATAAAGGGCTAGATAGTGGGAGATGCCATAAAAAGTTGAAGCCTTTCAGCACGTCATTTCGGTGAAGATGGCATCAGTGAACATGATCAGACAGCATTTAAGGGTCTATGTATGTCATGTTAAGTGTGGGAGAAAAGTCTGAAATGAGGGTGTCTCTTGAACTTGCTTTGCTCCTGCTTACCAGGGTTTGTCAAAGCCATAACACTATTTATTGACAAGTAGCTGAAGACAATAGTACTGTGAGGATATGACCTTGATAATGAGACTTATTTCAAAGTGTAAACATTCAGAATCTTGAATGTCAGCCATTTCCACCCAAGCGAATTAGTTCATGCCATTTGCTCTATAATGATTGATTTGCTCAACACTGCCACCACACATATGCTCATTAAAAAATGTCCCTAGTGAGTCACAAGCCAATCGCTGCAACTGGGCCATATGGCTGCTTCCCTCCTTGCTTATTGGCTGACCTCTGTACATCATGCTGACAGTTTTCACCATGCTGCTTCTCACAGAGTGGAATTGTCTCCAGTGAAATCCTGCTGACTGTTGGTCCCCCTGTCATCTCTGTCTCTCAGTGTGGATCCCGGAGAGTAGTAACACCCCCCCCACACACACACACACACACACACACCCGCCCCCCTCACTTTGCCTGAAACAGTGTACAAAGTGTTTGCAGTTCTCCATCTGTGACACCTGCATATCCAATCTACACAGTCATTTGTGCCTGTTGTGGTCAGTACTCACACTGCTACCTGGTGCTGACCTTTGAACCTTGGAAAGGTAACACAGGATGCTTGTAATTTTATGCAGTACTTGGCTTCTCGAAGTTCTTTATGTCACTGGAAGAAACAGGGCAGGTTATTGTGCCATGGGGATCCTGTTCCTGCTTCAGCTTCTGAAGGAGGATATATCCGTTTTCAGAAACCACTTACAAAGCTGTAAAGGGTTTTTTTTTTTAAAAAGGATGATCAATAGATCTAAATCAGTCACAAGGTTTCCAATTTTAAATCCCATTAGTTTTTCAGATGGGCTTGCTTCAAGCTGAGAGTGCAGGCCTTTGAAGTCTACAGCATAAAGATCTATTTAGAATGACCTGAATATTTCTTTTTATTACAGATACATTTCTATCTGATGTGTTTTTAGTATGTGGCTGGAGGAGTAAAACCAAATAAGTGGCTTACTACTGTGTGCCTCCCTCCAGTAATACTGCAGTTCCAACGGCCTTTGTCACATGGCAGTTTCACTCCTTCACGCCTTATCAGAACAATGGGCGAGTGACCAAGGTCTATTAGTTTTCCAAAGGGCGTGGGAGAAATGCATACATGGCGTTACAGAGAGTTCACATCACCCTTCGCTCTACTTCTTTCGGACGGTCCTGCAGAAGGCTAGCACCATTTCATTTCTCCGTGGAAAACGAAGGAGTTGCACGAACCGAGGGGAAAACGACTAATAAAACCAAGAAAGCAACTCTCAATGCCACACGAAAGGCGAGAAACCCCGCACGGCTATTTTCAGTAAGAGCATTTCTGTTTTCACTGAAAGCGCCACGAGCGAGAGAGAAAGAAAGGCAGAGGTGAACGGAAATTACGCCGGAGCTGCAGCCGTGCGAGGCTTTCTGTAGCAGGTAGTTTCTCATTGGATGTGTGTTATGTTTTTTTAAACTGCTAGATTAAAGTGACAAAAGCTGGGTGATGAACACGAGGCGCCCTCCCGGATAAATCGCAAAGCATGGCAAGAACGCTCCTCTCCGAAGAAGCAGGTGTATTCCGCCAAGTGAAGGCGCAGGACGCAGAACAGCAGCGACGCACAGCCGCCTCTGGACCGTAATCACCTGCTCCAAAGGAAAACACCCCATTCTAAGACACTGTGGCTCTTAACCTGCGTATCATCGTCAGAATAACTAGATTTTCTCTCAACTTAAATCTCGTCTGCTAACCAGGAGGATGAGAGTGCCGTGACACAGCGGGACGCATTTGGAAAATTCTGTACTGACAGAAAGAAAAAGTCAAGGATTGTTCTGTTGGCTTTTGTTTTTATTTTGCAGCTCACTCTCATTAAGGACAAAATTATCTGCAAGGATGGCCGGGGCACTCTTCTCAGTGGACTCAGTCTACATCGGAATGGAGGTGGTAATTGCTGTGGCGTCTGTAATCGGGAATGTGATGGTGGTCTGGGCGGTGAAGATTAATAAATCGTTGCGAGATACCACGTTTTGTTTTATTGTCTCCCTGGCTCTGGCGGATATTGCAGTGGGAGCACTCGTCATCCCTTTGGCCATTACTATCAACATCGGACTCCAAACTCACTTTTACAGCTGCCTGCTTGTGGCGTGCACGGTGCTGGTCCTGACGCAAAGTTCGATCCTGGCCCTCTTGGCTATTGCAATTGACCGCTATCTCAGGGTCAAAATCCCGACCAGGTAACGACCTTTTTGCAACCTAAAGGATAAAATTAAGGACGGGATTGAGTCATGCGTTATTTGTGTAATGTGGGGAAGTGATGCGAATGAAAATAGCATAGATTTGTTGGAGGTACTCACCAGAAATGATAGCAGAAGTCAGCACAGTTCCAGTGCTGTTTCATTGATTTCTGCATGGGTCTCGTTTCACTATACAGGAAGCTGCCAGTCTGCCAGTTTCTTTATATGCATATATATCCGCCTTCCCATGACAGCTTAACAGAGCAAGGCCAATCTACTAACTACTTTAATTAGTCTTTCTGTCATCAGGATCTCTAATGTGCTGAAGAGGTGCACAGCGACACAGAAGTGGTCAGCTTTGCTTCTCCCGCTTTGTATGTGGTGGACACATCATGTCATGCTGGGGTAAAGTAAAAGCACAAGCAGTGGTGTTGAAAAGCTAAAAGGACAAGCCGAGAAGGAAAGAGAAATTACTTATTTGAGAATATTGCCTATGAAAGCCTCACACCCTTGTCCCCTGTTAAATCCCATGAAGTCTTCCAGGCTTACAGTAATATTCTGTCATCAGTTTTAACTCTTGACTTTTCCATGTAAAGTTTGTCTGTCACAGCAGCATCTGGGCATCCTTGCTCGGGTTATGCATGTAGAAATTTTCTCAGGAATTGTCACTTGTTTCCAACACACATTGCAGAGACTATATTTAACAATATGCAAATACAGCATTGTAACATTTTCATAAATTACATAATATGCTGCATGCTCTACCACGCTCCCTGTTTTTAGATCAGAACCTGATCTTTTCCGATCTCTTTCAGGCTCAGTTTTTCGATTATTTTATTTATTTATTTTTTCTGCACTTCTGACACAGACCTCACTTAAGGTCTGGGTCCCTAATCAATACTCATCCTACACATGGCACCTGCTACATTTGGGCTAAATTGAAGAATCTTGTTTTGCCTCACGCTACCCTTTAGCAAAGGTCAGCCTGTGGTAATATGGGTGTTTTCTTTACAGCCAAAACATCCTACATTAAACATTAACCATTAGTAATCTGAAAATGACTAATCACTGGCTTACCATGATGAGCTGTATCAGATAACTACTTTCATCCCTGCCTCGGGGCAAGTATCAGGTTGTGGTCCCTGAAATTCTTTACTTACAAGTCAAGACAGCAGTGATAAGATCTTTAAGCCTCTGCCTTTTTTTTAAACCTCCCTCTGACTCTGGCTACTTCTTCATAAAGCTTCTTAAATAATGAGAAAGCCTAGCCTGCAACACCTTTAATATCCAGTATGTAATAGCAGCTTTCTTTCTTTCTTTTCTTAAAAAAAAAACCAATTTCTGGTTTTAAGAAAGTCATTAAAAAGTAACAGTCTTGCAAAGGTCAAGTATCAAAGATAAGAATTTCAGAAACATATTTTAAAAGGTAATATGTGCTGCAAGGACCTTTTCACAAAGTGTCTTGGGGGTTGTGGCTGTGAAGATGTGAATCACATCTTCTGTCAGCCCAAGGACACTGACAATATGAAAAATGAAGTACAAAGAACGAAAGCATGCATGCCCTGACAATGCTATGTGGGAAAGTGCTGACGTGTCGCTCTGCTGTTTACTCCTGTAGGTATAAGCGGGTGGTGACCCCTCGGCGAGCGGCACTGGCAGTCGTGATATGTTGGACGGTAGCGTTTATTGTGGGACTCACACCCATGTTAGGCTGGAACAACCTGAAGCGCTGCCAGGAGAACGGCTCCATCAGCTCCGACCTCATTACCACGTGCAAGTTTGAAAATGTCATCAGCATGGACTACATGGTCTATTTTAACTTTTTCGGCTGGGTGCTCCCACCTCTGCTGCTCATGCTGTTCATCTACGCAGAAATCTTCTACATGATCCACAAGCAGCTTAACAATAAGAAACTGAACACCAGTCACGCAGACCCCAACAGGTACTATGACAAAGAGCTGAATCTTGCTAAATCCCTTGCTCTTGTCCTCTTTCTCTTTGCTGTGAGTTGGCTCCCCCTCCACATCATCAACTGCATCACACTCTTTTGTCCTGAGCGTAACAAGCCCAAAGTCGTCCTCTACATTGCCATCCTGCTCACCCACGGCAACTCTGCGGTCAACCCAATTGTCTACGCTTTCCGCATTAAGAAGTTTCGCTCAGCCTTCCGGAAAATCTGGCAGCAGTACTTCTGCTGCAAGGACACATCGGCTCTGGAGACCCAGGCCAGTGACAGGAAAGAGATGCCAACGTTAGACCTACAGCAGGCAACACCGCCTCTTTCTCCACAGACAGAAATCCCTAAACCTCAGCCTCTGTCTGAGCAAAACCAGAAGACCGAATCACCTCAAAAACATAAAGGACAATCATCCTTACTAGGGCAGAATGCAGCCTAAGCAAAGGATAGAGCTGATGCCTGGAGAAGTAATGATCAGTGGGCAAAGCATATGCTCTCTCCTTGTCTAATGTGTAACATGCATTGTTATACAGGGCTACAATGCTTAGCGGAAGGGAGCCAGTTAAATCACTGGATGAGCAATTGTTTTCACTCAGGAGGAGTGTATATGCTGAAAGTTTGGTCAGAGAGAGGGAAAGAAAGGTTGCATATAATCGTGAAATAATGGAAGTCTTTTTCTGACAGTGACTGTTGGTTTATCTTAGTAACAAACTGAGAACACTGAGCTTTAACTGTTTTATTCAATTTGGTGGAACAGTTGGTGGAAACATTACAAGATGTGCAATATAAGTTATTGTGGTTGGTCAGTATGAGATAATCAGATATGACAACTTTCTTAAACGTTTATATATTCAATGGAGGCGGCAACTCTTCCTACTCCATAACTGTGTGTAAGTTTAAAGTGACAGTGGCTAAAAATATATGAATGTAATAATGTAAATATGGGACTAAAAGCAGCACAGCTGTGAATGAGCATATCTTCTTCAGGGTCTTCACTGGGCAACAATGTGTAGTGTGTTATCATGGAAAGGTTATTTGTAACCCCTCAACTCCTTTATGCAGGAGCTCAACCCCCCCCCCCCCTCCCCCCGGTCATTCAGCAGTATCAATCTATAGCAGAAGGAGCGACGAAGAGGGATAAAAAAAAGTAGCCGATGGACCAACAAGAGCTTTTAGGTGTTGCATGCAAGAGACTTGGAGAAGGAAGACAGCAAGTCACCTGGGAAAAACCCAAGATGCACTTAAAGCTCCTCCTTGAGTGGATCTCTTCCTGCCAGCCTCTTTTATCTGGTAGTAAGAGTGGGGTTTCCCTTTTTACATTAATAACAACATTATCACATCTCAACACCAGAGTAGCAGCTATGGCCTTATTCATTATCTGAACTGGTGTGGGCTCCACTTTTAACTGACCCAGAAATGACAACCTGAAGATGGTGAGTATGTACTACTAAGCTTAGTAATGTAAGTATGGTAAATGCCACTGACTTAAAGACTGTGTGAGAATGTAAACTAACTTTCTTTTGTCTCTGGAAAAGACTAAGAGGTGGGATAAGACACTGACATTCTCCTAAACTGGTGACAATCTCTTCTGTAAGGTTAAGACATTTCTATCACTGTCTTAAACATCTGACAGGCAGGAGCAGACAGTGAAGCTGTTTGATTGACTGAATCAACAGGATCAACAGAAACA
This sequence comes from Pundamilia nyererei, assembly GCF_000239375.1. Lineage (NCBI taxonomy): Eukaryota > Metazoa > Chordata > Actinopteri > Cichliformes > Cichlidae > Pundamilia > Pundamilia nyererei. Next base: position 3,696,310 of record NW_005187448.1, read on the forward strand.
GTAAAGCACTCCACCCATGTGAAATGCCTACAAAGTAGAGGCTGGGTGGGCTGTAAATACATACATTTAAGGGAAAAGTGGATGAATAAATGTTTAAAGATGTGTCTTTTTTTAGTTAATGCAATTTACAACCTGGGTTTACAGCTCTGATTAGCACTGAATAGTGAAATATACATGTTTGTCTCATGATTTTATGTTTTTTAATAAAATGTATAATTCCTAGTCCGAATGTTATTACTGAGCACAGTGTCTATGTGCTCTATGATATATGGTTATAAAGTAAAAAGCATTTTCAGCAGTAAATATGATATTTTAAAAAACTAAAATTAAAGGGGGTAAGGTTTTTTTTTTTATAAAAAGAGGAAACAATCATAAAGAATGCCATCATCAGTCATAGAACATCCATGCAGTGCACATCAGTAAAAACATCAAAATTCAGTCATGGTAAAAAAGAAAGTACATTTATAGGGTTTTACATAACAGGACATAATAAATCATCATCTAATCCTAAGAAAATACAACCTGAGGTGAGCAACAACCCAAACATATTGCACCCGCTTCTTATTTATTTAAGAAAAATAAAGCAAAAATGCAGAAGCAGTGCCTCAAAAATGAAATAGAATTAAGCACACCCTTAGCTGCTCCTTAGACTCTAAATTCCACTGGAGGCAGTAAGTGCTGCTAATAAAATGCACTTGAGGAAGTGATCATCACCATGTGTGAGTACCTCTATGAAAGCAGAAGGTTTGGCAGTGTGCAGATGTGGGGCATTCAGGTGTGACACAATGCCAAGGAGGAAAGGCAATAATCTCAGAGAAGCAATTGTTGCCGATCAATATGGGAAAGGTTTGTCATCAGTTTGCACCAACAAAGATTATTCACATGAGGAAAAGATTCAAAAGATCCCCCCCCCACACACACACACAAATAAATGAATGAATAAATAAATAAATAAAATTAAAAAAGAAACA
>NW_005187448.1:3697303-3714560 GCF_000239375.1 Pundamilia nyererei
GCATGTAAGATGTTAAAGCCCTGTAACAGTGTATAGGACACAGATGAGGTCTGTATGGAGATGTTTCTCCATAATGCACAGCACCATGTTTGGTGAAAACTGACCACAGCATATTAGCAGTGCATAACAGCATGTTTTGTAGCCAGAGGACCCGGGCACCTTGAAGTAAAAAAAACAAGGAACTTCTCTGTAAGTCAAAGTATTCTAGAGCCAAACATGTGAGGCTGAAAGCTAAAGTTAGTCTGAAAATTGGGCCATTATACAGAATAAGCATGCAAGTAAACCAGAAGATCTCCATCAGAATGGTTGAAAAAGAAAAGAGACGTCAGACCTCCGTCTGATTGAAATGCTGCAGTCACGCCTCACAATGATGTGAGAGACTGATGAATTCAACAGAAGATGTAGCACTTGAACTTACTGCTCTAGGTGATTTAATAAGCTGGGTGTACTTAGTTTTCCATACATTGCTTATGTATTTTTGCTCAGTTTTTTAGTTGTGAAGTAATACAGAAACAAGCAGCAGTGACTTTAAACCTTTGATTCGATCTTTCTCAGTGTGCTTTGGTTTCGACTGGATGTGTAGGATGTCAGAAACATTTTGGTTGTAAACTTTGGTCAACTCTGGTTTTTTTTTACGTAAATGTAGTTCTTTTACTCAAATAAAGGGTTGTTTCACAGAGTGATTGTAATTGAGAAATATGCTGAATCCCAGGCCACTCATTTAATCAGTTACACATATCAGAGTACAGCAGTGGGTCAAACACAGTACTGTATCTGCTGAGCGATATGTGAAAATGGTACACTGGCAGGTCATTTTTGAGTCTTTTGCTTTTTGTTTCAGTTTTCCGGAAGCCAACCTTCCTGGTTAGGTTCAGTCTCACGTCTTTCAAAAACACACCATTATTTCAGGGCTGGTAGTCTAAAAATAATTCCTCAGGAGTCACTGAAGACCATACCAGAGCTAAGGACAGGGAATATTGCATCAGGTGTTCAGGAACATTCAATTATATGGTGACATTGATCTTTGGATGTGTTAATAAGTGTCTGTTTTCAGTTTTGTGTTTACATTTTATTTCTGCTACTCTCAAGTGGCCGAAAGCACCAGTAAGCACCATTTTTAAAAGAACTGGACTAATAGGTCTTACACCTATGTTTCTTCCTTATATAAAGTCATGTTAACTAAGGATGCACTTGTAATATTAAAAGATCATAAACAAGTTCTTTTCTGTCTGTTCAGTCCTCTGGATCATTTCTCATCCTCTGACATGTAATTTTTTCCACAACAATCAGCACTCGAATCGGTGGATATCTCAGCTTCTTATGGGTACCTTGCTGCGGCTTATCAGCGCTGTCAGAGTTCTCATTAATTTTTCAGAATAATGCCGTGAGTGGCTTTAAGATAACAGTTGACAGTTGTCACCATTCACACAGCATTTCTTCTCTCTTCTTTCTTCTCAGTCTGTGAGTTTCTTTGATATTAAAAGACTTGTGAAGTTCTGAAAAAGACCAGGCAGCGCAAATAAGGACTGTGCTGTGTCTGCAAGGGTTTATGCTTGAAAGCTGTCAACAGAGTAACTTCACTCGCTTCTTTCTGATATGACATGTGTATAATCCCTACAGTGGATGTTGTATGCGCAATTTTATATGACATGATGTTAAACAGAAAGCTTTTATAAATCAATAAACTGTTCAATATAATGATTCATAATAGTTTGCTCTGTGGCCCTGTTCTTATCATACTGGCTCCAATGAAAAGATCAAATATTAAGTGGAAGGAGACTTCAGATAAGAATGTGTATTTCTATTAGAGCAGTGACCTTTCCCTGCAGTGACATACTGTCCTCGGGCTGATGTTAGTGTGAACCACAAGGCCTGAGAAAGAAGAGAGAGACTTGTCTTCACACGGTTCATCATTCATAAGAAAAAGTGATACTTAGAGCATAGCTATCATTGACTTTATGAAACCACAAGTGTTACAATACATTTTCACAGTTGTTGTATTGATTGGTTCACATTTCCAAAGACAGTTCTGCTCATTATAGTAATGATCTATTTAAATAATGCATGAATTAATAGAGTACAGAGTACCATAATAACAAGTGTGCTTTGACTTTTCTGGCAAAACATACAATACTGTGCAAAAATCTTGAGCCACCACTCGGGGCTTTTTTCTACAATTCTCATTCACTCAGTCACACACACAATCATACAGTGTTTACATCTATGCCTAAGCAGTTTTTTTAATCTAACATTCACATGTAAACACACACACACACACACACACTGATGAATGCATCAAGAGCAACTGGGGGTTCAGCATCTTGCCCAAGAATACACGTGGACTGGAGGAGCCAGGAAGTGATCTACCAGCATTCAGATTGGTAGATGGCCAGCTCTGAGTCACCACTGGCCCTAGGAGGCAGACTTTCTTAAAAACACTCTTTTGCAAACAGAAAGCCTGGAGAACTATTTGCTCTTGAGCAATAGTTCTCCAGGCTTTCTCAAGGTCTCTCCCAGTATTTGTTTGGACATTGGCTGTGTATTCACTCATTTCCAGCCCAGTCTGACAATTTCAGGGAAATTTCTTTATTTTTTTTAATTTGTTAAGTCACTTAACACTGACCTACTATGAATCGCTCAAGCATAAAAAAAATGCTGATGCTGTATGGTGATGTGTCCTAAAAAAAAATTAGGTAAGTGAACAAGTGGTGGAAAAACTCTAAAGAACTATCTGCAGCAGAAGAACACTATCTGAAAGTCATATCCATAAAATCAGTGGAAACTGGTCTTAGGGAGTGATTACTCCAACTTTGATTTTGGTTCAAATGACCATCAGTATGCATGGACGAGTTCAGAGAGAGATAGAACAGTGAATGTCTAGAACTATCCAACCCAATATCACGGCAAAATGTGTAATAGACACCGAAGCATGAAAAGGGCGCACATGCAGAAGTTGCAGTAAGCAGCAGTAACAGCAAAGGGAAATATTTTATTTTAAACAAAATTAAAATAATCTTGGGAACGTGTTTAAACAGCCATCATTACACATTAGTTGCCTTGCTTAAACGTTTCTGATGATTAGGACCCTTGAATATATTTTATAGGGTTTTTTTTGCTCACTACCGACTTCTTGGCTGTAAATATTTTATTTCTCCCTGTTGGTAATCGTCTGGGTTGAACCATCTGTGAAACATGGAGTTTTTGTTTCTTATGGTTCCTGGTTCAATGACCCAGTGTTTTGAGTTTTTTTGGTTAATCTTTGGGTTTATGAAGTCATTTAGGGTCTAGTTCGATATTGCTTCATCCTTTGAGCACTTCTGAGTTTTGTTCTGTTCCTTGGTTTGTATCGCCTTTTTGTGTTCAGTCTGTCCTAGACTTGTCCCTGTGTTTCCTTCCTAGCATCACTGTATGAAGTCTGTCTTGTCTCTGTATGTTTCCCTTTGTGTCTTTGTGTCAAATCTGCATTTCTGTTCCCGTGTTCTGTTATTTTATTTTGTGTTCTGTCTTATTTTGGTAGTCTTTCATGCTGTCCCTCATTCTACTTTGCTGTGTGTTTCCCTGCTTCTTGTTCCTGTTTCCTCCAATAAGTGTATCCCCTGGTTTTTATTTTGTCTGGATCACAGTTGACTAGTTTAGTTCAGCCAGAATAAAGGTTTGTTTCTTTTCAACTTCTGTTCGAAACCTGCCTGCCACATCACTTCACGTGACACTGTCACAGTTTGGAGCAGCATTTCTGCCAACGTGGCTGTTGATCTTGTCAAAACTGATTGAATTGTGAACGCAGAAAAGTACTAAAGCCACACTGTTATACAGTAAAAGGATACTTGGACAGAAAAGACAGTGTTTCACTATCAGTCGTGGATTGGCCTCCCCAGACTTCAACATTATTGAAGCAGTGTGGGATCACCTAAAGCACAGGTGTCCTACTCCAGGCCTCGAGGGCCGGTATCCTGCAGGTTTTAGATGTGTCCTTGATCCAACACAGCTGATTTAAATGACTAAATTACCTCTTCAACATGTATTGAAGTTCTACAGAAGCCTGGTAATTAACTGATCATTTGATTCAGGTGTGTTGACCAAGGGTGAGATCTAAAACCTGCAGGACACCGGCCCTCGAGGCCATTAGCTCCCCACCCGACCTAAAGGAAGCTAACAGCCAAACGTGAGTTTGGATATCCTTAAGGAAGCCTGGAAAACTATTCCTCAAAGATACGTTACATTATATACGATTGTAAGGTCTTTGCCTTAAAAAGTGAAGCAACTGTTTGATTTGACACTATATAAATAAAATTGAATTGAACAGAAAGAGCTTGTCTAAGAGAGTTCAGGCTGTGTAGAAGAATAAAGGTGGTGATTCCAAATATTGACTTTCAAGCTGGTTAGAAGTGCACAAACTCTGGTTTTGTCTTTTATTCTGTATTTTTGTTGATGTTTGCAAAATGCTGAACCTATTTCCCATTGTCTTAGAAAAATACAAGGTGTGGCTCAAGACTTTTGCACAATACTGTATGTGGATCAATATTTCTTCTGGGTGGTCTGTTCCAGCTGTGCTTTCAGTCAATAAATTGAGCTGAACCTCTAACCAACATGGCTATTCCACTTCTCCCGTAAACTCCAGCAAAAGAGGATGAAGTGATTGCGTATTCGCTCCTGTAAGAAACATTTTCATTAAAAATGGAGGAGAGGTTTGATCTACCTGGGATCTCATCAGGCATCATAAATAAGCAAGTGTCTTTTGCCCCCAGTGCTGCTGCACAACAAGAAACACATCACCTCACCAAAACACTTATACATGATAGCAACATCTGTCTCAGGGAGCAGCTGAAACAGACCCTGAAAATGAAATGAGGATAACACTAACAAAACAGTTCTGTAAAGTCATGCCAGCACTTTACTATGTGTTATACAGTAAAGCACAGAATGATGCTCGTGTCTATTGCTGACTTTGTTATGCATGTGCGACTTCACAGAGAAGCAATCAGTCATAAAAACAAGGCCACCAATACCGCCTCCGCTGCAAGAACATCTGTGTCAGACTCCTCTGCGTTGTGATGCAGCAGTTTGGGAACATCAATTCCTGGTTGGCACTGCAGCTAATGAGAGGCTACATTCACATCAATGAACATAAATGAGCAGATGAAAAAAAAAAACACCAAAAAAACAAAATGTGTGGATGAAAATTTGCAGCAGATGGAAAATTTGCATTCAGTATCAGCCGAACATTGCCTATTAAGATGTAATGATATGCAGCATATTACTGGCAGTATGTCACAGAGCAATTACAGCACAGTGATTAAGTGAAATCCCGTTTAGCTGCAAAATAAACATAAAGGTGTTTTAACAGAAAACCAGGGCAATCTCAGAGCATTAATGAAACTACTTCTATAAATCGGTGCAAGGAAATCGATGCAGTTAAACAAGCTACTTTCCAGTAAAAATCAATTATTCACCAAAAAAGGCCTACAAAATTAGAACAGCATCAATATTTTATCTCCTTTTGTTATGTTTTTTTTTTTTTAACAAAAGAAGATAAAGCTAATCTCTGCACCAGGATGTTGACAACGCAGCCTTGAAGCAGGCTGTAAAATGTGGGGAGGGCATTGCCTGCTGTGTGAACCCAGACTAAAGAGAAGATGCACTAAATCATCCACTGGATTGATTTAAAATGATATTTTTATGGAGCAAGTTGAGGAAATGATGATTGTCTGCTTTGTTAGCTCTGCAATTCCTTCTTTGGGTAAATAAGAGATCAATGGACAGTATGGCTGTTAAAGCTTAGTGGTGCATTTTCTTTCTGACACTAATTCCCTATACCAGAGCGCTGTCCTTTGTCTTCACTGACTCCCCTTATGACAGAGTGCCACCTACTGGTGAAGATGGACTTAGTACTAAGTTTATTAAAATGTGGTGGTGCCAAGAGAAGCTGCTACTGATTTGGCTGACTTCCGGCTTCCTCATTAAGCATCTCCTGCAGGTTCTGGAGGACAGATCAGTGTTTTTTTTTAATCTAAAATAGTTTTGATGACAGCTCCAAAGACCTGCTTGGCTCCATTACAGGAACTAATTATAAAAAAGGGTGGGAGGGGGGGCACAGGGAAAAGAAAACACAGCACTGCTACACATAATGACATGCTAAACTGTGCTGCTTATATGATGTAGATTTCTTAGCTATGAAAGAACATGCGTTGTTTAACTTGGCAATGTTCTTTGTACAATTCAGCAAAAAAAAAAGCTAAATCAAGATTTTGCACAATTTTAAGGCAGGATATCATCTCTCTTTTTGATCACAAACAAGATTTTTGTTTTCCTTTGGTTTCTGAGCACGAGCCAGCTGTTTGAAGTTCTTGACTATCTGACCTTGATCCTACAGTATGTTCCAGAAAATCTTCCCACATCCACAGAAGCTCACCCACACACCGTCACTAGACCTAAAATTCTGTCCCCATTGTAAAGAGACAATGTGTTTTTTATTGCTCCACTTCTCAGGCAACTTTAAACAAGTTCGTGATGGTAAAATGTTACGCTGAATGCAGCGCTGTCCACTTCAGTGACACAGGAAGAGTCATGAGCAGATGTATAACCACAACCAGGCAGGGTTCGACTTGTTTACTGCAGTGCCGGAAAATGACACATATTGTGTGCAAATCTAGGTTTTTACCCCGAAGGAAAATGCTGCATTTATCTTACTCTGTGTGAGTTCAAACCCCTGCAGCCCCACGTATGGTAACAGTAAGCGCAAACACCAGCAAACACACATCAGAGGGAGGGATAATTGCCTGCCTCGACAAGTCTAAAGTGAAATGTGCAGAGGCAGTTGAACTGCTGTCTGACTCACTTCCCACCTGCTATCAGCTGCTTTTTTCTCAGGACTTTTTTTTTAATGAGGACAGGGAAATTCCCGACTCTTTTCCCATTTTTCTGAGATTGTGGTTTTTAAAAACCTGCTGAATAGACTTTGCCGTGCTCAGCTTTGCATTCTGGGAGTGTAACGGTTAACTGTTTTTCCTTCCCTGTTCCTTGTGGCAGATTTGAAAAAAAACAACTCTTTATAAGAGTTACGAAGGCGTTGCTCCATATGCAGTTAAACAATCCAAAATAATATTTAGGGCAATCAGAGCTCCCACCATAGCCCATGGTGTCACTCCTTGTGGCTGTGCTTTGGTTGGCACCCGCCCATAAAAGGCCACTGCTTATGACTGGGAGTAATTAGCTTTTAATGGTGGTGGTGGTGAAAGATGGCTGTCCTTAAAGTCAACATTACTCCGCCTGCCTTAACTTGTTCTGCGGTGGCAGCAGACACTGTCTGCCCCCACAAGTGGCTCTCAGCCAAACCCCTCTGTTGCTTTTTAGTGATATTATATAATGACAGTACTTCACACAAATTGCCTGCAGCATTATTTAAAACGATATCTCCCCGGGGTCGTATGGTGGCCTAGGGGTTAAGGCGTGAATGTCTACCACAACATACCCAGTTCACTTCCTGCTGTGGCCCTTTTCTCCTTTTATGACTCCCCGTTTCATGTTTTAATCTAAAAAAAAAAAACATGAAGTAAAAGTATACATCTCTCTTCGTGACTTCTTTCATGATAGTTGAACAAAGCTACATGTTCTCAAAGACTTGAGCTGATTCTGCAAGTATTTACAAAACACCAGTTTACATGTACTCATGTTGGTCTGAGATTTCTCTGTCACATCCTGTTTCATTAATCAGTGCCAGTGTGTCCCAATCCTGTAGAGTACCTGAGACGCAGAGGAAGGCTATGACTGTAGCAGTCATTATGGACTCTGTGCCAGGGAAATAACACAATAATTGGACCATGAACATGGCAAATTTGAACTGCATTGATCAGGTTTGCACTGCACCGTGTTTCAAAACTTATTTCCACATGTCTTGGCTGAGTGTAGTCATCATCTCCTGTCATCATCAGAATTCTGAAGAAAGATTCAGGATTAACTCAACCATACGGTTTGGAGAAGTTAAAGAAGGAGTAGTTGAAGAAGAAGACCTTCAGTGTTTTGTCTTGTGTGATAATGGATGAATTGCTACTGTTCGGATTGTCAGCATCACTATTATTGTTTTTTTTAGCATATAAAATCCCCGATGTTGACAATAGTAATAAGTATATTTGAATTGTATCCACTTTTGTATCCATTTTTCCCATCTCCTAACATCCCAACATTTTAAAGCATGATATGCAAAAATATTGTGCCAATAAACAAGAAATATTCCCAAACTAATGGCCTGCATTCTGATTATCATTGACGAAGTAGAATAATTACTCCTGTCTACTGATCCAGGGAGACATGAGTCAAACTTCCAGCCTCTTGTGCTCCTACACTCGTATTCATATGACTCTATTCAACTTTATGACAACTGTGTAAAGTCTGTTCATGGAAATATTTCTGTCAAGTGTTTCACGCTGACTTATGACTCATTATAGACAAGCTGTTATATGAGTGACCCTTGAGGGATTGGAGGGCACAACATGGTTTCCGCCCCTGGCATTGACTTGTTTTCATCAGCTTTTGTTTTGGTTGTGTCATTTGTTATGTGTGCTGTGCTACAATGATCTTAGTGTGACAGTTTCACCCACAAGCACGCATAGTATCTGGACAAATTATGAAGTGCTACAGATATTCAGAGACAATACATGAGACATACGGGTAAAAACTGTTTTAGTTTCACTGGAGCGATCAAAATTAAAAGAAAGAAATACAGAGCCTGTCTTGGAAAACCAAAATAAACATGCGTAAAAACAAAACCATTCCCAGAATAGCTGCAAGACTCAGCAGACTCAGCACAGGCTGCGTAAAGTACCTGGACGTGGTGACGGGGTTACATTTCCTCCACATCAAACCAAGTAATGCTCCTGATTGTTGCACAATCTCTGAATCCCACCACAATGTCAACAAGCCAGTCGTCATAAAATACAACACAGCTGAAAAACGAAGCTAGCCAAGGAACCACATCAACTGTCGCAGACAGGAAGTGAACTGCCTGCTAGTAACATACCATAAGACATAAACAATTTGCTTTAACAAGGCAGTTTTAAAGTAAACAGGGCATGTTAACAATTAAGGGCAAAGTTGCAAAACTGCAAACATTGAATCCAGGCTGGCTGAAAAAAATGAGGGTATGAATTACACTTTGGTGAAACACTCACACAGTTCTGCTGCCACCGTTCAAAACATTTCTTGGCTATAAAATGGTGTTTTTATAGTATCTGCATGTGTGTGTGTGTTTTTTAGCAACCCCAGGGAAAATACACAGAGGCCACAAATGATGACTTTTTTGGTATTACATAAGTTAGTCATTTGCACAGTAAACCTAATCCAAAAAATTCAACCCACTTTAGCTGTGAGGGTCTAGCAACTCCACTCTGATATTATCCAGCTCACTGCTGACGCAGTCGGCCACCTCATATGGTCACGTGGTGTGTGCCAACAGACTGAGCTGTGAATGAGGGCGAATTTTGGAATGATGCCATGCAAAAATGTGTATTTTTCAAGGTTTTCGGCCAGACGTCTCTTTGGGAGCACAGTGGTGAAACCAAATGAAATGTGGCATTTGTTAAAATGCATGGAGCCATGTTCATTAAACCTTTGACGCCATGTGAAATCAGAGGCAGATGTTTTGAAACGAGATCTGGGAATCCTTTCCGGAGCTACAAATAAGCAGAAATAACAGTTAGATCATGTTAAATGAAGAAAAAAGGGAGGAAAGGGCATTACATTAAAGAGAGATTTATGTCAGCTGTTGCTTTGAGGCTGAATAGAACTGCTTTATTCTGCACTGAACAAAATCAGTGAACCCAAAGATATAGCAGAATATCAGGGCATGCAGTGTGCTACAATGTAGCTGGCAAGATGAGACATTTTAGACGGGTACATTTTTCAGTTCATTTGCAATAACATGGTTTAGGTTTGTTAGTAGGAGTCAGTAAAGGCAACAAATGTCAAAAAATTTGGAACACTGACATTTTTCATTCTTCTTAAATCAAAGTGAGCATAACGTCAAGAAGGCCAAAGAATTCAAGCTCCGATACAGTCCCAGTAGATCAACTGCCAGCACATATAAGCTAATGGCTAATGGTTCAACTGATAAATTTCTACACATTCAACTTGCAAATGTTCCATATAATGTGCCTACAGTTGCTGGCCACCTGCAAGCCACTTTGAAACCCAGCCCCCATCTCCTTTGTGACTAACTTAATATATCTGTTTTAATACTGTACTGGAGTCCTCCCTTTTTTTCATGTATGTACTTGGAAGGTAGGGATGTGTGTCCAAAAAAAGAGCCATATCGCCAAATATAAGTGGCAGTATATTTATTTATTTACTTATTGCTATTCTGTTAAAATATGTTAAAGTATGAACTCTTTACACAGCAATGTAAAATATACACATTAAAAACAGAGTACATCCTCTTTCAGTTCTAAGGTTTTACATATCAGGACATAATATAAAAATTGGTTCTGTGCAGGTGCTAAAATTATTTAAATACTGAGATGAACAATAATGAATGGCATACTGTCTTGTGCCATATCATTAGTTATTTAACAATAACCACAACAAATGCAGAAACTGCACCATGTGACTCAATAGCTTGTAGAACCAGCTTTGCCGCAAAAGCAACTTTTCAGCTTGAAGTGATTGTTTTCAGTGATGTAATAGGATTTATCAGTCTGTCACATCATTGTGGGGGAATTTTGGCTCTTTTTTCTGTCCAGCATTGCTTCAGTTCACTGAGATTTGTGGACATCTGGTAACGCGTGGCTCTCTTAAGGTCTTGCCACACCATTCTAGTCAGGTTGAAATCTAGACATTGAGTGGGTCGTTTCAACACCTTGATTCTTTTCTTTGTCAGCCACACTGTTTTAGATTAGCTGGTGTGATTGGGACCATTGTCCTGTAGCATGACCCCGTGTGGGCCGGCAGATGGTCTCATATTTGACTCTAGAATACTTTTTGTTTGTCATGAACTTAAACATTTAACATGCTAACTAAAGGTTGTAGGGTGTGAGATGTGAGTGTTGCACTGTCTGACCTTGGGTTGATTTTGGTGGGATGTATGGAAGACTTAAATGCTTTCCACTTTTCACACGATGGACATTAATGGGAAATTGTCTTAAAACTCTTCTCACATTGATAAGCAGCAGCAGTTACTTCTCAAAGATTTTTGCTGATGTCTTCCCTCTTTGGCTGCTATTTCTTAATTCCTATGAAAGCAGTACTTAGTTTCCACACAGTTTCTGCATTTTAGCCAAAACTTTTTGTTTAATGCATTTTTCTCATGACGTTGTATTTAATAATTCTAATGATTCTCGTGATACTTAACCTTAGAAGTCAAAAAGTGTGCACTTTCTTTTTCATGTGACTTTAATGGAGACAGGTAAATGGCCTGGAGGTTTTACAGATATGTGAAAGTTGTGGACCATTACTGCTGCTGTTCAAGGGAAAACAAAGCGAATTGCAGACATAGAATTAAAAATATGTTCTTCGTGAGAAGATAACATCATTTCTAGTGTACGTCAACAAACATTACCAAATGGCAAACAAAGGATGTATGTGTCAAAATGTATGAAGCATCACCCACACCAGGAAACCATGAATTCAGAGATGCAGAAATACATCTTCCTCAATAAACCACAGGTCCAAAATTTCAACCCTCCTCTTCAGTAATACTGTATGCACACCATTTCCTTTACCAAAAAAGGTAACCCAACAGCTTTAGGTTAGAGGATGTGCATACAGTTCTTTGCATTTCCAAGTTTAAAACTCAGTCTAGTTCTATTTACAGCCAACTGATCTTATAGTCATTCACTTTACTTAGTAAAACATTATTCTCAAGTTCTTGGACAAGACATACCCTCTCTGCTTTTTGCACAAGACATTTTGACTCTGCAAAACGAGTTGTTTATTTTCCTGCATCTGTGAAGGTACTAAGTAAACATGTTTGCACAGTAGAAAGGATGTGTTCACTGACAAAAAGCCCCATATCTGTAGTCTTGACCATTCATGTGAGAACAAGTGAGTCATGGCATGCTGGCTGAGACACATCCTCTCCCACCTTGATATTCACATCTCCCAAAATATCAACATTTCATGGTTCAACATTCACACAGCAGTACACATAGTTGGCATTCTCTAAAGATTAAAGATTAAAAAACAAGTTTTCCTTAAGTCATATCTGTGTTTATGTGTTTTTCAGTGATGTCTCAAATTGTTATGAAATCAATGCGTGCATGAGAACTTTATGGGAAAAATAGAAAAACATTTGACGCAGTGCTTCTTGCCAAATAGGACATGTTCGTAATTGCTAATGAATTGAGTCATTCTGGGGATAAAGCAATTGAAGATGTTGCACCAGTAGTTGGCAGGCGATGAAGCAGTTAGTTCCCAAAAATCTGAACCACAAAAAAGCATGTAAACTGCAAAGAAAGTAAATGTGAGTGTGTGCTGATTTCATTGTTACCATTTATGATGATACATACTAATGCTTAATGCAGCAAATACAAGAAATCATTAGGTTACTGCCTTAACAAAGCAACATTTTCTTTCCAAGTTTTCAATGCAATCCTGCGTCTGGCTTGACCTAGTTTGATGTTTCCTTTGGTTTCAAAACTTAACAAAAAGAGGAAACAAGTTGTATTTATGAAAAAAGTGGAAGCAGAAATCTTTTTATATCAATAATTTGAGCAGAAATAACAGAAGTGTCTAGCTGAGTCCCATGATGACACGATGAGTGTGTTATGCTTTAAAAATACAAATAAAAATTTAAATTTGTTTAATGGTGTTAATCTCTTTTGTTATTTCCTGAATGGTTTTTATGGTGGGGGTTTTTTTTTTATAAAGCTTTTTATAAAACACATAAAACTTTCAAAGTACTTCATCATTTCCTAATTATTTTTTTGGGTATCTGGCATCATACATTATCTATTTATTTTTTTAATCAAAACATAAAACAAGCATTGCTGTTTACCAAAATTGGTCTTATCAGCCATTGCCAGGTAGTCATTCAGTAACACTCATTTCCAGTCTGACAAATCTACCCAAAACTACATTAGGTCAGTCACTCATTAGCTGTTATATGTAAAGCTAAAAGTGGATTTTGGAAAGTCCCCATGTTCATTCAACTAATGCAGTTTGCCAAGATGTATGTAGGAGGGATGCGGTTTTTGTGTGGGAGGGGAATAAGGTCAGGTGACTAAGAGTTTTTTTGATGTATAAATACAAGGATCCCTAACCCTTAACCAGCAGCACATCACAGCAAGACTACAGCAAGAGCCTCCAGTCAAAACGAAGAAGGGAGCCAAAGCTGCAGCAAAATCCAACATCAGAGGAGAATCATTTTGGCTTTTTTTTTTAAGTTTGTTTCTTTTGGTCTGAGTCCTTGCTGACTGCAAACTCTTAGTAAATATTTTTGTTATATTTTGCGCCAGCCTACAGTAGATCTCACCATGAGATGCTGTACTTTACTTGTGTGTTTACTTTTGGGCATAAGCACACAAAACGGATGGAGCCTTCCCCTGAAGTCCGTCTTTGTCACCTTTCCAGGAGACATTCCCAAAAACATGACTGATTCGGAGCTGGCAGAAGTAAGTATGAGGGCTATTTTATTCAGACAGAATAAAATTGCATAAGTGGGATATTTAACCAAGCTATGCAGAAAGACAGTGTAAATACAGATAAAGTTAATTTCTGCAGAAGGATTGTAACAGTAACACAGTAATGTTGGTTTGTCGTGTTCTCCTTCCAGAATTACCTAAAGAACTTCGGCTACATGAATACTGTGGAACGCAGTGGCTTCCAGTCTATGGTGTCCACCTCCAAGGCTCTGAAGAGGATGCAGAATCAGCTGGGGCTGGAGGAGACTGGGGTGCTGGATAAAGAAACCCTGGATGCTATGAAAAAACCTCGCTGCGGAGTTCCTGATGTGGCCAACTATCAAACCTTTGCAGGAGACCTCAAGTGGGACCACAACGATGTTACTTATAGGTGAGCAAAAAAAAAAAAAAAGTCACTGAGTTCACTATGTAAGGGGCGGACTGTGCAACGAAGTTCTGACTGTGTATGTTATTTTATCTCCTCCACAGGATCCTTAACTATTCCCCAGACATGGATAGCGCTATCATTGACGATGCTTTTGCCAGAGCGTTTAAGGTGTGGAGTGATGTGACCCCTCTGACTTTTACCCGTCTCTATGACGGCACGGCTGACATCATGATATCGTTTGGGAAAAAGGGTAATGTGCTTTACGATGGTCGTTTGATTTGTTTTATGCGCGCTGACGCAACATAGTTGCATAGAAAACCAAACACTAATGTGAAGTGCACATTTCTATTCAGACCACGGAGACCCCTACCCATTTGATGGTAAGGATGGCCTTCTAGCCCATGCCTACCCCCCTGGTGAGGGTATTCAGGGAGACGCCCACTTCGACGATGATGAGTTCTGGACCTTGGGGAAAGGAGCAGGTAATCAGAAACACCGGCAACAGGCATTTGTCTCCCCCTAGTGTTCACTTTAAATGTAATTAAATGTCCGGTCTCTTCTGTCTATATAGTTGTGAAGACTCACTTTGGAAATGCGAATGGCGCCACGTGCCACTTTCCCTTCAGTTTTGAGGGCAAATCATACTCCACCTGCACCACAGAGGGCCGCACAGACAATCTGCCATGGTGTTCCACCACAGCTGACTACGACAAGGACAAGAAATATGGCTTCTGCCCAAGTGAACGTAAGCTTGACACTGTATTCTCCAAGGCAAATCACATGTCACAGGTCACCCAGATAAGCGGATTTGCTTTTGTGACATGCTGACTTCTATTCTCTTTTCATCCTAACAGTTCTATACACTTTTGATGGAAATGCTGGTGGAGCTCCATGTGTTTTCCCTTTCACCTTTCTGGGGGAAGAGTATGACAGCTGTACCACAGAGGGCCGCAGTGATGGTTACCGCTGGTGTGCCACCACAGGCAACTTTGACCAGGATAAGAAATATGGATTCTGTCCCAGTCGTGGTGAGGGAACACATAAACCACAACACATAAATGCAGTGCAGTGCTGCCACAGTGCCTTGTTATTTTTGTTTAACTGCTGCTGTTATGTCTCTGTTTATCCAGATATAGCTGTAATTGGTGGAAATTCTGAGGGAGATCCCTGCCACTTCCCCTTTGTGTTCCTGGGTAAGGAGTATCACTCATGCACAAGTGAGGGACGAGGAGATGGCAAGCTGTGGTGCAGCACCACTGACAGCTATGATGATGACCAGAAATGGGGCTTCTGTCCTGACCAGGGTGAGCAACAAACACAAGGCAGAAAAAAAGAGGAGGTTAAAATGAATCATTAGTCATTAATAATATTTTATATATTTGTCACAGGTTATAGTCTGTTCCTGGTGGCTGCCCACGAATTTGGACATGCGCTTGGCCTGGATCACTCCAACATTAGAGAAGCTCTCATGTACCCCATGTACAGCTATGCTGAAGACTTCTCCTTGCATAGCGATGACATTAGCGGCATTCAGTATCTCTATGGTAAGCGTTTCTTCTTAGCATGCGGCATTAAAGTGTTAATGTACCTAACTTCGCAGCAATATCTCTCATGAAACTATATATTTTTTCAGGAAGTAGAACTGGCCCTGTGCCCACCCCACCTAACCCCAACCCCCCTACCGCTGAGCCCACTGAGCCCACTGAACCCACCACCACCACTACTGCAGTACCTGTGGATCCAACCAAAGATGCCTGCAAGCAGGACACATTTGACACCATCACTGTGATTCAAGGAGAACTACATTTCTTCAAGGATGGGTGAGCAGCTTACTCATCCTACTTTATTGCATTCTTCTTTTCCAAACAAGTAAAAACAAGATTTCCAAGCACATGAAATGTTAAATTTTGTGTGTCAATTTTATAGACATTACTGGAAGATGTCCGGGAGCAGCAATGCAGGGCCCTTTTCTATTTCTAACAAGTGGCCTGCTCTTCCAGCTGTCATCGACTCTGCCTTTGAGGACAGTCTGACAAAGAAATTGTACTTCTTCTCAGGTAATGAACCCTCATGCAATGTTTAACAGCCTGTATTAGCCAACAGTGCTGACGGTCTAATAATGATCATTTTATTGTTTACAGGGAGCAAATTCTGGGTTTACACAGGACAGAATGTTCTGGGTCCCCGCAGCATTGAGAAACTAGGCCTGCCCAACAACATTCAGAAAGTGGAGGGAGCTCTGCAGAGGGGGAAAAGCAAAGTGCTGCTCTTCAGTGGGGAGAACTTCTGGAGGTAGGTTAAAACTCAGCCTTTACAGTCCTGAATTTAAGAGAAAACTGCTACTTTTTTGCCATTTTAATGACATTTTCTCTCTTTGTTGTGTTTGATCTAAACAGGCTGGATGTGAAGGCCCAGACAATTGACAAGGGCTATCCAAAGTTTACTGATGTTGTCTTTGGTGGTATCCCCAGTGATGCTCATGATGTATTCCAGTACCAAGGTAAATAAACTACAAAATGTAAATTTTCTCTTAAGTTTAAGGGGGAAAAGCCCCCCAAAACATCAGAAAAAAAAGCAGTAGAGCACTTTAGGGTGTTTGCTTTAATTTATATTAACTTCATTATTTTCCTTATAGGTCACACTTACTTCTGCCGGGATCGCTTCTACTGGCGTATGAATTCCCGCAGGCAGGTGGACCGTGTTGGCTATGTCAAATATGACCTGCTCAAGTGCTCATCAGACACCCGCTACTGAATACACACATACTGAGCTGGGAATTGTAATGTGGTGGTACCCATTTCTCCCAGCTGCTGTCTGGCAGAATGTGACAGTGTTTTTGTGTAGCACCTGCTGTGCTGATTTACGTGCTTTCTGGGATGTGAATAATTGTCTTTCGGTCATACTGGTTATAAAACATGTAGCGCCGGCCTAAAAATGTGCCAAAGTCCCAGTACACTAGAGCAAATTGCAATGTTTGGCACTGCCTTCCCTCAGTCTGATTGTCTGTGAACTGATGGTTATGGTGGCCTATAACAGAAACGTAATTATTCTTAACAGCGCTCTGGCTCAGACCCCGGAGCTGCAAAATAATTACCATGTCTGACAGGCTCAGACTATTAACAGTATTAGATTATTTTGATATTTATAGCAATATCTAACATTAATATTATTTTTGTCTCAAACTTATTTGTTTTGTACGATTATTGTGTGTGTTTTTCTGAAAATGGCTTCAGAGCCAATTACTTGCACTGGAAGACAAGGT
>NW_005187448.1:3714903-3725210 GCF_000239375.1 Pundamilia nyererei
ATAAACTTTCTGTGAAAACAATTTAACCCTGTGAGCAGTATTAATCATTCACTAAAAACACACTGAAATGCTTTGAAGACAATTCAAGACAGCTAAAACATACACAGTGAAAAGTGTACACACTTGTGTTAAAATGCCAGAAAAAATAAGAGCACAATAAATCATTTCAAAACCTTTCTTATCTTTGATGTGACATATAAACCAAACAATTCAAATTAAAAAACAAACAAATATGTTACAGGAAAAAAATTTTTTTTAAAAACTAAACAATACAATGAGCTTATTGCATAAGTGTAGACACCCTTTAAGTAATGCTTGGTTGAAGCGTCTTGAGTAAACACGCCCCCCCAATCAATTTAAAAGACTCTGATTAACCCCAATTAAAGTTCAGCTGCCCTGGGAGGATTTTCTTGGCATTTACTCAGTTGTAAGAAAAGTCATGTTTTGTAAAGAGCTTACAAAGCATCAAAGGGATCTCACTGGTGAAAAGTATCAGTTACTACAAAAATAAAAATACAAAAATAAGGCCGGAGAAAATATGGGACAACACTGACATTGCAAAGAACTGAATGACCCCCCTAAAAATTAATTCAAAGATGAAAACTGGTCAGGGAGAATTTCAAGAGACCAATAGTAACACTGAAGAAGCTGCAGAAGTAGAAGTATTGACAGAAGTGGTCAATACTTGGTTTGGAGCATATCTGATTTATGAATATGAAATTTTCCTACAAGCAGCAAAAATTGAATGCAGTATGTTAGGTTTTTAATTATCATTTCCTCAGTTTTTGTCCAATATATTGCTGTACATCATTCCAAAACATTTTGACACACACACACACACACAACAAGAATAATTAATATCGAGGGTCAGTGTTTGTCCTTTATAGGAATATTGCTTTTTAGTGACACTGCCTTCACAAATCAGCATTGGTAATTTATTCCATTTGACTGGTTGGAGAGACATTATGCTTGCATACAAGATTCCACACTAGAAGAGCTTGTTTATGAAAACTAGAACATTTCACAGGTAGCTTCTCTGTTTTATAATCAATATTTAAGCAAAAATGTAACCCCACCCATCAAACATGGTAAAACATGGTTTAGAAATGTGTTCCAAAACATATCTTTGACACTGAGTAAGTTGGTTAACCATTTCGCTTTAAATGAATTAGTTTGCATTATGAAACTTAAAGGTTTAGTGTGCACGCATATTACTCCGCACCCAATTACGTAATACGTCTTCCTCTTAAAAACAATAGTCCACTCAATGAGTAAAAACATAGTAATATCTCA
Organism: Pundamilia nyererei; assembly: GCF_000239375.1. NCBI lineage: Eukaryota > Metazoa > Chordata > Actinopteri > Cichliformes > Cichlidae > Pundamilia > Pundamilia nyererei. The sequence continues at coordinate 3,716,197 of NW_005187448.1, forward strand.
CGAATATTTGCAACAACCAAAAACGATCAAGTGATTATTAGAAATAAAATGTTGAAGTTAATAAAAAAAATATTAAGACTGGTTAAAACAAAAAGCTCCGTTTTGAATAAAAACAATAAATAAGATCCGGTTGCACGGACAGGAAGCGAGGAGATACTCATGGTGCCCGACTAGAATGAAGCAACAATTATCGGTTAGTAACTTCTGTTCGAATTAGCGCCTCCACACCAAAGGACACCCTACTACTCGAAAATATACGGTAAGAAAAAAGAGCTGCGATTCTCCTGCCGAAGATGGAAATTGTTTTTATTTTCTTCAGGGAGAGAATTTGGGCGGTCTGCCGCAGCGGAGGCCCTCGAGGTCCCCAGTAGAGCTTTCAGAATGCCTGAATGGAAAAGTGGGTTAGTTGGTATAAAATGGCGACGCGGAGCAGGCAGGATGAAGGGCAGCTAGGCCCGTTTAAAAAAGGCTAACGCATGCTATTTTGCATCACGTAACACCCGATATGGCGACTTAGCAGAAGCATTTAGGTTATAACTATACTGTGCTGCTCAAACACAAGTTCTATGATTGTAAGTGTCGGTTGTTAGCCCCACAAAAGCCCGACGTTAAGCGAACAGCAGTGCTGGTTAGCTATATGGAAGCTAGCCAGTTAGCTGTTTTGGTCGTGAGCAAGTTTATAAAAAACTTTGTTCCTGGGTCTTCAACAAATTATGATAGTGTGAAAATCACAAGAGTTTCTTTCCCTGAATCAAGATACCCATGAGATTTACTAAAAATTAAGAGTCAAAAGATACGATGTTAACAGAAGCAAAAGGCTTTGGGGTAAATGCTCAGAAACAAACTCACTTGCACGTAATGCCTTTTAGTTAAACTGTGTAACAATATCAAGCACTGCAGTGGTTGCTGCAATGGAAAGCTACTACAGTACACATTATCTGAACATAGTCTGCTATAACAAATGAAGTCATATTTAACTCTAACCAGTAAAGAAGTATAAAGTTTATGAAAACTAACAATCTATCGGAACTACACCTAAGTAAACTATTAGTGTGCACTGCTCAGTTTGGTCTTTCCAACTAAATGCAAACTATAGAGAGTTCAATCTGACCTTGGAAACAGAGAAGTGACCACAAAACCTTCAGAGGTCATTTAGAGTTGGCTCTGTTTGTTGACAGGAGTTAGGCAGTATACAAGTTATGATCCACTGCAACAGCCTTATTCAGCAAATACACTCTTACTTAAATACAGTTGATAAAGTTAGACAATTTTTTTTCAGCCCCTAATGTCCGCAGGTCTTACTGGTTTTAAAGTTATGAAATACGCTGCTGTTTAACTCCATATAACATAGCTTAGAGTGTCTATATTTTAAAAACAAATAGTGAGCTTCCCTCCCACTTAAACTATGTGCACGTTGCATATATCTATATATACAGCACTTGTATGCATATTCAAGGTATGTTTAAGAGATGACACCTTAGATTTACAGTAGAGTAGTATAGTAGTGTAGATCTATTTTGTTTGGAAAATAGAAATAGGTGGAGTAGTTTGGTTAATTTTTTTTGTTTCATTCTTGTGGATAGTTATGGATTTGGAGGAGAATGAGGTGGAGAGCAGCAGTGATGCAGGTCCCTCAGGGATGGAGGAGCCATCTGAAAGCGGCATGGGAATGGAGTCATCAGAGGCGATGTCTGCAGACAGCAGTGATGCTGCTGCTTCTCATGCACAGGCCCCAGAGTCTGACTGCCATGTTGGACAGAGCTCGGAGGGACTTGTGGTAAGTTAAAAATACAGTGTGGTTAAACAAAACAAAATAAAATAAAACAAAAAAACAACAGCGATGAATGTAGCTTTTTAATCTATAAGTTTCCAGATGTCATCCTTTCTTTCCCTCACTCTTAAGGTGTTCATCCCAGAAACAAGCTCTAGCACAGATGTCAGAGTTTCATCGGTCCATCTTCCAGACTCCTCTTCAGTGGCCCAGTCCACCAGTGTGTCCAGTGTCTCCACGGTGACTCAGTCGGTGCTTGTGTCTGAGTCAGCTCAAGTGCTGGTCCACTCGAGTGCTGTCTCTGAAGGGGCTATGATGGTTTCTGACTCAACTGCTTCTACCTCATCAGATCTGGGGTCTGCCATTGACAAGATCATAGAATCCACCATCGGCCCCGATATCATGAATGGTATATGTTTTTAATGACTCTTCGTTTTCCATCATGTCCTGACAAGAGAACGATGAACTTGTCTTATGTTGAAAACTTTATGGCATGAGATTTTATATCTTTTTCTTTTAGGTTGTATAGCTGTGACCAGTGCAGAAGATGGGGGTGCAGAAACAACCCAGTATCTAATACTACAAGGTCCAGATGACGGTAAGTGGGGTGTTCCTGCTAACTTATCATCTTTCAATTGGCCAGAATAATTTAAAATAATAATTCTGATAAATGACTCTTATATGTTTTATATTTGTTTACAGTGCTTGTAAATGTCATGTATGTATGAATTGAATGCTTTAATTTGATCTTTATCCACTAGCAAAATAATTTTTACATTAGAAATGTGTTTATATTTTAAAGCAATATACATTTATATTGTTATACTTAAAATCTGTTTAGGCTGATGACAACAAAGTTAAACAAAGTTCAGGAATATTTTTTTTAATCATTTCCTTGTTTATTGGTGCAGGTGCTCCTATGGTAGCTCAGATGTCATCTTCTGCCCTGTCCAATCGTATAGCAATAGAAGCTCTTGCCGAAGGTCCCACATCCACCTGTCTTGACCAGAGAGACCTGCAAGGCAATGTTGAGCCTGACCAGCCCGATGATCAGCCTGGACATTCAGGTTACTTAGAAGACAGCAGCAGCCAGCCTGACCAGCCACAGCACTCCCACCCCTCCCAGTACATGGACTGCAGTGCAGATGGTCCAGACCAGACAGAGGAATCTTCATCTTCCTATGTGGAGTGTTCAGGCGAGGAACCTGACCAGACACGCTCCCGTTCAGGCTTCCCTGACTATAGTGGGAATAACAGTGACCAGGATCTGCCTGGTTATGTGGGGTGCAGTGGAGCTGACTCAAATCCTACCAGCCGAAGTCACTATGTGGTGGAGTGCAGTGCTGGGTATCCTGGGCGTGCAGTGGATGACGGGGAGCGGCCACATCATTCACGCAGTTACATTGACAGTAGTGCAGATCACCGGACTCAGACAAGTCGTCAGTATGCGACTGAGTATGGTGGGGAATGTGTTGTAGCTGCAGACTCTGAGCAGCCAGGTTGTTCTCGTTACCAAGCGGAGGACGACGATGATGAAGATGATGATCAGAACCAGGATCCAGATCAGCCACAGCACTCTCAACAGCAGCCCCAGCACTCCTGTTATATGGAGAGCAGCAATGGCCCAGAGGCTTCTCTCTATACTGACGACAGTTCCTCTTCAGACCATCCTCTGGCAGACACGGCAGGTTCAGGTGGGCTTCCAGAGGCACTGGAAGGCAGCGAGAGCCAGCCGGGCCCATTCATCAGCAGCAGTGGGACCTATACCTCTAATGCAGAACCTGAGCTGGCCCAGCACTGCTCACCCAGCAAAGAGGAGCCCCAAGGCTCTCAGGATGAAGCTGGGCTCGGCAGGGACATGGAGACATCAACTGTAGCAGAAGGCTCTGGAGAACGACCACCAAACCTGGCTGAGTTAGAGGAAATGATGGAGGTAGTGATCGTGCAGCAGTTCAAGTGTAAAATGTGTCCATACAAGAGTGCCTCCAAAGATACTCTTATCAACCACATGAGAGACAAACACTTCAAACCTGCAGGTAAGCTAGCAGAATAATAGCCATGACATTGTTATCTCACCAAGCTTGGTAGTATATAGATAAAATGTCTTTTCTTTTTTTTTTCTTTTTTTTTTTTTTACAATTTTAGGGGAAATGCCAAAGAAGCGTAAACGTGGACGACCTCCTAAAAGTGAGACCTTAGCCCGTCAAAAGGCAGAGAGGGAGGAGGCAGCAAAGATGAAGGCCGCAGAGTCCCAGCAAGCAGCAGAAGAAGAGGAGGATGACGTTGTGGATGATGGTGCTATTGATGATCCTGAAAGTTAGTGAAACAGACATAGATGTAATATGCAAATTTCTGTCTTTGAATAGATTATAAAATTAATACTTTTCTTGTTAATGAGCATTTACTCAATCACATAGCTCTCACTGTCATTTCCACTTATCCCTCACACTGATTAAAAATAATCTGTCTCCAGAGGACAGCGACTACAACCCAGCTGATGAAGATTCCAAAGGAAGACCACCTGCCATTCTGAAAAAGTCAGCAACTCCCACTTCCTCCTCCTCTTCTCCTCAAGGGCGTCCCCGACGTAAAGCTGGCCGTCCAAGGAAGTACTCAGTTGTAGATGAAGGCTACAGCAGCAAAGGTGAGTTTTCAGCCTATCACTGCGAGCCTAGAGAGCCTACATGCAAAACTTTAGGCAAATATATTCTCCTTTTTCCACTTTTGTTGCAGAAGCAGAAAGTATTGCTAAGAAGCCTAGGGTTTGTTCGGATGCTAATGAGTCTGAAGAGGCAAGCTCTTCAGGCCTAGACAATAGTGCACCCACGGTGACTGATGGAGATGCACCTGAGGCAGCAATTAGCCAGTCAGACTCTGAGAACAAAGATCCTTCATCCAACCAACGGACGGAGGTGGAGTACTTCCCAAGAAAACGTGGCAGACCATCCCGGCGCTTCCTTCGCAAGAAATATAAGAAGTATATGAATCGGAAGTAAGTCTTTTTAACATTTTATTATAAATTCCATTAAAATATTTTAGAATGCACTAATTTCTTCTTTCTCTTTGTTATCTCCCAGTCGGCACTACAAATCTCTAAAACCACTGCTGAGACCTCACAACTGCTACATCTGTGGGTCACGTTTCCTCACTCTAGAAGACCTGCGCTTCCACATCGACTCACATGAAGGCAATGATCCGGAGCTCTTCAAGTGCCTGCAGTGCAACTATCGCTGCAAGCGCTGGTCCTCGCTCAAGGTCAGTTGCAATAAAACAGATCACAACACACTCAAGTTAACCTCAGTTTATTTGCATGTTTCCACAGTTTCCTAAAACATTTTTTTTTTACAGGAGCACATGTTCAACCACGAGGGCACCAAGCCATTCAAATGTGAGGAGTGTGATTACACAAGCGTGTACAAGAAAGATGTTATTCGGCATTCGGCAGTCCACAACAAAGAGCGGTATGAGCGTCGCAACTGTGGTCAAACTCAGTTATTCCTGAAAAAGAACATGTTCATAAAGTTTTCTGTTGACGATATAACTGATTATTTCTCTTTCCTCTTGCAGGAAAAGGAAGACAGAGTCGGTAAGAATTTATATTTGAATGCCATCTACAATACTTATTGGCATATATGTGGTTTAAGAATAATTCTACAAAATAATCTGACAGAATTTCAGTTTCTGTTGTTGCTGGTTGCTACTTACTGTAAGAGGTCGGCATTGTGATTTTTAGTCTGATTATTGCAGGTGCCGAAGGCGTCGGAGTTCCCCTGCCCTGTGTGTCACAGGGTGTATCCCATGCAAAAGAGACTTACTCAGCACTTAAAAACCCACAGCTCAGAGAAACCACACATGTGCGATAAGGTCAGAAAGAGGATTATGCAGTTCAAGAACTATTCTTTTCATATTCTTATCATTTTAAATTAAGTATGGCAACTCAAACAAACAAAAAACAGGGTAATCTCACTATCTCACAGAGGTGTGTCACCAGTACTAATGAATATTCTCTCCTGCTTTCTTCTTCCACTAGGAAGTTCGCTTACTTTCTTGTTTAAGATGCCTTTCTGTCTTTGCAGTGTGGAAAATCCTTCAAGAAGCGTTACACTTTCAAAATGCACCTCCTAACCCACATCCAGAGTCTTGAGGACAACAAGTCAGTACTCAGACTTCTATTCCTCCTCTTTTACTCTGTCATCTACCAGTCAGTCTTCTTTTAAAAACAAGGCTATCACAATAGTTAATAGTTTTTGCTCGAATAAGTAATTTAGGTGTGAGTGTGACATCATAACTAATGCCCCTCTGGTGTTAATGTGACAGGTTCAAATGTGAGTTTTGTGACTACACTTGTGACAACAAGAAGCTGCTGCTCAACCATCAGCTGTCCCACACCAACGACAGGCCTTTTAAGTGCGACTACTGTAAATACTCTACTTCCAAAGAGGAGTTTCTCGTCTCCCATCTGGCCATCAAACACACAGGTCAGTGCAGCAGAAAGACAATAACGCTAAATTTAAACAGCTTGAGTTTAAATTCACCTATTGAATTCACTTATTGATGTTGTGTGTTTTTTTTAAATTTCTCCAGGCGAGAAGCCTTTCTCCTGTGATATGTGTCACTTCATGACTAAGCACAGGAAGAACCTGCGCCTTCATGTGCAGTGTCGCCACGCTGAGGCATTTGAAGAGTGGTCTTTGGCTCACCCTGAAGAGCCTGTAAAGACACGGCGTAGACCTTTCTTCACCCTGCAGCAAATAGAAGAGCTGAAACAGCAACATGAAGACACACAGAGTTTGCAGAACACTATTGTAAGTTTGATTTGTTGTTATCTTGTGTTACTTTTATGCCAATGGAGGGTGAGAAGGGAAAAAAACATGAAAATAACAAAATAATGAGATTGTATGTTTTTTTTTAATTTGTAAATGTCCATATGCATGAAAATTCAGCAATTTGCAAAATTTAGACATATTATTTACTCTTAAAGAATAACCATAGTTTTTGTTTTATTTTTTCTTTCTGTCTTTATTTCTTTTTTTTAACATGATCTTATTAGGTCACTGTGGATTCTGCAACGCTGCAAGCCATGCAGGGCATGGAAAACGCCTCAGTGTCCCAGGACGCTTTGGGAAACACCACGATCATCTATGAACAAGGTCAGTAAGGATTTCTCTGAAAACATATTAAATATTTATGGTGTTATATATAACCTGAATGACAAGCTCTGAACTTTTCTCCATGTGCTTCTCATCAGCTGAATCCAGCGACCTATCTGCTCAGAATGCCCTGGACCTACTGCTGAATATGAGCAATGCACGGGAGCTGGTTAGGAACTCCTTACAGGTCAGCTCATCAAAATTTCAGAACGGTTACATGAAAGATAGCATTGTATTCTATAAAATAAACGAACAAAAAAATAATAACAGTAAAATATATCTTGATTGTTTTTCACAGGTAGCAGTGCTGAAGTCAGATGGAAAAGCTTTGGAGAAGGGAACATGGAGCACGGTGACAGCAGCGTCCGGTCAGGCCCAAAAGATCTTGACCTTCCATGTTTCTGAGAATGGCGAGACAGTGCTACAAGAGGCCTACGAGGCTGCCACCTCTGAAACAGGCGAGCTTACCCACATCGCCATTGAAGGCTATGAGGGGGGAGGGGACTTCAGTGTGGTGGAGCAGGCAGCTGAAGAAATCCGTAGTCCTGGATATAGCTAACATAGCACACACAGTCCAATTTGTAGCTTATGTTCAAATATTTCATAAGCAAGAGATTACTTTCATATTAAGGACATTTTGGTGTCTCAGCAGTTTCTAATCTTATTAAACTGCTTTCTTTTCAGTAATGTGGAGTCTAGCCCTTCTCAAGCTTTAGAGGTTTCTGGGTCAGAGAGCTTGAAAAGTGACAAGTATTATCTTACATCAGCACTGGCTGATGGTGTATTGCAACAAGTGGAGGTAACTAGCAAGTGTAGTTTATACCATAAACAGATTTACTATCTCTGTCTTCCACTCCTTGACTGTGTTGTCTGTTCTCCGTTAGCTGAGCAGCGAAGCTCCAGCTTCTCCCTCTGCAGTGGGCTCTCCCAGTCTCACTACGAAGAGGTTTTCCTGTCGAATCTGCATGGAGTCTTTCCATGGACGCTCGGACATGGAGAACCACAAGAGGGCGCACGTGGATGCCAATACTTTTAAGTGTCCTGACTGTGACTTCACCTCCACCTCCTGGCCTGAGGTCAAGGTGAGTCCTTCCCAACCCCAGATTTATCAGTGGAAAGTTGGCCAACGTTAGCTAGATTTTTCCACTGGAGGCAGTGAGGACAATTAAAATTGATAAACAGCTTCATATTAATATAAATGAGAGGTGTACACCCCCATATTCATTTAGTTTGACATTTATACTCTGAGCCATTTTAATGACATTTGAAAAACATCTCCCTCTAACTTTTGCTCCTTTGAATTGTGATTAACGTTCTGTTTTGTGTTAGACCCACATGGGACAGCACTCCTACCTGCGTCCTCACAAGTGTCCAAACTGCAGCTTTGCCTCCAAGAACAAGAAAGACCTACGCAGACACATGATGACGCACACCAATGAGAAACCATTTTCTTGCAAACTTTGTGGACAAAGGTGGGAGCATCTAACACATCTGTATTCATTAGGCATTAGAGGTACAGAACAGCTATTAATGTGAGTGTTTTTTGTTTTTTTAACTCAGGTTTAACCGCAATGGCCATCTGAAGTTTCACATGGAGCGTCTTCACAATCAGGATAATCCTGCTCGCAAAAGTCGAACTACTGCGTCTCAGCAAACTATAATAGTTAACAGCGATGAGGAGGCATTAGCCACACTACAGTGTAAGAAACGCAGGATCATACAAGCAAGACTTACAGTTTGTGCTTAAAAGTAATAATAACAGTAAACGCAAAGGTGTCAGTGGTCAAAAGTCCATAAACAGAGGCCTCAGTGTAAAACAGATAAAAAATGAACACAAAGTTAATATATTTTGATGTGTGTATGTGTGTGTACATCAGCCCTGCAGGGACATCAGGCAGTGATCACTCCCGAGCGGCTGCAGGCTCTAGGACAGGAGCACATCATTGTAGCTCAGGAACAAGCACTGTCAGACCAGGTAACAGCTCTCACACAGTACAGCCTATATGTATGTAGTGTACTCTCCAAAATGGATTGATTTTGCACGTGTAACTGCTAAACATTTGATAAATAAGAACCCTTAAATGTGCATTAAT
>NW_005187449.1:0-6050 GCF_000239375.1 Pundamilia nyererei
GAAACACAGAGACATAAACCATAAGGCAGAGGACTCTAAGAACCGAGAGGCACAGAGGGGAACTCAAACATGCAGACACAGACTTACACAGAACAGAGGGGACATAGAGAAACATGAAGGGCAAGGGATCAAAACTAGAAACTCACACCAAGTACAATAATACAAAAATCACAAAGAACTAAAACGCTGGGTCAGGAGACCCAGGACCCTGACAGTTTTGGTCTAAGTTGATCGATAAATCTGCTTCCCATTTTGCAATAGGAAGGGATATTGATTCATCTATTTTAGAAAGTGTTCTGTATATTTAAAACAATAATTTGGGGGCTTTTAGGTTAAAAAATTCCACAACACTTGGTGGTGTTTGTAATTCAGCTTCACTGGGATTAAATTTCTTTTTTACTATGGATTTAATTTGTTGATATTCCAAAAATCGTTTCTTGGAGAGTCGAAGATACGAGTTGTCGCCGACCAGAAACGGGAGCTGGAAGCATGTAAATATAATAATAACCGCTGCAGCTAACAAGAATGCCTGACGAGCCCAGTTGTAAGTAAAGTATTAAGACTCGACTGTGTTCGTGTTTTTTTCCGAAACAATAAGTTCCTTTTGGAGCAGCCTTTCAATGCTTCTCTCTGTCTCTTGCTATCAAAGTTGACCCAGACAACAAAGTAAAGCTAGTTTTCGGCTACGAGCCCAACACGGAACCCGACGTATTAGCCAGAGGTCCCTTTACTACGGTTCGGAGCCATAGACCTGTTTGAGGAATATTCTTATATACGAGATCGCTGCAAAAAGTGCAGCCTTACCTAATGTCCACCCTACTGTTAGTCATTTTATATTAAGATTTAAAAATCTAGTTGGTATTGGTACGGCGAGTAGCCTTCAGTAATAGTAATAAATCACACAGCAATAGTACATTCATGTATGGTAGTTGTAAACAGCATGATAATATATTAAGTAATCCAAAGTATTCAGAATATGTTACTCTCATTGACTAATGTAACAGAATACGTTACAAAATACATTTTCGGGCATGTATTCTGTAATCTGTAGTGGAATACATTTTAAAAGTAACCTTCCAAACACTGTGGAGACCAATGACAATGTAAACAAAAAGGGGAGACACAAGGACACACAGCAACACACACATTACACCAACACACAGAGGACTAAGGCTACGTTCACACTGCAGACGAAAGCACATCAAATCCGACTTTTTTGACCCTATGCGACCCATATCCGATCATGGTATGACAGTTTGAACAGCAGGAATTCGGTATTTTCAAATGCAACTTAGGTCACTTTCGTATGTGGTACTGAATCCGATACATATCTGATGTTTTAGAAAGTAACTGCTCTTTGAATGGTCATGTCACATTTAATCCGTCTTTTATGTCACTGACACAAGACGCCAATTATCAGCGCCGGAGAAGACAAACCTCTGAGTGGAGGTAGCAGCCACTGCTCCAAACAAGGCCAATGTTAAAGCACGGGCACTCTTTTTTTCTCAGTGTCCTTCTTTCTCTAATTATTTGTCAAAATTCTGTTGGTTGCGACTGTGCAGAAATTGATAGACTCCTGGAACAACACCTACTAGCTTTGTAGCCGCCATTTTACTGCCATAAACAGAGCACGTTGTGTGTGACGTCTCTTTTGCGCATGCGGGCACTTTGAGAGCAGTGAACCGTTCACACTAGAACACGTTTGCTTTCACATTTTATTTGTAGTGTGAACAACCAGACAAAAAAATATTGTATTTGATCAAAGAATTGAAATTGAGCATTAAGACCCGCAGTGTGAACGTAGCCTTTGACACAACAGAAACCCAATAGACAAGAAACTAAAGTGTTCATAAGAAAACCTCATGATGTAATAAGAATAACCTCAGAACTAACCAGTAAACTTAAATTACACTGGAGGGTGGCACGGTTACCCCCCTTACTTGACATTTCTGATTTTAAAAATAAAATCGTAACAAACCATAATCCTTTAAACTACTTTCAGACACATTAGTTTTTTTTCTTATGAAATGAACAAACATTTGCTTGCCCTTTTAAATACTAACACAGATGCATTTGGGTTTTTACAGCTTTATAACATGGTCCCGTGGATTGGCAAATGGTTCTCTTACCCAAATGAATTCAAAAAAGCATTTGCAGCCAATAGGGAACAACAGAGGAAATTGGTGAGTCATTTGAAAGAAACTCTCGATCCAAAGATGTGCAGAGGATTTGTGGATGCCTTTTGGATTCACCAAGACAATTTGGAGGTGAGGAACAAAAATTTATACAATGCTGATATTGTTTTTTTAAAGAGCAATGGCAATAATGTGAACACGTTATCCTAACCTGGTGGTGCTTGTGCCCAACTGGTGAATAGAAATCTGTTTAACACAGCAATGTGAATCTGTGTCATAATCAAAAGCTTCAGCTGTTGAATAACTTCTGGTTTTATACGCAGAAATCTGGAATTACCACCAGTCATTTCCACAATGAAAACCTCTTGATAACAATAATGAATTTATTTGTTGCTGGCACTGAAACATCAGCACGCACAGTCACATGGGGACTTTTTCTTATGGCCAAGTATCCAAAGATACAGGGTAAGAACCTGTAAATGTTCAAAGTGCTTGCAAACAACAAAAATTTATGTTACACTGAAGTCAGATTTATTACATCCTTCGAGCCCTTTCATCTTCCAGAGAAGGTCCGGGAGGAGCTAAGTAGTGTAGTGGGAAATCGTCAGGTTCAGTTTAAAGACAGGACAGAGCTGCCTTTCACCAATGCTGTCATCCATGAGACACAGAGGCTAACAGCTGTTGCTGCCCTGGGGCTTCCTCACAGAACTTCACAGGACATTACCTTTAGAGGTCACTTCATTAAGAAGGTAAAATATATCAGAAAACAAATGATGTGTTTATTATATATTGAAGCTTAAAAAATAATCATATTTTTGATTACTAAAACATCGTCACAGATGTGGAAAAAGGGAGTTGAATGATTCTTTCTCTCAGTGTTTGATTATCAAATTGAAGATCAACATTTCATGGAATTTGCAGTAGTCAGCATGTTCCAGCATCAAGGAGGAAATATTCTGTGATCAATATTTATAGAATACAACAGTGTGAAAAATGTTCATCAGCTTGATTTTTTTTAAGCTAGATTAAATGAATCAAGGATGTTTTCAAAAACTCATTTTGTCCCAGATGAAATTTTGTTTTGAAGTCACAGCTAAAAAATAGTATTTGATTTTTGTGTAATATCCTGTGAATACATATTAAAAAAGGGAGGAAAAAAGTTTGGTTTGTGTATTCAACAGGGGACAGCTGTGTATCCTTTCCTGTTTTCTGTTCTGTCTGATGAGAGTAAATGGGAGAAACCGTACACTTTTTATCCGGAACACTTCCTGGACAAAGATGGAAAGTTTATCCAGCGTGATGCCTTCATGGTTTTTTCTGCAGGTTTGTAATCAACTTCTTGTCATGACCCAGATTACTATCAGATAAAATGTAGTGTATTTTTTTGTTTTCTATTTCAGGTCGCAGGGTTTGTCCCGGAGCAAATCTGGCCAGAACGGAAGTCTTCATCTTCTTCACCACCCTTCTGCAGCACTTCCGAATTACTTTTCCACCTGGAGTTTCAGAGGATGAACTGCTTCTATCACCATCTGATAGTCTCATCCTTAACCCTTCAAATGTTAAACTGTGTGCTGTCCCCTTGTGAGACACAGTGGGCTGATGTAATTAATTCTAAACAAGAAATATTTTATATAAAACAAGCTTCTAATGAAATAGGTAGAAGGGGTGGTGTTTCTTTGATTCTTCTTTAAGCAAGCAAAATCAGTTTGAGACTCCGAAAGAAACCTGCAGCACCACGAGGAGCTTTGTAAGGATATTTTTGATTCATGTCAATTAGCTTGAATAAAAATGTACACTTAAACACAAGAAAACGAATCGATGAGTGAGTGGAAAGACAAATTGATCTGTGAACTAATGATAATCAATTATAATCTTCATCTTTAGGAGCTGGTTAAAACAGAGATAAATGTAGAATGCAGCTGAAATAAAGCAAAATGTAACTAACAAAGTGTGCAGGTCAGTACATAAAAGGTGTGGTTTGCCACTGTTAAAGTATTTCTGTATCAACCAACAACCAAATATATCTTTAACTTCAACCAAGTTCTCAGGTGGATTTTCTTGTACATTGCATACATGTGTTAATTGAACATGGTGACTCCATTGTGGTCAGAGAAGTGACTTGTTCCAAGCAATGTGAGTTTCACTTGTGCTACTGTTATAAATGTATTTAAAGGTTTCTGACATTGTAGAATTTGTAGTATGTCAGGAGGCGGAGCAAGACACTTTGAATAACAATGATACACAGTGAGAAATATGAAACAATGATCCTAAAAATACTGGCAATTACCAGTGCTACCTTCCCAGCCTCCTCATATACACCTTTGGTATCAATTTCAAAATCCTGTATCACCTTGTTTCCGAGTAATTACATTCACAAGAATTTCAGAAAGCTTGACCTCTGACCTTGACTTTGAAGTCAACGTTACTGAGATTTAAACTCATCTAAGATTTTTAATAAATGCTAGTTCTCATACAGCACTTACTCTACCTGAACACTTAAAGCACTTCATGCAATTTGCCTCATTGCCCCATTTATACATGCATAAGTACCTTGTATCTAACATTCACACACATTCATAACCGATGATACAAGAAGAGGATAGGTTAATTGATCAATCTAAATTGTCCATAGGTGTGAATGCAGGAGTGAATGTGAGTGTGAATGGTTGTCTGTCTCTGTGTGTTAGCCCTGCGTCAGACTGGCGACCTGTCCATGGCATGCCCTGCATCTCGCCCTATGACAGCTGGGATAGGCTCCAACAGACAGACCCAGACAGACTGTCTGTCCGGGACTGAAAAGTGGTGGTAGAAGAGAGACAGGGGCTCTTGTTGATGATAGGTGATTACTCACTCTTACTTTTTGTCAGTTAAACTACTTTGTAAATCATTCACACATCATTCCCATGATTTTATGGTCTAGTAGTGATCCACTGAAGTACATGATGTACTTTTTGAACTTTGGCTTGTTGTGAAACCGTTCTTTTTCTCAGTGTTTGCATTTAGGCCAAAGGAAACTCAGTAAGAGGTCATTGCCATTTTGTTCTGTGTCAAAGGCAATTCAAAAGGGGTTTATTTCTTTTTCCGAATCACATGATTGGCTTTGAAATAACAAATAGTAATAGTAATAATGATAAAAACAGAAAGAACTAATTCAAATAATACAAAAAATATGGCCTCTTTTAGTGCATGACATTCGGGAGTACATCGACTTTGGAACAAAAGCAGCAACACAGCAATATTTTTTCTCTTCAATTATACATTTCTATTGAAATTGTTGAATTCTTAACAGACAAACAGAAGTTTCTATGGCACACCTCTTCACCACATACAGTCCCTGGGACTCATATGCTATCACAATAGTCACTTCTTAGTGTGAGAACTGCTAAGAAGACACAGGTTTTCTTCTATGACCACAAGTCCAGGAAATTAAAAGCTGGTTGCTTTTCTTAAAGCACTTAGTCTTGTCTAGATAAATGTATAATGCATAGACAGGAAAAAGTGAATTAAGTCACCTCTGGGGCAGCTATAGGTGGACTCTTGGAAGAGGAGATAAAATAGATGATCAGCATTTGGTTTAAAGTTTTTTTTTTCTGTAGACAGCCAGCAGACGAGGGTGGAAAAATACAGTAGAAAGATTCTGTATGAATTCCACTTACATATAAAACAGCATACTGCTCAAATATTATCAAGCAATGAATGTATTTGAGTGAAATGATAATGACTAAAAACAGAAATACTGACACAATCCAACCTCTGGCTGTTTGTAAGGCCCTAGTAGTCTCCCAGATGTCATCTCTTTCTTTAGAGAAGCTTCACCGGCTTGAAAGATGCCAGCTAAGGCATTACTTACCCTGCTTCTCACTAAATGTGATTTATGAGAACTCTCTCTCTCTCTCTCTCTCTCTCTCTCTCTCT
>NW_005187449.1:6150-8456 GCF_000239375.1 Pundamilia nyererei
ATATATAAATACTTTTTATTTTTATTTAAATCACAAAACCTAAGTTTGTATTAAATTATAAGAAATAAATACAATATAGAGTTAAGCTGTTACAGTTTAGGACATAGCTTTCTTTTTAAATCTCCATAGTATTTTCCTGTGTGCTTGTACACCTGTGTGGTCACCCCAATGATTGCAAGAAAGTAACTAAACCCAAGCAACCTAGATTTCGCTCTTTTTCAGTTAACAGACATCACATTTCAAATGGCATTTGGTACATCAAATTATGTCTTACTGTTTTAACAGAATTTCTAACACTACAATAACGACAGATACTTTCTTCAAATTATAGATACTGCATAAAAATATGTCATGAATATTTATAAAAGATCTCATATCTCAAAGTTGAACATTGCTTTGAATTGAATTGTTTTTGAAATGAATATTCTTTAAATAAAAACGTTAACCATGGACAGGTACACTATGACAAAAAAAACCCCAAAAAAACTTGTCTCTTGTCTTGTTGTTACTTCCCTGATGGAGGATGAGCATATCTGCATTAAAACACTTTCAAAATAAATCACTTCATTCCTCTCATATGTCTCTATACTAGTATATGATCCATTTGTGTGATGCTAAACTACATAAAACAGGACCATTTGGACCTCTCACCAAAGAACAAGGTGGAGATTTACAGGTAAGAAGAAAAGGCAGTCTTGTTCTTCAAAATCAGTTTATTTCATTTCGCACTTCATGTGAGCTTCTATGAAATAACAAAGAATAGAAAAAAACAGAAAGCACTAAAGGCTGAATTCCTTGACAGGCGTCAGGGTAGGACAACTTTGGAAAAAAATGCAACTTCATCACACGCAGGAAATAGCATCAAGTTTGTGAGGTGAAGGAATGAGGGTACTAGTTGGAGTTCATCCTTTGAAATGCTAGGTGCAGGAGTGAAACGGCAGTGCTGTTTACACAAGTAAATACAAAGTGCATTTTCTAAAGTTTCTGTGTTTTATTATTAAGGGGAAAAAAAATCCAAGCCTGTGCGAAAACGTGAATGTTCAGCCTATTTACATTGTTTCTTATTAGCTAGGCCCTGGGACGTAAAATGCCGGTTAACTGGTTAGATTTGTTTTCATATTCCACTCTCCATGTTCTAGATGTTGGATCTGCAGAATGGTCATTTTCAGTCTTCTCTGTCTGTCAGTGTGTCATGCAGTTTGACAAGATTAACAACCTTGGCAAAGAAGGGTGCCCATCTCCAGCTCATGCAAAAGCATACACGTATCAATGAAGCCCAAATGGTTACAATGATTTGGGCTTCATTAGTTTGTAAAGGCCGATCCATATGCCTATGGTAACTATGATAACTAAAAACAGAACCATATGCTCATATTTTCATAAAAATCGGAGGATTGAAATGTTGTAGAAATGAAATAAAGGGCTGATAAAAAAAAACCCCAACCAAACAAGAAACTACCCAAAAGAACTCATTTTTATAAAAGGATTGAGAAGATAGGACAACTTTGTTTAGACTGCCTCCTTCTTACATACAGGGAACAGCACATAGTTTGTGAGGTGAAGGGCTGAGAGTAATGCCCACAACTGCAGTCAGATCTAACTCTTCTTCTGAAACTCCAGGTGCAGGAGTGAAACGAAAATGTTGAAGGAGGGTGGTGAAGAAGAGGAAGAGCTCCATCCTGGCCAGACTCTCTCCAAGGCAAATCCTGCGACCTGCAAGAGAGAATTCATGAAACATTTCTGGCTCTCTTGTGAGTCAAAGTAAACTAAACAGTGATGGCTGAGCTCACAAACCTGCAGAAAATGGAATGAAGGCATCTCGCTTGACAAACTTTTTCTCTTTGTCCAGGAAGTGAGCAGGATAAAAGCTGTGCGGTCTTTCCCACTCATTGGGATCATGCAGGGCAGATGTCAAGAGAGGAAACACTGTGGTTCCCTGCACAAATTACAATACACAAACTGAAAATGCTTTTTATATGATACATTTTAATAGCTTACAGAAGTTACTTATGTTACTAATGTCAAACTTCTTCTAGCAAAGGTAATGAGGGGGGTTATGGTCAATGGCTGTCTGATCAGCATGATCAGACATGTTAATACTTGATATTAACAGTATGTTACAAGCCATTTTCAGAATATCTTTAAAGGGTAAATTCAATAGTTTTATGTTAAATACCTTTTTAACAGTGAAGAAATATTAAATATACATTCTACTTAAGTAAAGATAGACATGACAACCCCTTTTACAGTACAATCAAAAACACTGTAGAATACAAATCCAGTTACTAGTTTAACAACAGTATATA
>NW_005187449.1:8515-12514 GCF_000239375.1 Pundamilia nyererei
TTTTAATTTATTCTACCATAAAATTCGATACATTTTCCATTGTGTAATTACTAAAAAATTCTATATTCTATATTTTTATGGTAGTAAAAGGACATTTTGTTATCTAACTTTAAATTTGTTTTTCAGTCACCCCAGAAAATCACAGTTTATTACTCAAGGTGGAGTATTTGAATCAGCTGGGTATCCAGACAAGAGGGAAATACAAATCCAGATTAGCTGCAACACAGATTAATTGATCAGCATTTTTTCCCTTTGCATATAGGCTGTGATCAGCAGCATATTGGTGAAAATACTTGCATTCTTCTATAACAGTTTTGTAATTCTTCTTTTTTTTTTTTAATTATTCATCTGCTGCCTTTAGCGCCCTCTTCTGTCACACTGTCTTCCTGCATGTCTTCCTGCACTGCTATCTTCATGTTTCCTCCTGCCTGCTCTCTTTTCACCATTGTCCAACATGCTTAATATCCCTCCTCAAACAAATGTATAAATAATCTCAATCTTGGCTCATTGAATTTGTCTCTAAACTGCTCAGCCTGAGCCTTCCCTCTGATGTAATCCTTTATAATGGTGTCTTTTGTCAAATTAATCAGCATTTATTTACTTAATGCGTTTGATGGCCTGCATGTCGTTTTTGCACTTTTTTTCTAATATTATTGTGAACAGCAGGCAACTTCCTCTTTTTTTTCTCCTTTCAGCTATTCCCTTTAGCGCCCTGTTCTTTCACATTAACCTTCTGCATGTCCTCCTTCTTCACTATTTAAATACATCTTCTCTGTGGTCTTCATCTTTTCCTCCTGCCTGGCTGCTCTGTCTTCACCATTGTCCAAAATCCTTAATTCCCCCACTCTGCATATGTCCAAACAATCTCAACTTTGCCTCTCTTACTTTGTCTCCAGAGTGTTCAAACTAGAATCCATCATATGCATTTTGCTTTTTTCTGCTCTTTATAATTATTAATTGGTTCTGCACTCACTTTAGCTTCTTTTTTACATGCTGTTTTAAAAGGAGGATTGTTGGCGTGCCACTTTAGCTCAGTGGGTGAGCAGGCAGCTACACGGCTGGAGAAAGAAGGCTCAGGTGTGAGTCTGACCTGCAGTCCTTTGCTGTGTGTCTTTCCCCTCTTTCTTCCCAGTTTCCTGTCTACGTTAACTGCTACATAATCCAATAAAGGCAAAATTGCCAGAAAAAAATATCTAAAAGAAAAAGAGCATTGTGAATCTGTACAATATTATCACGAAAAACAGAACAGCACACTAAAAGGCACATAATCTATTCTCCAGTTTCACATTTTACAAAGTTTTGCAAGGTGCTTTTGTTGTTTTTTAGTTGTTTTTTTACGATAATTTGTGTAATTCTTGCCTGTATGATTTTAAAGCTTTCTTTTGCTGGCAGCAGTTTTCCTGCCAACCTCCCTGTAAGCTTCAGTTTCCTGCTGACAGGTAAATCAGTAGAAGCAATGCCTATGCCTTTGTCTGCATTTAGGCTGACCTGCCTGTCGTCATGTATCATGGCCCCAACTTGAAAGGACATTGTTCATATTGCATTTATTTTTTCCATCAAGATATTTCTTTGGTATATCTTCGGTTTTCCATAGTAAGTGTGTTAGTGTTACCTTCTCAATAAAGTGACCCTGAAAAGTGATGTCTCGGGTGGTTTTGTGAGGAAGTGCAGTGGGGATGATGCTGCTCAGTCTCTGTGTCTCATGGATGACGGCGTCAGTGAAGGGCAGGTTTTTCCTATCGGCAACCTGCACCTGTCGATCTCCTATGACCCTCCTCAGCTCTTCCTGGACCTCATCTGAAGCATAAAAGAGTGCAGTGGACACATCCCCATTACCTGACTAAAACACTTCACTTATACTAAATAAATACATAAAAGCTTTGTGGTTCACTTGATCTTGTCTTTTTTTACTTAGGCTTCTCACCCTGTATCTCTGGATATTTGGCCATAAGCAGAAGTCCCCATCTCAGTGTAGTTGATGTTGTCTCAGTGCCGGCAGCAAACAGATTCATGACTGTTATCATAAGGTTTTCATTATGGAAGTGACTGTTGGTAATCCCAGATTCCTGCACATAGACATTTAACAGAAAAGTCACTCAAATCATTCTAATCCTAAAGTTTAGTTGAGTTGCAAATCAACAGAGGTTTCAGATACATTTCAAAGTTCTATGAACACACAGCTACAGTTTTGGGCAGGAACATGCACAATTTCACCCTGAGCTTCAGTTAAACATCCGAGAACACCAACTTGAAAGATGATAGAGATGCCAACCTCCAGATTTTGTTTGCGGACGAGAAAGGCATCCACAAAGCCTCTGCACATCTGGGGATTCAGAGTCTCTTTTAAGCGACTGAAGATGGCTCGGTTTTGTTTCTTATTAGCAGAATATATTTTGTGTATTTCATTTCTGTCCCCAGTCCACTTGAAGAGCGATGGAAACATGTCGAAGATCTGTCAAAGTTGACAAAGTAATGCTTTATGCAAAGTAAAATAAATAATACTGTCAGTGAATATACTTCAAAAAGTAGCAATTAATACCTGTATTGAGGGACTTCCACCAAGTCTAACAATTCTGGATGTTCTCTTTACCAGAAGTATAAACTCTGGATCATTATATTCAAATCTGCTGCCATAGACGATGGAGCAGATAATATTAGAGACTGCACAGTTAACTGGTTGGGTTGTATCAAAAGCTTCTCCTGTTACAACAGAAATAAAATAGCACATGAACTTTAGAAAAAATGTCAGTTTATTTACTATTTACTAAACTCAACACAATGTGATTAGTTTTACCTTGAAATTTCTTAAAAACTTCGATGAGGTATTGACATTCTTCAATTATTTTGTCCTCACATGCTCTCTTGCCCATCCCAAAGTCTCTCAGGTTAGTCAGTGCAAAGCGCCTCATTTCTTTCCATGAATCGCCGTTGGACCACACAACCCCTGAAATGAAATTTTTACAAAATAGTTTACCTAAGATAGATTAACCTCAAAGTGTAACTGTGTGAAAAAATACATTTATTGTAGCATAATATTAGGGTTGCCAACTGATTCGTCCTTTAGTCTACCTTAAATGTCACATATATTGACCATTACTTGTAATGTCACATACACTGCATATTTACACTATGTCCAGAGGGTTGTGCATAGTGTTTCTGACATAACAGAGTGTCTCTTATTTCATAGTTAAAAAAATAGCAACTCTACATAATAGTCATTTTCCATACCATGTGATTGAGTGAGTTCACTCATGATCTCCAGTGGATTTCTGTCTCCAAACACGTCATCATAGTCGACAAGTGCCTCCTTCACTGTCTTGTATCCTGCCAGGACCACCACTTTTTTGGGTCCCAGATAGAGAGTAAAGACTGATCCATATTTCTTAGATAACTAGGAACAGAAAAACAAAGGCAAATGTGTTACCTGGTGAGCTGAATCTACAAAACACCCTGAAAGAAAAATAATACAAAAACTACCTCACCTCCAGTAATGTGTTGTAGGGTTTTTTCAGATCCAGCTGCAGCAGGTTCCCAAGCAAGGGGAGTGGTCTGGGTCCTGGAGGCTCCTTACCATGTTTTTTGGTACTGAAACTGGAAGGGGAGAATAAATACATGAACAGGAAAACTGTGAAAGCCCCCAACAAGAATGTGTAACTGAAGCAATGGAGAAAAACATCTAATATCCCCATGGTTTTCAAACCAAATATCCACTGAGAGTTCTTTTTACAGAGACACTCTCTGACTCTGCATTTGGTACTAAACTAGATTTTTTCTTTGGTGCCCAATCTAGACAATAAGTACTAGGGGGTGGGATGATTTAGCAGAAAGGTTCCAAATGAACGACCTAGTAAACCATTACTGTGAACAAACTGGTACTTTGGACTGTGCAAATATGCAAATATTAAAATTGTACTTGGATCTGAATCAACTAGAAGGACATTTCTACGTACAACCACAAGCTCAGCTGCAACCGTAAGATGTTATATATTTAAATATATA
>NW_005187449.1:12652-14420 GCF_000239375.1 Pundamilia nyererei
GTGACCACAGTGCACATGTCTGCTGTTGCTCACAGTGGTCCAAGGGACCGCTCAGGGAGTTTGTGTGTTCGCTTCAGACACATGAAAAATTAGAGGGAACATTTCTCCCAGGCTGTGGAACTCTCTACCCCCAGATATAAGAAACATTGGTTTTCTCCCCCAGTTAAAATCTCAACTCAAAACCCATCTGTTCAAATCTGCATATTCACTGTCAACCCACTGTTTGTTAATTTTATCTTGTGCTTTTGCCATTGTTCTATTATGTGTTTTTATCTATTGTATAGTGTCCTTTGGTGTCTTGAAAGGTGCTTTATAAATAACATGTATTATTATTATTATTATTATTATTATTATTATTATTATTATTATCTTTAAGAGCAAGTGAGAAAATGATACATGTGCTGATGTAGCATTTTTAAGTGATCAAAACATTCTGCCTTTATTGTCAGTCAAAACTTTACAGACAGCTATTCAGAGACTATTCTAAAGCAAACAGGCAAATGTGACATCTTTACCTACATGAGACTGGGCTAATAAAATTTCCTTGAAACAAAAAGGAGCAAATTAACTAAACATTTTGTAAATCAGTGACTCTGAAATAAAGGACACAAAATGACAGAAGGCAATATTCTGAAAAAAACTGGGCTGATTTATTTTCACAGGGCAACAACAGCTTTTAAAGAGCATCTCTTCCTCACATTTGGGAAACAGCAAATAATTTGTGAATAGAAGGGCTGAGAGTAATGCCCACAACTGGAGTCAGATCATTTTGGAAACAACTTGTCATGTTTCGGCTGTGTGGCAGGCGGGGATTGGACCCAAACGCAAACTCACGGGGACAGAACTTGAACTCAAAAGCACAGCTTTATTGCTGGAAAATAGAATACAAGCAATACAAAACTAAACTGGGAAAAGCTAATTATAATGCATACCAGGAGACACGGGGAGAATCGCACATAGCATGAGGGAGAACACGACGCCAAACTGAGGGAGACGCAGACATAAATACACAGAGGGTTAACGAGGGAAGTGGGAACACACGGGGAACACAGGTGACACTGATAATCATAACAAGACACGGCAGGAGTAAATGCAACACTGACAGGAGACTGTCAAAGTAAAACAGGAAGTACACAGAGGTTCAGACAGGAGGAGAGAGAGCACGGGGAGAAAACAGACATAACAGGCTGGGGAAAACATGGAATAAAACATGAGGGGAGACGAGGGCTCACAGATACATAGAGGGGCACACAGGGGATAAAAGTCACAAGGGGAAATCAATTAAGGAACAAAATACAAAAAGACATGAATACTAAGACTGCTGGGCCAACATGGCCCAGGATCATGACACAACTGAGGTGAATCTTTTAACCAGAGCAAGATATGTTTTTAGAGAATATCTGTTCCTCACATTCTGGAAACAGCACACAGTTTGTGAGGTGAAGGGCTGAGAGTAAAACCCACAGCTGGAGTCAGATCTAATTCATTCTCTGAAACTCCAGGTGCAGGAGTGAAATGGAAATGGAGGGTGGTGAAGAAGAGGAAGAGCTCCATCCTGGCCAGACTCTCTCCAAGACAAATCCTGCGACCTGCAAGAGAGAACTACTTTCATCAATGTAACCTAAACAGTGATAGTTGAGCTCACAAACCTGCAGAAAAGGGAATGAATGCATCTCACTTGACAAATTAATTCTCTTTGTCCAGGAAGTGAGCAGGGTAAAAGCTGTGTGGTTTCCAGTGTTGGGTAAGTTACTTTAAAATAGTAACT
>NW_005187449.1:16123-22752 GCF_000239375.1 Pundamilia nyererei
CAATAATAACGTAGTTACTGTAACGCGTTACTTAATAACGCGTTAGTCCCAACACTGGTGGTTTCTCCCACTCCTCTGGATCATGCAGGACAGATGTGGATCCCTGATGAAATTACAAAACACAAACTGAAAATGCTTTCTATATTGTATATAACTCATATGGAAATCAAAGAAAATGGACATCATGTTGCTTCACAACAAAGTTCATCTTTAGGTGTTGTATATTGTAAATTCAGGTCTTGCTGAGAACTGGCTTCACAACAGAGGAGCCTGCGAGATGATGGCATTTCTTACTCTCTTTTTTTGGAAACTCCAGGAACCACAAGTAAGCCTGCACTCTGAGAGAGTTTAAGACACGATGGAGCTTGCATAGTCAAATTATTTTAATTCTGGCTTTGAGGCCTTTTTTCATATGAAAGGGAAGCAGTTTAGAGTCTATAATCACTGTTAAAGAGCATATCCTGGCCAAGTCAGATTCTTTAGTTTAGTCTGAATTAAGAGACAGAAACATAGTGGTGATCCAGACCTTTATGTTTTCAAGCTAATTCTATAGTTTAACTATTTGATTTGATCTGACCTCATGGATAAACACAACTGAGTATCATTTGCATATAGGCATACAACTGTTTGCTTTGTTTTCTAATAACATTACCAGTGCCAAGCATGTATTACTTGGAAAGAATTTTAAGAAGTGAGCCCACTCCTTGTTGCACGGCCCTTCAGGTTCTCTGTCTGCCCTGCAAGCACTACAAGCCATTTGTTCTCAGTTTGGTGACAGTCCCCACCAAGGCCTTTCCCAAACTGCAGTCTCAGTTCATGCTCAAACCATCTGACATCATTTACTATAAATCCGTGTCTGTGTGCATCTGTGTGATGTCAAGTCTCAGATGCAGTTTTGCCATGTTGTGTGAACATCTTCATCTGACTGGGCTGAGGTAGAGGTGGAGGGCTAGTCATGGTTTTAAAAACAAATTCCGAGTATAACAGTGGCCTCCTGCCATATCATCGCTGCCAGAGGACTCCACGCCTGCTGGTTCTGTTTTGTCGCTGCCAGGGGTCTCCGCACCTGCTGGTCCTGCTTCTGTTCCCACTGGGGGGTTCTGGAGAACGGAGCCAGCTGTCTCCGCTGGAGGATCGGAGTGGCCCGTTCAGTTGTCTGTCTCTGTTGGAGGCTCCAGGGAGTTCATCCAGCCATCAGCGCCACCAGATCCTCCACCTACGGCTTCCACACCATTGACTGCACTGCCACCACTTGCTCCATCACCTGTGGCTTCCACACCATTGCCTGCAGTACCACCACCTGCAGTTTCCACACTGTCACCTGCAGCTGCATTTTCCACTAGTGGTGAGTGGATCGATCCACATATCGATTGTACCAATACCAAGTCGGCATCGGATCGATACTAGCCTGGTGAGATCGATTCTAAACTTTAAGTTCCGCTCTTGTTTGCAATGCTGTGGTTTTGGCAAAGACGAAACAGTCAGGTCGTCGAGGTTTGCGTAGACTTTTTATTAAAAATCTTTCTAATAAATATTGATAATATTCATTTTCTATAAGCGTTTTCTATTTAATTACAAACTTTGTGCCAAATATGTTCTGGGTTTTAAGTATTTAATAATAAAAAAGGAAACATCACAAAAAACACTTGAGGTCATGAAAATGAGATTTGTTGAGATTTGTATCGGTGATACTGGCCTGTATTTACATGGTATCGCATCGATACCAAAATATGCAGTATCACACACCACTAGTTTCCACACCGTTGACTGCAGCTCCACCTGCTATGTCTGGTCCTGCCTCGTCTGGGCCTACATCATCCGGTCCACATCCTCCTCGGCTGGCATGGCCAGCTTGTTCACGCCTAGCACACCGTCGTTGGCCACTTTCCAGGCCGTAGGCTGAGGAACATTGCCGTCATGGTCGGCCTACTGAACGGTGTTGCTGCCTTCCACATGTCGTTTCAGTAGTCCTCCTCCGTTCAGCAAGCCTTCGATCGGCTGAAGCAACATTTCTCATGTGTGCCCATCCTGATCCAGGTTGACCTCAACAAGCCTTTTGTGGTGGTGTTTTGGACTCAGGGGTTGGGGTAGTGCTGTCCCAGCTCTCCGATGGAAATCTTTGTCCCTTTAAAGTTTAACTTTTAACATTTATGAATTCATCACCTATCATCTTTTTGTTACTTAAACGACTTTCACATATTTTTTCTGGGTTTTATGGTCTAGCAGTGATCCACTGAAATAGATGAGGTGCTTTTTGAACTGTAAAACTCCTTGTTCTCAATATTTGCATTTAGGACAAAGGAAACTCAGAAAGAGGTCATTGCCATTTTGTTCTGAATCACTTTACCCTCCACTTTGTCAATATAATAATAATAATAATAATAATAATAATAATAATAATAATAATAATGGATTGAATTTATATAGTGCTTTTCAAGGCACCCAAAGCGCTTTACAATGCCACTATTCATTCACTCTCGCATTCACACACTGGTGGAGGCAAGCTACGGTTGAAGCCACAGCTGCCCTGGGGCAGACTGACAGAAGCGAGGCTGCCATATCGCGCCATCGGCCAGAGGCGATATGTTTGCTTGTGTAGTTTTGGTGTAATTGTGCTGTAGAAGTACTGTGGCGGGAAGATTGTGCACTTGTTTGTTGTTCAGAATTTGTATCATGTAAAAAAATGTCATGCCATTGTTCACATAGTGTTGAATAATTTTCATTATCTAGTATTTTTAACTATTCAGACTGTTATACAGGTAGATGGTAAATTAATGGATAAGACTGGGTTATACAAAAAACCTTGAAAATAAAATTTAAAAGTGGTTTATTTAATTTTGTAGATCATGTGAATTGCTTTGAAATAACAAATAATAAAACCCCACAGAAAGGACTAATTTAAAACTAAAATAAGACCTTTAGTACATGAGACTGGGGAGTACATCAACTGTGGAGCATAAGCAGCAACACAGCAGTTTTTTTTTCTTTTTCTAGATCATGAAAGTGTTTCAAAACACTTTCTAAACACAAGCGATTATTATTATGCATTAAACTGAGCTGGATTCTTTAACAGGCCAACAGAAGTATATTGCTATGGCACATTACCTTTACTGAGCAGAACAGAAATGTTAGAAATCTTACACTTGGGCCTTAACTTTGTTAAGAACACCTCTTCATCACATACAGGAAACAGCACACAGTTTGTGAGGTGAAGGGCTGAGTGTTAAGCCCACAGCTGGAGTCAGATCTAATTCGTCCCCTGAAACTCCAGGAGCAGGTGTGAAACAAAAATGCTGCAAGAGGGTGGCGAAGAAGAGGAAGAGCTCCATCCTGGCCAGACTCTCTCCAAGGCAAATCCTGCGACCTGCAAGAGAGAATTCATGAAACATTTCTGGCTCTCTTGTGAGTCAAAGTAAACTAAACAGTGATGGCTGAGCTCACAAACCTGCAGAAAATGGAATGAAAGCATCTCTTTTGACAAACTTTTTCTCTTTGTCCAGGAAGTGAGCAGGATAAAAGCTATGTGGTCTCTCCCACTCGTTGGGATCATGCAGGACAGATGTCAAGAAAGGAAACATTGTGGTTCCCTGCAGAAATGACAATACACAAACTGAAAATGCCTCCTGTTTGTTAAATAATAATGTCTTATAGTAATTAGTTATGTTGCACACAGTCCTTATTATCCTCAACCAGTCCAAGTACCTGATGGGCCACAGCTTTGTTGAGTATTTTGTTGAGCTTTGTTTTCCATAGTAGCTGTGTTATTCAGTCTTACCTTCTCGATAAAGTGACCCTGAAAAGTGATGTCTCGGGTGGTTTTGTGAGGAAGTGCAGTGGGGTTGATGCTGCTCAGTCTCTGTATCTCATGGATGACGGCGTCAGTGAAGGGCAGA
The DNA here is from genome assembly GCF_000239375.1 of Pundamilia nyererei. Classification (NCBI taxonomy): domain Eukaryota; kingdom Metazoa; phylum Chordata; class Actinopteri; order Cichliformes; family Cichlidae; genus Pundamilia; species Pundamilia nyererei. The sequence continues at coordinate 20,017 of NW_005187449.1, forward strand.
TTTTTCCTGTCAGCAACCTGCACCTGTCGATCTCCTATGACCCTCCTCAGTTCCTCCTGGACCTCATCTGGAGTATGAACAAGAACAGTGTACACATTTCATCCCTATGAGGCGGACTAAAACACTTCACCATACTTGAAAACTCCATGAAGATCAGATTTTGTTTCTGTGATGGTCTGTTTTCAGTAAAAACAATAATTGGCACATGCAAGTTGTGGATTACTTAGACTTCTCACCTTGAATTTTTGGATATTTGGCCATAAGCAGAAGTCCCCATCTCAGTGTAGTTGATGTTGTCTCAGTGCCGGCAGCAAACAGATGCATGACTGTCATCAAAAGGTTTTCATTATGAAAGTGACTGTTGGTAATCCCAGATTCCTGCACATAGACATTTAACGGCAAAGTCACTAAAATAAAGTTTAAGGGGCTTCAGTAGTACAAAAAAAGAAGTTATCCAACACTGATTTTACATGTATTTCCAATCCCTGTGTAGGCAATACCTCTAAAGAATTCACATAGACATAATGTCTTATATACAGTGCCATGAAAAAGTATTTTTCCCCTTTGTTGAATTCCTCTTGACTTTTATGCATAGTTATCACACATAAATGTTTCAGAGCATCAAAAAACTTTAATTTTAGGCAAAGTATTTTGTATTTACCCAGGTAAATATGAATTACAGGTTTTAAATGATGATTTCATTTATGAAGGGGAAAAACTATCCAAACCTACCTTGTTCTGTGCAAAAAAGTATTTACCACCTAAACCTAACAAATGGTTGTGTCACCCTTTGCATCTAGAACTGCAATTAACCACTTCTAAATAAGCAGTTCTGATAATGTCTTTCAATCAATGTGGAGGAATTTTTGCCCATTGATTGGGATTTTTTCACTAGTTGGAACAAAGTTTCACCCTGAGCTTCAGTGAAACATTCATGAACACCAACTTGAAAGATGATAGAGATGCCAACCTCCAGATTTTGTTTGCGAACCAGAAAGGCGTCTACAAAGCCTCTGCACATCTGGGGATTCAGAGTCTCTTTTAAGCGACTGAAGATGGTTTGGTTTTGTTTCTTATTGGCAGAAAATATTTTGTGTATTTCATTTCTGTCCGCAGTCCACTTGAAGAGCGATGGAAACATGTCGAAGATCTGTGAATCATCACATTTATATTTGGGATTAAATAACATTGTTGAATTGATACAGTTTATGTACTTTTAAAAATTCCGTAGCTTCAAAAAATAGGAATTAATACCTGTATTGAGGGACTTCCACTAAGTCTAACAATTCTGGCTGTCCGATCTACCAGAGATTTAAACTCTGGATCATTATATTCAAATCTGCTGCCATAGACGATGGAGCAGATAATATTAGAGACTGCACAGTTAACTGGTTGGGTTGTATCAAAAGCTTCTCCTGTTACAACAGAAATAAAATAGCACGTGAACTTTAGAAAAAATGTCAGTTTATTTACTATTTACTAAACTCAACACAATGTGATTAGTTTTACCTTGAAATTTCTTAAAAACTTCGATGAGGTATTGACATTCTTCAATTATTTTGTCCTCACATGCTCTCTTGCCCATCCCAAAGTCTCTCAGATTAGTCAGTGCAAAGCGCCTCATTTCTTTCCATGAATCGCCGTTGGACCACGCAACCCCTGAAATGAAATTTTTACAAAGTAGTTTAACTAACACTAGATTCTGAAAAATACATTTATTGTAGCATAATAGTCACTTTTCATACCATGTCCTTGACTAAGTTCACGCATGATCTCCAGTGGATTCCTGTCTCCAAACACGTCATCATAGTCTACAAGTGCCTCCTTCACTGTCTTGTATCCTGATAGGACCACCACTTTTTTAGTTCCCAGATAGACCGTGAAGACTGATCCATATTTCTTGGATAACTAAGAACAGAAAAAAGTTCATTCTTTGACACAAATCCAACAAAACAAATGTAGGCAGCTCCCTGTAGAGCTGAATCTTGAAAACCACCTAAAAGAAAAGTAATGCAAAAACAAACTCACCTCCAGTAATGTGTTGTAGGGTTTTTTCAGGTCAAGCTGAAGTAGGTTCCCAAGCAACGGAAGTGGTCTGGGTCCTGGAGGCTCCTTACCATGTTTTTGAGTACTGAAACTCGAAGAGGAAATTAAATAGATTAGCAGGAGGACTATGACAGTCCCCAATAAGAACGAAGAACTGAAACACTGGAGAAAAACATCTAATATCCCCATGATTATAAAACAAAATGTCCTCTGATAGTTCTTTGTACACAGCGACTCACTGACCCAGCATTTGGTACTGAAGTTCTTTTTCTTTCTTTTATTGTTTCTTAGTTGACCAATCTAGACATCCACTACAAGGGGGTGGGGAAATGCAGTAGAAAGGTTAAACTGAATGACTTAGTAAATTATTACTGTTAGCAAGCTGTTACTTTGCTCTATACTGATATTGATTTTCTACTCAGAAAGACCTGTCACCGAATTCTTATTGTTTAACCACAATCAAACAATGAGTGTATTTGAGTTAAAGGATCATGAATAAAAAGTGAAATAGTGCGTTAGATTTCTCTGGTTCTTTTTAAGGCCTTAGGAATCTTCCAGATATTATCCCTTACAGTTATTTGTATTTAGTCATGAGAAATAAATGTAATATAGAGCTAAGCTGTTACTGTTTGGAAAACAGATTTATAAAAATGCCGGACTTACCACTGAAGACCTGAATCATGAGTAGCA
>NW_005187449.1:37530-42817 GCF_000239375.1 Pundamilia nyererei
TAACACTAGATTCTGAAAAATACATTTATTGTAGCATAATAGTCACTTTTCATACCATGTCCTTGACTAAGTTCACGCATGATCTCCAGTGGATTCCTGTCTCCAAACACGTCATCATAGTCTACAAGTGCCTCCTTCACTGTCTTGTATCCTGATAGGACCACCACTTTTTTAGTTCCCAGATAGACCGTGAAGACTGATCCATATTTCTTGGATAACTAAGAACAGAAAAAAGTTCATTCTTTGACACAAATCCAACAAAACAAATGTAGGCAGCTCCCTGTAGAGCTGAATCTTGAAAACCACCTAAAAGAAAAGTAATGCAAAAACAAACTCACCTCCAGTAATGTGTTGTAGGGTTTTTTCAGGTCAAGCTGAAGTAGGTTCCCAAGCAACGGAAGTGGTCTGGGTCCTGGAGGCTCCTTACCATGTTTTTGAGTACTGAAACTCGAAGAGGAAATTAAATAGATTAGCAGGAGGACTATGACAGTCCCCAATAAGAACGAAGAACTGAAACACTGGAGAAAAACATCTAATATCCCCATGATTATAAAACAAAATGTCCTCTGATAGTTCTTTGTACACAGCGACTCACTGACCCAGCATTTGGTACTGAAGTTCTTTTTCTTTCTTTTATTGTTTCTTAGTTGACCAATCTAGACATCCACTACAAGGGGGTGGGGAAATGCAGTAGAAAGGTTAAACTGAATGACTTAGTAAATTATTACTGTTAGCAAGCTGTTACTTTGCTCTATACTGATATTGATTTTCTACTCAGAAAGACCTGTCACCGAATTCTTATTGTTTAACCACAATCAAACAATGAGTGTATTTGAGTTAAAGGATCATGAATAAAAAGTGAAATAGTGCGTTAGATTTCTCTGGTTCTTTTTAAGGCCTTAGGAATCTTCCAGATATTATCCCTTACAGTTATTTGTATTTAGTCATGAGAAATAAATGTAATATAGAGCTAAGCTGTTACTGTTTGGAAAACAGATTTATAAAAATGCCGGACTTACCACTGAAGACCTGAATCATGAGTAGCAGCTGTTCTCGTGATGAACACCATTAAGATGGTTACAGTTTGATACAAAAATAAAGTTGTTTTTGTTTTTTTGTTTTTTTTGCTTCAGCCAAGTTCTCAAGCTTATTTTTCTGTGCAGTTGTACAACTCTGTGGTCACCCCAGTGATTTCAAGCAAGTAACTATTTGCTATTTGGGGGAGACCATGGTTCAGGTGGTTGGGAAGATCATCTGTAACTGGAAGGTTGCCAGTTCGATCCCCCAGCTCTCTCTGTCCTGGTAGTTGTGTGCTTTGGCAAGACACTTTACCCTACCGCCTACTGGTGTTGGCCAGAGGGGCCGATGGCGTGACATGGCAGCCTCGCTTCTGTCAGTCTGCCCCAGGGCAGCTGTGGCTACAACTGTGGTTTGCCTGCATCAGTGTGTGAATGTGAGAGTGAATGAATTATAAAGCGCTTTGGGTGCCTTGAAAAAAATTATAAATGCAATCCATTTTTATTTATTGATGTATTTATTTAATTTATTTTGGCACTCCATCCATAGTAACGTGTTAGACAGAAATCATATTTCAAATGGCATTTGGTACTTCAAACCATATATTACTGTTTAAACAGAATTTCTAACACTAGAATAAGGTCAGATACAGTCACGGCCGCGTAGCTGGTGTGTTTGTGAAGCGGAACAAAAAACAGACACAGGAGAGTAAACTCAGTATAAGAAAAGGTGAGCCATTTATTTGGCTGACAATACATGAACACAAAACAAGGCAAAGTGCGCTGGGGTAAAAACTAAACTGAAATCTAAACCGGGAATAAATTCAGATAAACTGTGACAAGAGAACATAAATCTGAAAAGCTGCATGCGGAACTATGACGTGAAAAAAAAAAACGAAAAAAAAAAAAACACACCAAAACTAAACACACTGACCATGGAAACAAGACTTTCAAAATAAAACAGGAAACATGGAGAGATGTAGACATGCTAACAAAAGCTCGATAACATGAAACATGCAGACAAGAACTACATGACAGGCTGGGGAGACACTAATTTGAATAAAATTAGGCTAAATTTTAAATCCAGACAACAGGGTAGGACAACTTTGTATAAACTGCCACTTCTATGACCAAAAAGAGAATTCAAATTGTGAAAAATTTAGGTAGCATCTCAGGTAATGCAGTACTAGTTCATCCCAGTTTAGATAAACTAAACTGTACCTTTAGACGTAAACATGAGGTATTGACATACTTCTGTTATTGACATTCTTCTGTCACAAGCTCTCCATCCTGAAGTCTCTTACATTAGTAAATGCAAAGAGCCTCATTTCCATTCATGAATCACTTTTAGACCAAAAAAAGCCATGAGAAATGATTACATATAGCCACGGTCACAGTGAAACCCCTGAGGAGAAACGCTCAGAAAGTATTTTAAATAACACAGTTGGGACGATGGATCCTTATTTTGATAGTTTTCTTACCACGCCCTTGTCTAAATTCTTTTTCAAAATGCAATTGTTTTATTTCCAAAGACTATTTCATAACCAACAAGTGTGTCCTTCACAGTCTTGAATTCTGCAAAACCACCACTATTTTAGGTCCCAGATAGACTGTGATAACGGATCCATATTTCTTAAATACCTAAGAACAGCAACATTTGGTCTTCCGATGTCTGTGAAAATATGGACATATGCTGCTGTTCTAAGGAGAGATAAATCATCCATGGGGAGAAATAACAAGACAGAACAAAACAAAAAAATAAAATAAAAACCAGTTTTTTGTATCCATATATGATCCATCTTTTGTCTAACTAATAAAAGAAAAAACAAATTCTTTTACACACACATCCAAGAAAACATCAGTACTGATGATTCTGGCGTACATTTCTATGGCAAATTACTTTTATTGTTTAGTAGAAAGAAAAAAAACAGAAGAAAAAAAAAAGATTACACCCAGATGATTCAGTTCTTTGTACAGGCTAGGACAACTTTTGTCAAGAATTTCTCTCCATCACATACAGGAAACAGCATACAGTTTGTGAGGTGAAGGTCCGAGAGTAGCGCCCACACTTGGCGTGAGATCCAATTCATCCTCTGAAACTCCAGGTGCAGGTGTCACAAACTGAAAGCAGGGACTCAAGCGCAGAGCAGGTTGACGTATCAGAACACGATTTATTTACACACCAGTGCAATACTATATACAGTGACGGGGGAAAGTCCAGGATTCCAAGGGATTAGGGGAAGGCTCTCTCTCTCTCTCTCACTCACGTCCTTACATCCGACTCACACACGTCCGTACCGCGGGGAGGTCACAGGTCCGGGAAGATAAACTGGAATAGGGAAGGGAGAAATCACTCACAAATCACGAAGGTAGGGCGTAAAGGTATAAGACCAAAAGAAAGACTAACGTCAGTAGCTCAATCATCCAGCGATGAGAGGATCTGTGACCCAGCCTCAAATAGTAGATCGTAATCAGCTGATCGCCATCAGCTGATCGCCAACAGCTGTGTGAGCCAAGGGTGGGAGCCAGCTGTGAGCTCCGCCCAGGCAGAGAGGTAGGGGAGAGAGAGAAAAAGCAAAAACACAAGTGTAGCCCTGTGAGGCCGGCTGGGCAGGCACAGGGACCATGACAGCAGGAGCGAAACGAAAATGCTGCAGGAGGGTGCTGAAGAAGAGGAAGAGCTCCATCCTGGCCAGACTCTCTCCGAGGCAAACCCTGCGACCTGTAAGAGACAATTGAAGAATAACTTCAGCTGTCCTGTCAGTAGATGTAACCTAAGCAATGATGGCTGAGCTCACAAAACTGCAGAAAATGGAATGAAGGCATCTCACTTAACAAACTTTTTCTCTTTTTCCAGGAAGTGAGCAGGATAAAAGCTGCGTGGTCTCTCCCACTCGTTGGGATCATGCAGGACAGATGTCAAGAAAGGAAACACAAATTACAATACAGAAATGGAAAATCCTCTATATGGGGAATAATAACGAGAAGGCAGTAGGCACAAAAAGGACCGGAATGAAAAGAAACAGCACATACGTGTTTTCTAAGGCCAATCATTCCCCTCTTTCTGCAGTTGCTTAACAACCTGCCTTCAAGATTCAGTTTTATGCATTCAGTTAAACCAATGAGAATATAGCAGGTGGGTTATTCAGTCTAACCTTCTCACTTTATCGAGAAGGTTAGACTGAAAAGTGATGTCTCGGGTGGTTTTGTGGGGAAGTGCAGTGGGGATGATGCTGCTCAGTCTCTGTATCTCATGGATGACGGTGTCAGTGAAGGGCAGGCTTTTCCTGTCAGCAACCTGCACCTGTTGGTCTTCTATGACCCTCCTCAGCTCCTCCGGGACCTCCTCTGGTACATGAAAGACAAAGTGGACACATTTTATCTCTGAAAACCCTAAGCTATAGTCAAGAAATGCAATTTACATCACTTCTTTCCTTTGATTTTGTTATGGTCACTCCTTCCTGTCCATTGGCATTTTCAAATCGAGGATTACTCAGGCACCTCACCCTATATCTTTGGATATTTGGCTATAAGCAGAAGTGCCCATCTCATCTCAGTGTTTGCCGGCAGCAAACAGATTCATTACTATAATTAAAAGGTTATCATCATGGAAGTGACTTTTGATAATCCCAGCCTTCTGCACATAGACATTTAACAGCAAAGTCACTAAAATAAAGTTTAAGGAGCTTCAGTAGTATGAAAAAAAAAGTTGTCCAACACTTATTTTACATTTACTTCAAAGCTCTGTGATGCAGGTTCAAGAACAAAAGTTATTCTTTACAAAAAAAAAACCACCACTATGAAAATAATCTCTCTCTATTGATTAACAGAAAAAATTGCAACACGTTGCACATAGACATTAACATTAGCAAATGATTGAATCATCATATTCAAATCTGTGTCCATAGACAATGGAGCAGATTATGTTAGAGAATGCACAGTTAATTGGTTGGGTTGTATCAAAAGCTTCTCCTGTGCCCCCCCCCCCCCCAAAAAAAGGAAAAAAAAGATATTTAAGTAAAATTTCAGATAATACTAGTTCATCCCAGTTTAAACAAACTCAACTGTACCTTTAGATTTCTTGAAAATATCAATAGGTATTGACATTCCTCAATAATCTTGTCTTCACATGCAAACATGCAATCAACAAGTGCCTCCTTCACTGTCCTGTATCCTGCCAGTACCACCACTTTTTTAGGTCCCAGATAGATGGTGAAGACTGATCCATATTTCTTAACCCTTTAAGACCTACCATAGAACCAAGTCCGCCA
>NW_005187449.1:43581-53326 GCF_000239375.1 Pundamilia nyererei
TATTGCGCTAGCTTACGTGGTTGCAGAGCTACCGGGATTTAAAAATAGTTACCAAAATGGAGCGTGCCTGCTCCGATCGGCTGTAAAGGGTTAAATAACTAAGAACAGTGGAGTATGTTGATATTTTCACAGACATCGGAAGATCAAAGGTGAAAAAGCTGCCTGGAGAGATAAATCAACCACAGGGGGGGGGAAATCCCTGAAAAGTTGCCACAAAAAAACTGACCTCCATTAATGAGATATCAAGTCTTTTCAGGTCCAGCTGCAGAAGATTCCCCAGTAGGGGAAATGCTCTCGGTCCTGGAGGCTCCTTTACATTTCTTTTGGAACTGAAGCTTGAGGAAGAGATGAAGAGGATCAGTATCAGCACAATCAGAACCATTACTAAGAAGACAGAGTTTGTTGACTCAATAAAAACAGCATCTATTGTCCCCATGGCCTTGAAAGAAAATATCCAAAATGTGTTATTTGAACTGAAAGAGACAATTTTTTTTCTCAGAATGTTTCAAAATTTATAGAAAAACTTTTTTTTTTAGACATTGTCAAAGAGCAAGAAACATGTATATAAACCACAGCTAGCACACTAGACTGTGACTTCTGTGGTAGTGAATTAATTGCTTAATGACTGGCAGGTGGGTTGAAGAGAGAGAGACAGACTCAAAGGCTCTTGATGCTGCAGCTGGAGCTGGTGTGGTGCCTCAGGTCCTAGTCTGCACTATACAGCATACTTTCTCTTTTAGTGTACAGTTCTATAATTGGCAAATTCTGATCTATAATAATACCTAGATACTTTTAAGATGTGAACAATTTAAGCACCTTGAATTGTTTTATTCTTAGGAAACAACTCTGCCATTTGAGAACAACATGAACTCGAATTTGTCTACATTTAACACCGTAAGTTAAGTTAAATAGGACTGAACAACATCAAAGGCAGACTGCAGAAATTCAAGGGTTTGTGCTACTGTAGGAGATGAAGAATAAATAGTTGTGTCATCTGCAAAAAGATGGAATGCTGCATTTGATAAATTATCAGAAAGGTTATTCATATAGAGATAAAGACCAACGGTCCTAATATGGAGCCCTGAGGAACTCCTTTGGGTACTGGGAGAAAAGAGGAAGAAGAAAGTAATTTGACAAAGAAATTAAAGATAAACCAATATTGTTTAGTCTGTTTACTAAAATGGCATGGTTATTATGTCAAAAAGCTTCAAGCTTCCAGTCAAGAAAAAGAGCAGCACAGTATTTTTTGCAGTTCATTGCATCAATAATATCTGTTCTGCCTTTTATAACTTAAATTGGATATTATAGTTGTAAACTGCCCTAGTGGCTGCTTTGTAATATGAGTTTGGTTACTTTGGGAAGGGAAAAAATGAGAACGTGAAGAAGAAATAAAAGATGGCAGAAAGTGATACCGTAATGTTCTAAGCTGATACGGACCTTAAAATGTTGTTTCCTTGGACAAGATATGTCTGTAAGTATGAGTGTCATGTTGTGGAAGTTTTCTATTTAAATAAAGCCTGCAGATGAGCAGTGAGCGGTAGCTAACATTCTTTAATGTCTGTGAAGGTTCTCAGTCATCCAGGTCATCGTTTCACCTCTCATCCGAGAAGCTTCTCGGATGAGAGGTGAAACGTTTTCAAGTAACTTAAAGAAGTCCAGACACTTTTCTTTGCAAGCTCCTTTGACAACATTCTTTAATCCAAACACACAAAGAACATACAACCAAGCTTGATGGAGAGCCTACATGACCACGGGGCAGCAGAGTCTCACTGAGCCTAGCATGGTTCTCAGTTAAATACCTTCTCCAGGAACAAAAGGCAGTACACAGCTGTTTCACACTTTAAGGTTCACACTCCCTTGCTACTTCCCAGAGTCCTCAAAGAGACAAAAGACTGGTCCTCTGGAGTTCCTGTTTCCCCCAACATCCTTGCTACACCTCCTACCATTTGTCTTAAGTATGAGTGTCAGACATGTTAAAATCCAGTGGCACCAAGGCATTACAATAATGTGATTAATGCATAAGTGAAAGAAATTCCTATACAGTCGATAAAATAATTATTATCTTTTGTTTTGTGTAAAAATGGTACGATAATTTGTACATTTGAAAGTTTTATCTTGTTAGCTTGCAGTAAGAGTGTAACAAGCTAGTTTACAATGTTTGTTAGCTAATACAGTATTTTGTACTTTCAGTTTTACGATGGTCAAAGAGAAGGCAATGGTCAGAGGCCATTCTTCAATAAATCAGCGCAAAAAGGAAAATAAGTCTGGTTATTGGAGCATCATTATCTCGCTGTCTAGCTGGTGAAACTAAGAGACTCAGGGCGAGGACAGCATAATATCATTCACCACTTTAATAGCAGCAGTTATTGTGTTGTGTTGTTTTCTGAATCTTGACTAATGTTGGAAAGGATTGTAAAAAAAATATTGTAGTTGTTCACTACTAAACTAAGCTAATTTAGATATGGCGCTATAGTTATTAACACCTGAAGGATCACCTCTTTACAACATATGGTTAACATTAAAGCAGTTTTGAATGAATTAGTGTTAGAGTTAAAAATTTGTCAATGAAAAATTAATCAATAAGTGATGATTCTTCTGGCCATTTAAAATTTGGACAAGTTGGGCAGTAAATTAGTTGTTTGAGATTGTATGAATCACACATAGATTTAAAGCTGTCTGATGCAGAAGACAACCACTCCCATTTAAAATTAAGAATTTCATTAGAATCTACACTAAAATAGACAATTTATCACTAAATTAAAGCCTCATTATTTGCCGAGGGGGGTCTATAAGAATCTACAATACTAATTAAATGGCCCTTGAAAAGTTGGAGCTTGAGGGCAAGAAATTCAAATTCCTTTCAAACAGACACTGATGATTGAAAAGTACTGTGGAATCTGTTTTTAACATAAATTGCAACACCACCACCTTACTTTGGGCATTCACAACGAAAAAGGTTGTAATGCTTTGCTGCAATATCTTCGTCAGTAATTGATTTATTAGCCCAGGTGTCAGATAACAAAAGAATATCAGTATCCAATGCTTTCACCCAATTTTTTAAAATTATTTTTAGGAAGAAGACTTCTAACATTTAAATGAATAATATCTAGCTTTAAAATCAAAGGGAGTACTCAAACATTTGCAATCTGGATCAGGGTTACAGTGGGGCAAAAAAGTATTTAGTCAGCCACCGATTGTGCAAGTTCCCCCACTTAAAATGATGACAGAGGTCAGTAATTTGCACCAGAGGTACACTTCAACTGTGAGAGACAGAATGTGAAAAAAAAAAATCCATGAATTCACATGGTAGGATTTGTAAAGAATTTATTCGTAAATCAGGGTGGAAAATAAGTATTTGGTCACCTCAAACAAGGAAAATCTCTGGCTCTCACAGACCTGTAACGTCTTCTGTAAGAAGCTTTTCTGTCCCCCACTCGTCACCTGTATGAATGGCACCTGTTTGAACTCATCATCTGTATAAAAGACACCTGTCCACAGCCTCAAACAGTCAGACTCCAAACTCCGCCATGGCCAAGACCAAAGAGCTTTCGAAGGACACCAGGAAAAGTATTGTAGACCTGCACCAGACTGGGAAGAGTGAATCTACAATAGGCAAGCAGCTTGGTGTGAAAAAATCAACTGTGGGAGCAATCATCAGAAAATGGAAGACATACAAGACCACTGATAATCTCCCTCGATCTGGGGCTCCACGCAAGATCTCATCCCGTGGGGTCAAAATGATCATGAGAACGGTGAGCAAAGATCCCAGAACCACACGGGGGGACCTGGTGAATGACCTGCAGAGAGCTGGGACCAAAGTAACAAAGGTCACCATCAGTAACACACTACAACGGCAGGGAATCAAATCCCGCAGTGCCAGACGTGTTCCGCTGCTGAAGCCAGTGCATGTCCAGGCCCGTCTGAAGTTTGCCAGAGAGCACATGGATGATACAGCAGAGGATTGGGAGAATGTCATGTGGTCAGATGAAACCAAAGTAGAACTTTTTGGTATAAACTCAACTCGTCATGTTTGGAGGAAGAAGAATACTGAGTTGCATCCCAAGAACACCATACCTACTGTGAAGCATGGGGGTGGAAACATCATGCTATGGGGCTGTTTTTCTGCCAAGGGGACAGGACGACTGATCCGTGTTAAGGACAGAATGAATGGGGCCATGTATCGTGAGATTTTGAGCCAAAACCTCCTTCCATCAGTGAGAACTTTGAAGATGAAACGAGGCTGGGTCTTCCAACATGACAATGATCCAAAACACACCGCCCGGGCAACAAAGGAGTGGCTCCGTAAGAAGCATTTGAAAGTCCTGGAGTGGCCTAGCCAGTCTCCAGACCTCAACCCCATAGAAAATCTGTGGCGGGAGTTGAAAGTCCGTGTTGCTCGGCGACAGCCCCAAAACATCACTGCTCTCGAGAAGATCTGCATGGAGGAATGGGCCAAAATACCAGCTACTGTGTGTGCAAACCTGGTAAAGACCTATAGTAAACGTTTGACCTCTGTTATTGCCAACAAAGGTTATGTTACAAAGTATTGAGTTGTATTTTTGTTATTGACCAAATACTTATTTTCCACCCTGATTTACGAATAAATTCTTTACAAATCCTACCATGTGGATTCATGGATTTTTTTTTTCACATTCTGTCTCTCACAGTTGAAGTGTACCTCTGGTGCAAATTACTGACCTCTGTCATCATTGTAGGTGGGGGAACTTGCACAATCGGTGGCTGACTAAATACTTTTTTGCCCCACTGTAGGTTGTACATTTCCAGATAAAATAAGCACAAGAACAATGAAGCATTTTGTCTTAACAGAATTTTGAAGAATTACAGATTGATTTTTTTCTAGCCCCCGAGCTCTTTGGGAGGTGAGAGTACAGGGAAATAAACCAGTCATACAGAACAAATAAATCAATTAAATCAGACTGTGGCAGAGGTGTGGCCTTTGACTTCGCTGCAGGGGAGGGGTGGTGCAGCAGGATCAAGGGGCAGTGCCAGAGAGGCTGGTGGACAACTGTATGTTATTGTGTAATCACATCTCACCCCTTTTACAGTGACGCTGGGACCCAGAGTGAGGTACTGATGTCAGCTAGGAAGCTCGGCAGCTGTGGTCGTGACAACAATTCAAGTCAAAAAATGCTCTCGTTGCTAATAAAAAATCATTACACACTGTGCCAAGCTGTCTAGACTCGTGACTGGGGTTACACAGATAACATGAGTTTGAAAACCTTCTAAAAGCTATAAGATCCGATTTTGTGCCCTTTGAGATGACTAAAAAAATATTGCTCATCTTGCTCTCCAGACTGTTCTGTAACAGCAATCTGGCGAGGAAAGAGCAGCTGACTGGTCCAGTGGGAATGTGGTGTGGCGGTTAGCTGGATAACTCGAAGCCAGTCAGTTAAGTTGATCAACAGACCTTTATTTGACATTAGCAACATAACACCACAAGCCAGGTCTCCACGGCTCTACTCCGGCCGTACATACATGTGAGGGGATAGGTAGTCGCTGGCACCAGCCTGTTACAATGGCAAGGTCTCTCTCGGAACAGACACACTAGCAGCATGTAATGGTCGCCACACTATACTCACACACACTAGGAGGACTCTCCCAACGACTACAATAGTAGGGCAACCCCTCCTAGTGGTGCTGTAACACAATAAGGGTTGTTACAGTTCATGCACCTCAGATGGACAGAGAGCTGCCAATAAAGTCAATAAAACACAGAGCTGCTGAGAATAACGTGCGGATAGACATGTAGCATGAAGAAAATACCTGTGAAATCTACTCTAGTGCATTTACAAAGCTACTAAATTGCTACTTTTAAAAATGTACTTAAATGTTCTCGGAGTTTTACGAATTTTTCATTTCATGTCTGGTTTGCCATGAGATGAAACAAGACTCAAATGCTGTAAAATAATTTTCAGTGAAAAATTTTCAACAACGATGATCTGAAAACTACTGGCACACCTCTGGTATCAATTTTATAATCCTACGTCACCTCATTCTTGAGTTGTTGCATTCAAAAGATTTTAAGAAAAACTCTGACTTTTCTTTTCAACCTTGAAGTCGAGGTCACTGAGATTCAAACTCATCCACGAATCTTAGGAGCTGATCCTATGATCTAAATTTCAAAATCCTATTGCATTTTGTTGAAAAGTAATTTTTTGACATCTACAAAATTTTCAGAAAACTCATCCAAGATTTATTGTACATACAGCTACGGTATTGAGTTCAAAATCTTCTTGAGTTATGGCTTTCATGATTTTTTCAGAAAACTTGACCTCTGAACTTTATGTCAAAGTCACTGACATTTACACTCACCTGAAATCTTTAGTAGCTACACCTATCGTATCAACTTGAAGCTCCTATGTTGCCTTGTTTTCAAGTAAACACATTCACAAACTTAGGTGTCAATGTCACCTGCCTGAAATGTCACGCTGACATTTGAACCATCTGTCCCTCTTAAAGAACAACTAGTTATTTTTTAAAGACATGCCTGTTTGTGTTTAAAGAACTAACAGATACAAATTAACTAAAAGACAGTGACACATTAATGGACATCTTGGGCTAAACTGATACAATGACAATAAACAACAGTCTAAGATGTAGAACACTAAGTGAATGTGTCAATCATCCCCTGTTTCCTAATCAGTTAGCACAGACCAAAGTACAGTAATATGAGTTAGGTTTTCTGAACCGTGTCTCATTCCTATTGTGTTCATCATAACCCTCAGTCATCGTGTCTTTCAGTTCAAACTCATCTGTGTTTAAGCCATGGAGATATTACATGTTTTCCTCGAGTCCATTTATTCAGTTGTTTTACTTGCAGCTCTGACAGTCTTTCTACTGTTTTATTTACATTCCTCCAACATTTTTCCCACCCAAAAGGATGGAAAAGAGCCTCCTGGACCCACACCACTTCCTTTAATTGGGAACCTGCTGCAGCTGGACCTGAAGAGAATATATGTGACGTTAGAAGAAAGAAGAAGAAGAAAGTGTACTTTATTGGTCCCCGTGGGGAAAATCGCTCTCTGCATTTAACCCATTCACTCAGTGAAGCAGTGGGCAGCCATTGGGCGCCCGGGGAGCAGTGTGTAGGGACGGTACCTTGCTCAGGGGTACCTCAGGGTAGCTGTTCAGGGGAATCGAACCCCCGACCTTCCGATCATGGGGCCACCACTCTACCTACTGAGCTATCCCTGCCCACAGTGAATGTTACAGGGTCATACTGTAATGTATGATAAGCATGGATGTGTTAACGTGTTTTTTTGTTTGTAGTTATCCAAGAAATATGGATCAATTTTCACCATCTATCTGGGAACCAAAAAAGTAGTGTTCCTGTTAGGATACAACACAGTAAAGGAGGCACTTGTTGACTATGCTGAAGCATTTGGAGAAAGGGATCCAATACCAATTATGGATGAGCTATTTCGAGGACAGGGTGAGTAATTAAAAAGACAAGATTATGGCAAATACATTTCCTGTTGTGCATCATAATTTGAAAATATATATTGCCATGTGTATGTCATTGAAATTTGTTTTGATCAAATCAGGTATTGTATGGGCTAATGGTGAATCATGGAAAAAAGATGAGGCAGTTTACGATGATGAAGCTGAAGGACAAAATCATCGAGGAGTGTCATTACCTTTTGGAAGCTTTTAAACCCTTCAAAAGTAAAAGCTGATTAATGGCTGTGGAGAGAAAACAACTTCACTCCTTTAAATTCGAGAAATTTAGTCAAAAAATAAAATTTCTCAAAGAAGTGATTTTTAACACCTTTTTCTGAATTTTAAAGGTTTTAAATGTCTTGAAGAATCTTAAAGAAGTTCCATCAGTTCAGGACCTCTTTAGGGGTCACTTCATTAAGAAGGTAAAATATATCAGAACACAAATGATGTGTTTATTGTATATTACAGCTTAACAAATGATCAGAGATTTGATTACTAAAACATCGTCACAGATGTGGAACAAAGCAGAGTGAAGGATTCTTCCTCTGATCAGTTAATATGTTATTATCCAAATTATTATGAAAATCAACGTTTTACACTCTTCAGTCTTCATCAATCAGTTATTTGGATTTTTAAGTTCTAAAAATGTTTTCATCCAAAACTTGTTTGTACCAGATGCAATTTTACTTTTAAGTCGCATGTAAAAACAATATATGAGTTTTGTGTAATATTCTGTGAATATATATTAAAAAATGCAAGAAATAAAGGTTTGTGTATTCAACAGGGGACAGCTGTGTATCCTTTCCTGTTTTCTGTTCTGTCTGATGAGAGTAAATGGGAGAAACCGTACACTTTTTATCCGGAACACTTTGCCTGTTTATGTTATTGTATTTTGCACAACTCTGTTGCTTGTGAAGCTCGCACACAAGAATTTCACTCACATGTGCTGTACCAATGTACCTGCACATGTGATGTGACAATAAAAGTGATTTGATTTGATTTGATTTGGACACAGATGAAAAGTTTATCCAGCGTGATGCCTTCATGGTTTTTTCTGCAGGTTTGTAATCAACTTCTTGTCAAGACCCAGTCTACTCACAGATATAATCTAGTATATTTTTTTGTTTTGTATTTCAGGTCGCAGGGTTTGTCCCGGAGCAAGGCTGGCCAGGATGGAACTCTTCATCTTCTTCACCTTCCTTCTGCAGCACTTCCGAATTGCTCTGCCATCTGGGGTTTCAGATGATGAACTGCTTCTATCACCATCTGATAGCCTGATCCATAACCCTTCAAATGTTAAACTGTGTGCTGTCCCCTTGTGAGACACAGTGGGCTGATGTAATTAATTCTAAACAAGAAATCATTTATATAAAACAAGCTGCTAATGAAATAGGTAGAAGGGGTGGTGTTTCTTTGATTCTTCTTTAAGCAAGAAAAATCAGTTTGAGACTCCGAAAGAAACCTGCAGCACCACGAGGAGCTTTGTAAGGATATTTTTAATCTCCAGTGTTGTATTCATTTAATCAGGGTAATTCAGACATGCATCTGACTAGTGCATTCAGCATACCCACAATCTACAGATGATTCAGAAGATAGAAACCTCCGTTTGATTGTAAATACAATACTATGCATTTAGGCTTAACCCAAGTGTAGACCGTCAACTGACACACCAACATCTTCAGTTACACTGAAACAATCCATTCTAACTTTTGTCAGAGTCACACTTTTCCTTGACATTTTCCACTGAGGTTCAGAAAAAGTGTTTATGAAAAGATAAGATGGGATTTTCACTACTAATGCAAACTAAACTGATCTCTTTCACAGTTTATTCCATTCATCTCATTCAAATTCTGTCCTTTGCATTGATGCAGTATAAACATTAATTCACACTTCACACTGAGTTTTCCTATTTTCTCTTCCTTTCTCATTGTGGATGGTGATTGTGTATTTCTCCTGGCTCTCCTTTTTTCTCTACATTTTCCCTTCATGGCACATAGCGGCCCCTCCCTGAGCCTGGTTCTGCTGAAGATTACTTCTTGTTAAAAGAACTTCTTTTTTTTTCTTCCTACCTCTGCCAAGTGCTGCCTATAGTTCATCATTTGATTGCTGAGGTTTTACTTCATATGTGCATGCTTTACTATGTGTCAGCATAGATTTACACTTCTGCAAATCTAAACTGTGTTATATGGAAGAAATATAGTGTCATCAGAATTCAAGTATTTTTAGACATTGAATTTATGACACTGAATTTTTATCCTCCAAATTTCCCTGCAAAAATATTCAC
>NW_005187449.1:71339-77029 GCF_000239375.1 Pundamilia nyererei
TATATCCAAACTTTGTTACATAATATATAAAAGGAGTTGGCAACATATAAATGTAGCTGTGTGAAACTGAATTGAGTATTGAATTGTTAACATTGTTCACCCAGAACAACGTGTGTTCTATCTTGATTTTGTGTTTACAGTTTGGTTCTGAACTTATTTTGCATATTGTAATGATTACTATTTCAGCATCAGATCAGTCAGATCTATACGGTCTCTTTATAAAATGTACTGATTAAATCTAGCGGAGCCTATACTGTTAAAGATTTTATAATGAAATGTATATGCTTGTTATTCCCTCTTCCACATTATTACAAAAAAATATGACATGTATTCTCTGTAGACACAGGAAGAAGCCTCCAGCAGAACCAGGCTCTGCTGTGACTGGTTGGGCTCACGGGAAGAAGAGAGCCAGAGATTAATAATAACCAATAATTAAATACAGAGAGGTGTATCAACACATAATGAGTGGAAAAGGTGACTGAAGAAGAAATATTCAGCGCAGCAGCCTACACCTATTCCAACATAACAAAGGGAGGATTCAGGGTCACCTGATCCAGCCCTAACTACATGCTTTGTCAAAAAGGAAAGTTGTAAGCCTAATCTTAAAAGCAGAGATAGTGTTTGCCTCCAAAATCAAATTGAAAGCTAGTTCCACAGAAGAGGAGCCTGAAAGATGAAGGCTTTGCCACCCATTCTAATTTTAAATACTCTAAGACCCACAAGAAGCCTGCAGTTTTAGAGTGAAGCGGTCTACTGGGTTATAAGATGAGGTGTTTAGATTGGGCCTGATTATTCAAGACCTTGTATGTGAAAATCATTGTTTTCAATATCTGTGTTTATTTGAAAAAAAAAATGCTGAACATTAAAATTCTTTATTAAACTCAGAAAGAACATCATAACCAACAACACAAAACATTATTGATTAATATTTCTGATACATGAGAGATTGTGACTTCATGTACGAAAGTCACAGCATAAACCTGCGACAAAGTGAGATTAAATGGCAACTATGTGAATTAATCTTAAAAATAAAAAGATGCACCTGGAAGCATTTGCATATTGATTGTATATAACTGCATACTACTAAATACAATATACTGCAATATAAGAAAGAAATTTTACAAATGTATACTTCATTAAGATTATGCTGGTCATAACTCTTGATGTCACAGTATTACAGCTATTACTATTACTGTATTCAATCTATTCGTAAATCTGAAAAATATAAAATAAATTAAAAAAAACATTTTGGTTGATGTTTAAAAAAAAGAATTAACCACATTTTAATGTAAATGAAAATGTACTTTTAGATTGTTAATTAGATAAAACTAGACAAAAATAAATTATGAAGGTTATATAATGAATTTCAGGCATGATATTGAATATTACTAAATATTGAATAATATATACTACTGAAAATTTAATTTTACTAAGTAATACTACTAATACTTGTAACTATAACAAATAATTATGAATGCTTAAATATGAAAAAGGTCAGTGCAAATGTTAAGATGTGAATATGAAAAGCTAAAGACTGATTATCAAACGATATGTATGTATTAGAGCCGGGCGATATGAGATTTTTTCATATCACGATATGTTTTTTTCATTTCAGGCGATAACGATATCCATCACGATATAAGCCAAATAACTATATTTGTAAGATTTAAATGTGCCGTTGCTCACAAGTAAAATGTGAAATAATCAGCAGCTTGTTTTGATTTAAATATTTATTTCCCATAATAAGTTCAACAGGGTAGATGTACTTAAGGAACATGAGACTTTTTCAGATAAATAAAGGCAAATATTGCAAACTACACAAAAGGCAGCCGCTAAAGCGTCTAAGTTTCAAAATAGAACAAACGAAACAGACTAAATTGTCAATTCCACTTAGAAACAAAGTATTAATTCTACAAATAAATCTTAGTTTGTTTTACAGAAGAACAGACAAAACTGACTAACTTTTGTCAATATCAAATAAACTGAGAACTAAAAGGAAATTCTCAATTCTCTCCTTGTTGTATAGCTGAGCTTTTCAAACAGTTTTAACAGTTACTTTAGTCTGACAAAAGCCGAATGACGAATTAGCGCTTCCAGTCAGAGACTGAGGCTACGTCCACACGTACACGGGTATTTTTGAAAACTGAGATTTTCCGTTTTCGTTTTAAAAAATAGTCCCGTCCACACATAAAGGCAGAAATGAAGGAAAACGCTGCTATGAACATGCCAAAGCAGCAGGTGGCGCTAGATTCCTAACCGTGCCGAAATGTTGGCCAATCAGAAGTCTAGAAGCCTCGGTGGGAAAAAGTAAACAAAGCTGGGGCGTAGAAGCAGAACCGAGTCGTATGTGTAGACGGACAGTAACTGTGTGTATATGTAAGCATTTAAACACTGCAGAGAGTAGAATTAACAGTAACAGTATTGTAGAAATTCATTTCACCGAAACAATAACGTGGCGCACAGTGTGACGCATGCACCAGTTTATTGTATTTCCAGACTTGCTTTCGGCACATTTACAGTGCACGCTACTCTGTTTTTTGTCAGACTTGAAATAGCCGAAATACCTTCACACTACGGAGCTTCTATGGCTCTTCTGTTCGACAATATCTCCAGCATTGGAACCATCATCTGTTTTCTCTTCGGTCACGCTCGGTTGATTTTTCTAGTCGGCACACTCATTTCCTCCATTACGCGCTGGCTCCATTACCCGCTGGCTGCTTCCCAAACAAACACACGTGCGGCTTGGCACTTGTGCTGTACGTAACAAGTCACGCGACGTGACGCTGCGGCTGTGATTGGTTCGGCTCTGCGCTACTTAATTTGGATCGGCTGACCTTTTTTTTTTTTTTTTTTTTTTTAAAAAAACAAGAGCGGCGAGGTCTATCGCGATAGCTTAATTTCTCTATCGAGTAAAAGTTATATCGCGATACATATCGTTATCGTTCTATCGCCCAGCTCTAGTATGTATGGTATTTATGTAATGTAAGATAGGAAAAAAACACTGAAAAAACAGGGGTTAAAATATCTGGAATATATAACTGTTATGTAAAACAGCGGTCCCCAACCCACGGGCCTCGGACCGGTACCGGTCCGTGAGTCGTTTGGTACCGAGACACGAGAGTTGAGGCTCAGGTGTGAAATGTATAGTTTATGAATACATTTTCTTTTTTTCGGTACCGGTACTAGTTTTATTTTGTTGTATTTATCCACGATACCTTAAAGGCCGGTCCGTGAAAATATTGTCGGGCATAAACCGGTCCGTGGCGCAAAAAAGGTTGGAGACCGCTGATGTAAAAAACATAGCAGATATGCAGAAAATCTCTCTTAATGTAGTTAAACAAATGAAAAGTTTCATTTGCTAGTTTTCTCATTTGAATTCTGGACCATTAGATTCTTTTCATGGTGGCGTAGATGCTGCTGCTATCACTGGAAGCTGCAGAAGAGGCGTAGGAAACTCTGACTCTCCTGTTGGTCGCCACATCACCTTCCTGACGTTTACTGTGAGCCTGTGAGATAAGAGTAAGAAATGTAACAAATAAACACTTAAACACACTTAGAGAAAAAAATACATGTGCTCTGTCTTGTACTTGTAAATATGAAACAAGTGTGAATTTGCACTGCTGCATAATCTCACCCTTTCTTGACTGGTTCCTGGTACATGGCAGTTGTCTGTGCTCATTTCCTGGACAAACATAGTTTAGTTTAAGTTTATTACTGAAAATGATGGATAGAGAAAATAAAAGAATTCACAAAAGTTGTCATTATTCTTTAAAACCCTGATTATTTAATTTGAAAACTCACAATGTTGCCACTTGTCGGTGTTTTTTTCACTAAAAACATAGAAAAGGACACATTTCAGTTCAATACTGACTGACTTGTAAAAACATTTTTGTTTATAAATTGTAAATATACCATTCTTACGTTTACTTAGTTTCCATATGACGATAGCAATCATTATAAACAGTACTGCAAACCCACCGGCTACAACGATCAGCATGATGTTGGACTGAACTGTAAAGTTCATAAGTGAAACAATGAAACATGACATTATTATGAACCAGAGCTCAGTATGTTGGCAGGATTTGAAAAACTGTACTGACCTGCATTTGGGCATTCTTGAGCTGCTCGAGCAGATTTAATTGTAGTTGTTGCTGTAGTTGATTCTTTCGTGTTTCTTGTCGTGTGTGATTTAGTTGAGGTTATTGTTGTAGTTGAATTAAATGTGGTTGTTTTCGTAGGTGATTTAATTGTGGTCACTGTTGTATTTGATGTAGTTATTCTTATTGTCCCCAGGGATATAGCTTTGGTTCTTATTACAATCGATGTTGTATTTTTTGTCATCAGGGATTCAACAACTGTGGTTGTTGTTGTTGTAACTGATTTAGTAAAGGTTGTTCTCATGGGTGATTTAGTTTTGCTTGTTGTTATAGTTGTTTCACTGTTGATGACTGTTGTTGAGGGTGATGTTGTTACAACTGCTGTTGTGGGTGCTTGAGTAGTTGTTGCGCTTGATATAGATCCTTCTGATTTGGGTTTTGCTGTAGTTGTTGATGATGCTGTTGTTCTTGTGCTTGCTGAGTCCTTTTCTAAAGATGTCAAGAATACCAGAAAAATAAAATATCTGATATTTAGTTTTACAATCTAGGAATATGCAGATATAATTAAACCAGACAAAACTGTGTGTGTGTGTGTGTGTGTGTGTGTGTGTGTGTGTGTGTGTGTGTGTGTGTGTGTGCGTACTCACACATATATCTCTGCACCATAACTTTATACATATTTATGTATAAATATATTTGATACATACATATTTATGTATGTATCAACTGTTCACATTTTGCTCACAAAAGTGAGCAGAAGCTTAGATTCAAATTTGGAAATGTTCATGCTTGAAAAAAAAAGACACTGTATGCATAACGATAAACACATACAGTATCATAGGTCAAGCATCAGGGTCCAAAACTGAAAATTTAAACAAATATTCTTCAATCTCATTTTCTGTCTCCTGTTTTAAGGCTCTTAATTTAAAAAAAAAAAAAAAGTCTATTCTTGTGAGTAATAACAACATAATTGTATCAGTGTGGTTTAGACATTTGCATAAAAAGGGAAAAATCTTTGGTTGGAGATCAGAGGGGGTTGCATCAGGGTGGAATCTGGTATTAAAATCTGCCAAATCAAATATGTTGAGCTACCAGCTGTGGTGACCCCTGTAGTGACACAAGGAGTGTCAAAAGTAACCTTTATCAGTGGCTTTACACTTAACTTCCTCACTCTAATCATAATTACTGTAATGTTTGAAGGTTCACACATCACTATAGAAACACTAACTGTTAGAAACAGACAGAAGAGCCCCAGAGTCTGAAACTTGTTTTCCTGATAAAAACTCCCTGCAGCAGTAATCACTGTCATCCAGTGATTTGATCCAGTGACAGTGTCGCTGATGTATTACTTACTCAACCAACAAAGGTCCAGGTTTTACTGTTACATTTAGCATTAAAGTCTGCTGCATTTTGACAGTGCAAGTGATATTTATAGGAAATGGGAAATGCAAAAGGCAGACATCAAGGACCCCCTGCCAAATGCAAAATTTATAAAGGTATTTAAACTCTTTACATAAAACTACTATTCTTATTTTTTCTCTAAAATATGTGATTTAGCTGTTTTGATTTTTTTTTTTTTGGGGGGGGGGGGGG
>NW_005187449.1:77049-94221 GCF_000239375.1 Pundamilia nyererei
TTGTTTTTTGTTTTTTTCAAAATGACCTATCAGCCAATACGTATTCCCAGCTAAATGTCCTGCAAGACATTTTGCACACTTTTAAAAACATTTTTTAGTTAGTTCCCTTTAATGTTTTTTACATTTAGTTTCAGTTTTTTAATTTTCAATTTAGTGAACTATATAAACTTATTTAAACTTAACTATATAAACTTTAAAGTTTTCTTGTCAGCTATGCACAAATAGATTTATTGTATATTTTCACTGTTGTGTCTTGAGAAACCTTGTAGTTGGAAGACTGGTATACTTTTAAATGTTTTTTCTTCTTTTATGGTTTCATAATTTGCTCACCTGTGTTTGTGACTGACACACACATACACACACACACTCAATTTATCACCCTCAATTTCAAGGCCCTTCCTACAGCTCTGAATTTCTGCTCATAGATAAGCAATAGTAATGCTCCACTACTTGCACA
This sequence comes from Pundamilia nyererei, assembly GCF_000239375.1. Classification (NCBI taxonomy): domain Eukaryota; kingdom Metazoa; phylum Chordata; class Actinopteri; order Cichliformes; family Cichlidae; genus Pundamilia; species Pundamilia nyererei. The sequence continues at coordinate 77,507 of NW_005187449.1, forward strand.
AAACAAAGGCACTTCACCTTCATGTTTCACGTTGTTGGTGAAATTGGATTGTGGGATTCCTGCTGCTGATAAAAAAGAAAGAAAAACAAAGTTCATTCTGGGTACTTTAATTAAAATGATTATTTAATAAGTTTGAAGAAGACAGAAGAAGAAAGTTATCATGACAAAAACATACAGCATTATAGGTAAAGCATAATTTAGAACAATGAATTAGATTCTCCTCTGAGTTTTTGCTTCCTGTTTATGAAGCTATTAGAATCTATAAATCTTTATATGTTTGTGTGTAAATCACACATAATTAAATAAAGGTTGGATTTGCACATCTGCTTAATAAGTGAAAGATTGGTAGTTCGAGATCATCTGGCTTTAAATCTGCCAAATCAAATACGAATTGTCTCCTGCGGTGACCTTTTGTGAATACGAGAGAAGCCAAAAGTAAACTTTATCAGTCACTTTAGAGTTAATGACCTTCCTCTAATTATAATTATTGTAATGTTTGAAACAGTTCAAGGCAAAAATATTATGATAGAAATACTCACTGTTAAAAACAGACAGAAAAACCATAAAGTTTGAAACTTGTTTTCCTGATATGAACTGTCTGCAGTTGTAACGACCGTCATCCAGTGATGTGATGTTCTTTATAACCAGAGAACAGTTTTCTGTGACACTCAGTCTGCCTGACTTAGATCTGGCATCATTGTGAATCTTCCCATGTTCAAACAGTGGCACTGTTATGAAACTTCGGGAAGCACCAAATAGCCAGGTAGTACTGTTACAGCTTTTATTAAAGTCTTCTCTGTTTTGACAAGCCAACGTGATTTCATTTCCAATCCTAACAGACAGGTAGGGGTGAGTTCCTGCTGCTGAGGAACAGAGAAAAGCAAAGCAAAACAAACAAATAAAAAACATACAAACGTAAAACTTTTGTCTTCATTCTTCATTAGATTAGAAGTTCTGGCATATAAAACCTGGTATTCGATTCCTGTCTCACATCACTACCTGTAAAAGTTTCTGTACTTTTACTCTGGAGACCAACGATGTCAAACTCATTTGAAATGGTGGACCACATACAGCCCACTTTGATCTTAAGTGGACCAGACCAGTGAAATTACAGTGGTCCCTCACTTCACCTTTTGCGGCCTCGCTATTTCGCAGATTTTTTTGGTGCAATTTTGCATGCTTTTTTTTTTTTTTTACATCGCATTGTGTTCTGCGTCCTGATCGGCTGTAGACCATCCTCCATGCCGTGTCTCCTGTCCAGCACAGAATGCATTCAGCTTGTCAAATTTACATAAATCTTTGATCGCTGGCAGTGAGACTCTGAAGTGCTGTACTGTATGTTTGTAAGTTTCCTCCCCAACAAACACAACAATGTCTACAAAATGTTTTGCACCGTCAAAGACACCTCCGGTAGCATCCAAAAGGCAGAGGAAGATGCTAACCATCACACAATAAGTTGGACTTCCGGACATGCTAAAGGAAGCTAAAAGTTACTGTATTTTTCAGACCATAAGACACATCGGGTTATAAGGCGTGACATAAGCAGTGATATGTCAAACTTTACTCAACTCGTTCTTCTTGCTTCGTCTATTTCTGTACCATTGATTCATTAATGTTGAATTCTCTCGCAGCTGCTCTATTCCTATGTTCTGGACCTGAAAACAGGTTTTGATCTTTGGTTTCATTCTATAATTATGGATGTATTTTTCTACGAAGGTTTGAACTTTGAGAGTGTTTAAACAAGAGAGAAACGTGAAAATGTTCATGCCTGTCTGAGAAAAGTGTATGAAGTGTGTAGTTAGGGGTTTTACAGCCTTAAAACATCTATAATAATTGTAAAAGTTATAGTTGGCTACTTTGTGGATTTCCCCTATTATTTTTAGAACATAACTCCCACGATAAACAAAGGACCACTGTAGCCTTTGTGTAAGTGTAAAGAAGTTTAACTACACATTTAAACACTGATATATATTTAATATATATAACAATACACCTGTTTTTCCACATGATAAAGTAATGCTGCTATTGTAAATGAAAGAGGGCTGTCAGCATGACTCTTTGAGCTTAAGGTTTAAGAAATAATATAAAATTAAAGGAAAAAGTTTTGTTAGCTCATCGTCAGACTTCACAGAAATTTCTATAGTAGATTGTGAAAAATGGAAACTTTCTGTCATTTCATTGTTCAACTATGTCTTATTTATTCAGTGTAGTATAAATGGCAATGGGGAAAGGTCTTTATCAGTATGAAAAGACGCAGAACTTACGAAAATACAGTTAAAAGTCCAAAATGCCTTCTGTATGCCTTCCTTTACATTTTCCAAAGCCATCCAGTGGGACAGTCTGTGGTGGGTCAGTTCTTATGTTTGACACCCCTGCTGTAGACTTAGCTTTAAGTTTCCTTATCGTGATGCTGTCTTATTACTGTAACGTTTCAGACCATTCAATGTGCAAACAGTTTCGAAGGACATACCCGCTGTTAATACAGACAGATGCATAACTGCTTCTTCTGATCTGAATTGACTGAGGCGCAAAGACCAAAACACTCAGCTGTGAGATTCTTTTTGACTAAAAAACAGTCTGTCTGATTAAGTCTGTTGAAGATCTGTTTTTTGAAAAAAGTGGCATCACTAGGATAGTGGTACATAGAAATCTTGTCACTACTGCAAAATTTGAACTAAAAAAAAATACAGACTCATATTTTTTTTTTAAAGATATGTTAAATGTTTCCTTACCTGCTAATGGCAGCATTAGTATCACAAACACATAAATGTTAGCCAGTTTTAATCCAGCCATTGTGCTTTATTCTGTCTTTTCTTGTCTCCCGTTCTCTCACTCTTGACTCTGAAATGGCACGTACTCGAGTGTCATAGATATGAATGTAGACATAAGTATGTTCCACCAAAGCATGACTTCACTGGGGGTTTTTGTGTGTGGGCGGATCATATTAGACCATTAGGCATATGTAAAGAAAAAAAAAAGAGTGATGTTTATCCCTTTTTTTTAAACCAAAGTGACACTATCAGAGCTAACTAATGTGTGTTGTTATTCTATTTGTGTAAATGTGCAGATGCTGTAGTTTTGTCTCTACTGAAGCCAGAGTACACTTCCTGTCCACAGCCATCTTTAATTAAAAGCAACTGTGACCTCATCCAATAATGAGGTCATTATTACCATAAACACTCCAGCTATTTTTGTCTTCTGGTCATGATTATTATTAATTATTATTTGTATAAACCCTAAAAATGGATGTATGATATTAGAAATTTTTTGGTTATTCTTTGTGCAGCAGAAACATACACAGTTAAATGATAGCCTCGTGCAATTTATCCTAAAGCCCACTAATCCACGTACGTTATATAATGCAGTGTGAAATGTGCTTTTAAATAAAACATATTATTTATTCTGTGTTTATTAGACAGCAGAATTCATGTTAACAGTAGACATAAACAGGTGGAAATTGAACAGTTCAGCCCATCTTTATGTCCAGGTTGTAAACATTTTACTTACAGCTGGGAAAGAACAATTTTTAGTCATATGACACCAGTTATCCTCAAATAATTTTTGCGTGGGAGGTCTTTCGTTATGAATTTGGTCAAAACAACAGCAGAGCTCTGGAGGTGTTACCCACAAATGGACAAAATAATCATGAGGTGTGAACACACTGATGTTAGTTTTAACTTGCATGAGAAACTCAAACACTGTCATGAACTGGCTGTGTGGCAGGGACCATGACAAACACAATCCCCCTCTTTGGAAACTTGGAATAGTATGTTTTGTTTTGTTTTAAATGGCATAACAGTAAACAGCTGCATCAAGACAATAATTAGAAATGACTATTTCTAATTATTGAAAGCTGATATTATCAGTTCCAAGAGTAAGTTTGGGTGTGTTTTTGTGTGCACTGGTTAGATTAACTAAGGTCGATTCAGAGGATGGTGAGAATGTAGGTAGAAGAGCAGCAGGCCTGTGGTTTTAGTCTCTAACAAAGGCCACATGACTCATTCATGGACATTTGAGGCCAGTCGGTCAGTATAATACACCTTCCTATAATTCACAGCATCTGTGATGTGTGTATGTTTCTTTGTCCACTAACTCTGGTGCACAACTGGGAGCTGAGAGACAAACTTTGCAGGTACACCAAGGCCTCTTAGCGTCCCTGTCTAAATTATACACTGTGATGCCATCATGTTGTCCACAGACTACCTTGCAACACGCTAAATGAAGCTATTTTTAGCATATACTGTACCCACATACTGTATACTATGCCTATATGTTTTTCACACTAATGGATTTTACTGATGTTACCAGCTTCATTTTAACTAATATTGTAGTGTCCCTCCAACAGAAGATGGTATTAGGTATTCCGTTTACTGGCTGTTTATTAAGAACAGTAACACAGTCAATTGCGGACCGTAGCCAATGCCAAAACAACAGGGAAAACGCTCTCTCCAGAATCAAAACAAAACAAACAAGTCACTCTCTCTTCACCTTTTCATGATCCTTTTCCCTGCATAGACCAAAGGCACACTCTCTAACACCCACCCCCCAAACACTCTCAGCCAACCACACGCATGCTATCCTACAGACTCTCTCTCATGATCTGATTGACAGGCCCAACGGCCTCTAGCACTAGATTTACTAAACCTTCGCAAATTTGCGTAACTTCCCTCAACCCAACACCTCCTAGAATTACTGGCTTTTTTATTTTCTGGTGCAAGTCCCGAGGTGTTAATCACCCCTGCTGAGATTTTCACAGGTCGTCAGCTCGTTTCTCCTCCAGCTTTTGTTGTGCAAACCACCCATTATCCTTCAGGCCTGGCACATTTGCATTTGCTCACTCAGAGTTGCTCAGATCCAAGTCAGGCCAAACCTCTGTGTTACAACTTTCAGAAATGTCTGCCGTATCTATACAAAATATCCCACACATTGACTGACCTGCAAATATAAAAGACACACATTCACACCTTCCTTGACTCTCAGCACAGATCTTCCATTGTTCCATTGTCACTGTGTATGTGAGGAAGAGGCATTGCTTGACTACAGCACAGTACTGTGCATAAAAGCAGACCGACCAGGCGGAAGAATCATTTCTTGTTCACATTTCTGAGAACGCACATCAGGATGGCCTCCGTATCACTGCCACGCAGGAAGAACCTCTCTGTGCAACAGGCTTTGGCCTGGCTTCAGGAAATGGACAAAGCAGATTTTGATGGAGGAGAGGTTTCATTTGTCCAGCAGGCCACTGATACCTCCTCAGAAGAATCTGAAAAGGAGACGGAACAAGAACCCAACATGATTCCACGGAAGAGGCACCGTGGTACTGGAAAGCCCTGTTTGAGCCACACGGCAAAAGATGGCATTGTGTGGATGAGGAGGACATTGGAATGCCCAGTGCAGTAGAAAATTGCTCGTGCTTCACTGTGCAAGCTGGACCCACTGAGTCTGCTAAGGTTTGTCACTGCACAGCAAATCCAGCATGTCCAAATTAACACTGTCAGATTAGATTTCAACACTATTAAAGTGTCTATATGGGTCCACATCAGAGAGTGTTAATTTAACTCTTTTTGGAGAGTTGGTACATTAACTCTGATTTAGTGTTAAACACCAAATCTATCTGGAGTTGATAATTTAACATTTACTAATGCTAACTAGGTGGTAAGAGTTTATATATTAACTCTCAAAGAGTATTTTAGTTTAACTACATAAGAGTTATCTTCTAATTAATTCTAAAAAGTGGAAATTTTACTGTTCTGAACTTCTAGAAAGTCCTTTGGAAATAAACAGTTATTAAAAAGATGCAATGGTTTTTGAAAAACATTTATTCTGAACTGTGCACCACAATTTCAAAACATTTTCTGAAAGATGTAACAGTGTACATGTTCTCACTTTCATTAGAATTTTATGAAAAGGTTTGACATAGATGAGCTGGTAAATGCAAATAACAGCATTCTCATCACTTATTTCTTCAATACAATATGCACGTCCTTCATTCATCACTTTGTGGAACTTCAACGCACTTCTGCTGTCCCCCATATTCCATCTTCATATTCACAGCATATTCTGTGTGGAGATCAGAGAGTAACGCGTTACTGTAATCTGATTACTTTTTTCAAGTAACGAGTAAAGTAAGGGATTACTACTGCAAAAACGGTAATTAGATTACCGTTACTTTCCCGAAGGAACGTTGCGTTACTGCGTTACTAAAACCGTGATTTTTTGCGAGAATGTCTCACGACAGTGACGTAAGCGAGTGCGCCGTTAGTGACAACAGCTGTGTGCAGATCAACAATGGATCACATATCGAGTGCGGGAGAGAGTATGAGCGTGCAGCGTTTAAAGCGTGGAAGTACTGACCTTACTTTAAGTTTGATTCCATAAAAAGTGACAAAAACATTAGCGTCCATCGTGCGTGGGAAGAAAACTGCTTTTTACAGCGAAAAAACCCCCTAAACTTCCAAGCAAGCACCGAGTGCGCTATGACGTAATGGGAAATTCACAGAGAAACTCGCGGATTCTTCCATTGACCACGGCACACCTGCACCAGGGTAAACCTCCGCCTACAGCAGTCCTGCTTTACAGGTGAAAATAGAGCAACAGGACCGCTAAGTCTTTGACTTTATTTATTTTCTGCTGTGTTTTACTTGCATCTACTTGAAAGACTGAGTGTAAACACAAAAAATATTTTATATTATGTGCTGGAATGTGTAGAAAATAGGTTTAAATGTTAAACTAATTTATTCAAGTCAGAGAATGTTGCCTATAGTTTAATTTTTACTTGATGCATAAAGTTAAAAGATTAAAACTGATAAAACAAGTTAAAAAAAGAGACTTTTCCATTTGATTACATTTTGTATGATGGATTATGCAGAAAAAGTAGAATTGGGCTGAAAGATCTATCGCTTTATCACCTCTATCAGGTTGTAAATCGTGTTTTTAAAAAGTAACTAAGTAACTAAGTAATTAATTACTTTTGAAAATAAGTAATCAGTAAAGTAATGGGATTACTTTTTGGGGGAAGTAATCAGTAATTAGTTACTGATTACTTTTTTGAAGTAACTTGACCAACACTGGTGGAGATTGATTAAAAATTAGTTGACACTAATTAATTGCACAAATAATCACAAATAATCATAGTAAAAAAAAAAGGAATAATTTTTGAGCCATTACTTGTGTAAAGTATTTTCCCAAAAGACAAGGACATAGACAACAGGTAATACTGAACTAAATTTAAAACCTCAACCTTTTTCATTTTTACCTAAACCGTGTGCACAAAACTCTGGAGGGATCTAGATGCTAACGCAGAACCCAGTCAGGACATCTGCTACTGCTGTTTGCTCATTTTTTTATGGGAGATCGTTTTCAGGCTTCAAGTAGCACCATTATACCAACATTTCACATTCTAGACATTGTTTTAGGTGTATTTAAGTTGACCAAAAATTTGACTGAAAATTCACATGTGAGCTTTTTTTCAGGACTGTAGTATTTGCCCGCAAATAATACCTTCCACCTAGCTAAAACAGAATATTATGCTATCAGCGAGCAATATGGCTAATGCCTTTCACACAGCTTTGTCTAAACTCCAAAGAGCCACAGAAGTAAAAGCTAATAATAATAATTGAAACAATCTTTGAAAAAATGACTTACCAAGCATGGCAAACAACTCAAATATGTAGAGCAAAATGTTCTGAAACAGCTGAAAACAGACAAATTTGCTGCGATCTCCGACATCTGGACATGCTTCAACAAGAACTGTGCTAAGAGTTTCACTCCAGGAGAACATATGACCATAGATAAACAGATGTTCCCTACCAAGGTTCCTTGTCCATTCACACAGTATATCGCAACCAAGCCAGAGAGATTTGGAATCAAGTTCTGGATGGCCACGGATTTGGAGACCAAATATGTCTGCAACGCATATCCTTACTTGGGAAAGGACGCCAGTCGTCAGAAGGGAGAGAGGCTGGCAGAGAACGTGGTCATGAAACTGATGGAGCCGTTTTTGGATGATGGGAGAAACGTCACAACGGACAATTTCTTTACTTCACTGTCACTGTCGCACAGACTACTTCAGCGCAAAACAACATTACTGGGCACGTGAATAAAGTCCGGTGTGAACTTCCTCAACTTGCAAAAGATACTGCAAAGCGAGAGATATTCTCGACTTCAGTGCTTAGAAGTGGCATGTTTACCTGTGCAACATGTCACAAATTCACCTGTGCCAAATGCAGGGATGATGGACACTGGGTCTGCAAATGCTGTAAAGTTTGAAACACTTTGAAATAAAACAGACTTGTGTACCTATATATTGTGAATGTGTGTCTTTTGTATCGATACAGCAGGAATTTCTGAAGGTTGTAACACAGAGGTTTGGCCTGCCTTGGATCTGAGTAAACAAATGCCAATGTTGCACACACACACACACACTGCTCTTGCTCTTGACGAAGGCGGTCACACAGAAGATCTTGGAGAACACACGGCTGCCGTGAATACTCAGAACAAGACCTCTGAGTGAAAAACTGGATTACATCTGGAGGGGCTAGCTCAAATAACACCTTTGAGCGCAAATTCGATCACATCTTGGGGAAGTGCACTGCGGTCGTGAGTTCTCAGAACCTGCTCTTTGAGCAAAAAGAATGACAACATCACAGAACGTAAGTTTGGATAACATCATAGAAAGCTCGCGGCTCTCCAACAGGAGATTGAGAGAAGAGTGTTGGACTGTTAGAACAGCTTTGAAATTCATAAGAGTTGTTCGCACTAAAGTAAAAACCACCATCACTTCATGCGGAGACCCCTTCGGCACCAGCTGCGGTCTCAAGGCTGGAGCTGAACAAAACACCCTAAAAACGACTGTGTTTAGACTGTTCCCCCCATTCCATGCAAGGCCACCTGGGTTGGCTGGAAGACTGTTTACTTAGCCTGGCGGGGCGAAGGACACTGTCTCAGCTGAACTCTGGACACACACACACACACACACATACACTGATATGCACAGACTGATCCCCCCTCCCTTTCCAAACGCCTTCTATGCTTGTGCCCTACCGGGGAAGATGGCAGTCGACTGGACCAGCGCAGACATGCTGCAGGACCGGATGCGCTGTCTACACCGGCTCTCTCTTACCCTTTACCCACCCCTGTTGCTTGTCTTGTGTTTCTATGGTGTATTGATAGTCATGTGCTTTTTGTGCTGAGGTGTTTTTTCTGTTATCAAACTGTTCTCCCACTAGGAGCTCAGTCTGAGTGGAGTTTTTTTTTCTCCTCCTCTTACCTCATGTTATGTATTTTCGTTGTTTTTTTCCTATCAGCCTACCTTTCTGACATGTCTCCCCAATGTGATGTTTGTGTAAAGTTGGTCAGAAGGTTCTTTTGTAAGTGCGCATGCGCCATTAGCGTGCTGCCTGCTGTAACCCTAATTTCCTTCGGGATTAATAAAGTATTCTGATTCTGATTCTGATTCTGATTGCCTACTCTTTCTATTCAATTCAATTCAATTCAATTTTATTTATATAGCGCCGAATCACAACATAAGTCGCCTCAAGGCGCTTTCTCTTGTCTATTGTGGTGAAACTTATAAGGCGCAAATTATCTGTTCACATCCGTTATAAGGCTTGTGCGTAGTATCTGCGTCATTTGAATAATATCGAATCTTGACCGACATTTGCCGTCATGTTAAATGTTGTTGTGTGTTTTTATCTCCACCCACGCTTGTCCTGAGTACTAATGCCATAATATATTATCCTGATTACCTCATCTTCACTTACCAGCTGCAGATACATAAACGACGGTTTTATGCCGTTATAAAGATTGTGTTCCTGCTTTGAAATGTAACCCATGGTCTCTATGGCTATTGTTTGAAACTGTATTAAATCAACTTCTTGGTGGTGGGGGGGGGGGGGGGGGGGGGGGGGGGGGGGGGGTGTCCTCTGTTGTTTAGATGATGTTTTTTGGGGGCAATATTTTTGTTTGATGTTTCCAGGATGTGCTTCATCATCAGAGAAAAACATAGATAAGCTATTTTAATTGTGTGAGACGTGATGTAATTTTCCCGAGAACTGAGTAAGCGATCTTTCATAAGAACGTAATGACATAAGCAGCAGAACCTTGTACGTTTCTGCCTGATGTCGGGTTTGATTCATGCCACTTTTTACTATATGGAAACCCATGTGCATTAGACACAAGTGTAGCCGGATGGGCTACTCGCATTTCTTTTTCTCTCTCTCCCTCGCTCGCTCTCCCACCCTCGCTCTCTCCTGCATTCGCAACTAGGTTAATTGGGAACCCACCTGCATATTGATTGCAGGGGGGCATCAGTCCATATAAAGTGAAGCCGGTCTTCTCCTGGTTTATTCCTCCCATGCCTTTCGCGAAAAGCAGCAGTAATGCTGGCACACCGCTACGGATTGATCAGCAATTATTAATCCTTTATTTATCCTTTATTTATTTATGATTTTTGTGTGATTTTGTTTTGGGTCCACGGCTGCTGGTTAGTCCAAGTTCCATGATTGTTTTATTGCACTTTTAGGACACTGTCAACTACGATGCTACATTAATGTATTAATTTTATTCTTTATTTTAACTATAAATAAAACTGTATTAATATTGGAGCCAACCTGCCTCGGTGTGCATCCTTGAATATGTGCGGCCTCTTTTATTTATTTTTCTTAAATATATATATTTCCTGGAGGTGAAATTCCTCTTGGTGGCGTTGTCATGTTATTACTATTTCTTTTATAACTCCGCCGACCACTTGGTCACACAAGCATTGCCCTATATGAAAATTTTTTTATCACTCTTTTTTTTTTTTCATTAGTCAATTCAGTTGTGGTTGTTATGTCTTAGAATTTGCACAATCCAATAGCAGAATTAGCTAAGAATCAGAAAGGCCCAAAAAAGAAAGCATGGAGCATGAAAAATGCAGACAGTGGTGGCAGAGCACACTTTTCATTGTTTCGAACACTGGTTTTCACTTCAGCTCTTTGTGTGTTATAGCTTCACTCTTCTTCAACAATAGGGTGATGGATCAACAACAGCACAAACAAGAGTACCCCACAGACCATTGGTATCCCTGGCAGACTGCCTCCACTGGCAGCAGAACTCTCTGCAGATACATTTGCCATCATTAGATTACCAGCAGACCACTTCTGTCACCCCTGAACCATAAATTCTAAATATGGTCATGCTTACGACTGCCTGTTAAGAGTTGGGCTGCAGCATCTGAACAAACTGAAGATGAGAGATCAGAGCCTGGCTGATACCAAAATGAAGACTATTACAGTACTCAACCCTGGATTAAATAAATGCACGTATCACTTTCTCGAAGTTAGCAAATGATAAAAATGTTCTTAGTTTTTGCAAGAGCCCTGAACTGGAAGAAGCTGGCTTTTACAACAGAGTTTCTTTGTGTCTTAAATGAAAAAAGATGAAGGACACAATCAGATTTTTTTGAAATGGGAGTTCTGGACTTTTCTAGAGCCTAGGTCACCGTTAAGAGAAAAATGAGGGTCAGAAGGTCCAAATAGTACAATCTCAGTTTTTTGATCGTTTACATTCAAAAAATGTAATGCAAACCACGATTTAATATCAAGAAGGCAGTCTAGCAGAACATTTTTAGAGAGTCTTTAGAATTCTTTTTAAGAGGATAGTAGGTTTGATAGACATTGGCATAACAATGAAATGAGATTTCATGTTTTCTGAAAATAAAACCTAATGGGAGCATGCAAAGTGAAAAGAGTATTGGGCCACAGATAGATCCTTGGGGGGGACCCCACATGTAAGGGGCGTGGATGTGGATAAAGAGCTACCGGACCTGACCGAAAAATTTCTATCAGTTAAATAGGATCGAAACCAGTCAAGTGCAGTTACCCACACAGACCAGGTCACTTCTTCACATTTGTTATGTCTACTTGAAATATGTCAGATGATAGAAGCTCAACAAATACACACATAAAGAAAAAATATACGAGGGACGAGACATTAGATATCACAAATATACACACCAAATTTTAATCGCTATTTTAAAGAGATAGTAAAATGATAATAGGACAGCTTGAGAAAATAAATTTCAGCCATATATGTCTTTGTATTTGAATTTGAAAGTTTTTGTTTGCTTGAAATATGCATTAAACTCACCCTATTTAAAGATAAATACCATCAGTAATATCAAAACACATTACTGATCTCTGTGTAAATATGTTTCTTTGACTGGAACACCATGATACAGACAGACCATGAACTCAATGTTAAGAACATCCACCTGAGAGTCTGTAACTGATTGTCCTGATCTGAATCATGGTGTAAGGACCATGATCCTCTGATGTGACCTTTATAACCAGAGAACAGTGTGCTGTAACACTCAGTGTGTCTGATTTAGATCCAGCTTCTTTCTGAACTGTACCACATTTACGTTGGTAATTGAATTCTTATCTATCTCAGGCAAAGTAACTCCATCTCCAGCTCTAACAGAGAAGCTGGAACTGGATGGCTGAGATGGAACTGCTGAGAAAAAATAAATAAATAAATAAGGAGATAGAGAGAGAGAGAGAGAGAGAGAGAGAGAGAGAGAGAGAGAGAGAGAGAGAAATGTAATACCTTTATAGGTTTTTGATAGGTTACTGGTCTGAAAAATACATGTTAAAAGAATAGGAAGAAAGAAAAGAAAAGGTTCATGCATAATATCAATGATATTCAGCTAGAAATTTACTGAAAGCAATACTGTGTTAAAACCTTTTCTTGCACCTTTTCTTCACTCACCCAGACCCAGCTTAGCCTTCCTCCTCTCACAAACCTCCACCTGCCATTAGGGATGGGTACCGGTATCCGGTGCCATTATGGCATTAACGGTAGTAACCAGACCGAGTTGTCACACACTTTGGATTCTAGCCAATCATTTTACCTTTGCAAGGATAATAGGCGGGCCCAGGTACGTACGTTCTTTTAGAGCAGACCTACAGATAAAAAAATCCCCAAGGCGAAGTGGTCAAAAGTCTGGCTGTACTTCACAGCAAAAGATGCAAACTCAGCAGCCTGCAACAAGTGCTTTAAGGTGATACTGTGCAAAGGAGGTGACATCTCGAATCTGGTGAAACACCTGGCGACACATGCCGTTTTTTTAAAAGCCGAGAAATGCACCATATTTGATAGCTTGCTGCGAGACCTCACACCGGCACATCTACTGCGGGTGTGGTGCCTGTTATCGACCCAGTGTTAGCAACATCCCCCAAGAACCCGAAGACGAGAGTCCTGGCCCCTAGCCCTGCCAGTGTAGCAGAATTGATGACGGATGATGATGGCAGCAGCAGCCGTTCTTCTCTGGTGAGTAGCTTAATGTTGTTCGTGTGTAATTTACATTGAGTAGGCTAACCACATTATTACATTAATAAGGTAAGGTGAACTAGCAAACACCGTCATAGTTACATGCGGCTGTCTTCTTGTTTGATGGCAGATACTCCCTTCACCCTGGCCAAAAAGGCTAAAATGACCAAAGAAAAAGTGGGAAACAGCTAAACATGAGAGGTTTTTGGACAAAGTTGGTGTTTTTTCCAGTGTTTAAGCACTGCTTCCAGCCAAGAGTGATACAATATATGCCCTATAACTGCAAGGCTAATATTGTTATCTTTTTACAAAAAAAACCCAGCTAACTATGAGAGGTTTTTGGACAAAGTTTGTGTTCTCCATTCTTTAAAACACCAGTTCGAGCACCGTTTAAGCACCGGCACCGTTTCAAAGTACCGGTTTGGTACTGGTATCGGATAAAACCTAAACAATACCCATCCCTACCTGCCATCAATGACCCTGTACACCAGCTCATTACCTCTGTCCCCTCAGGTTCTAACTCTGTCACTAGCCCACAGCCTCCATTCCCAGCCCTGATGTAGATTTAGTGTCTTGTTTCCTATTCAGGGTTATAGTCACAGCGTGTGTATATAGCACTTCATGTTCCTTGTAATAGTGTATGTAAATAGTGCCTCAATCGTTCTCAGCCATTGATCCCCATGTATTTGTTTATTCTCTAGTTTTGTTCACTGTTGCACTTCCTGTCAGATTCTTGTAAATATCTCCACAGTCTCTCACTGTTGTAAATAGTCGCATGTTGCAATCTTCCACTGTTTACCTTGGTATTGTAAATAAACGCTGTGCACATCAACTGCATCTCGGTCTTTATCTGCTTTCTAGGTCCATCTTGGGGTTCAGCTCTTTCAGTCGTGGCACAGGGAGCCTATGCTGCCCTCCCTCTTTGTATCTAAACCAGTTTATCCAGTTAACTAAACAACTCTCAGACTGAGAAGTTTGTGCTGCTGTTCTTCCATCATGTATTATAAGCATCCTGCTGTACCATGTGCTCTCTCACTTCTAGTGAGCCCCACCGTTTTACTTTCTGCTTCAATAGGGTGGAAGTATTTCACAAAAAAATAAGGGTTCTCTGAATATATTGCTTGGGCCATGGCATACAGAGGCCATAGTACCATTGCCTAGCCCAGGGGTGGGCAACCTGCGGCTCTTTAGTCTTTATGCTGTGGCCCTGTGGTTAGGGAGAATAAATTGTAAAAGTATTTAGCTGAATTGTATTTTATTTGTGTTAGTTCTTTTTTAACTTGTAGTTCTAAATTGAACGATTATCATGATCTTGAAATATAAAAATAAAATTATATTTTATTATTTTTCGTTGCTCAAAGTAAGAGTCACACTCGTGGAAGCCGGTATACCAGCCGAAACCCGCCGTGCATTTATTGAGACTTTCAACCCCAGGTAGGCCAAGTATGGAGAAAAAAGAAAAGAAAAATATCTGAAGAAAATAGAAGATGTAATGATGCCTGTGCAGATTTATTTACTTCTGACGAGAGCTGCCTAACAGTATGCCTAATTTGTGGATTGTCGATCTTCGGATCCACATACGTATTTGAGCAGCTATTCCCCACCATGAACAATGATAAAAACAAAAACCGCTCATGCCTTACAAACAACAGCTTACAGTCCTGCGTAAAGATGAAAGTGACATTGTACAGCCCCAGTCTGCAGAAGCTGTGCGCAGAGGTTCAGGAGCAGAAGTCCTATTGTAAAGATATCACGGCAGACCCGACGATGTTTGCATGAACATGTTTTACAGTTTCTCTTTGTTGATCAATTTCACACACGTTGCTGTACACATGCAGCTGGGTTTAGCTTTCCAGCACACAGCCCGACACATAACACAACAGCAGAGACAGCACAGACTTTAAGGCAGCGAGGCGTGATTGTGGATGACGCTCAGGTGTGACCACCTCTCTTGCAGCGGCACTGCAGGCCACGCCCCGCCACTGATTAATATAAATATTTATTCAAAATATAGCAAAAAAATTAAAAGTGTAAAATGTTTTGGCTGTTAGCAAAGTTTGGAATTCAGATCACGCAAAGTAAATTGACAGAAAATATCTCTTTTTTTTTTATTAAACATAAGATGTCCGAAAAAGAAAAAATGTTACAATTATAAGTTGTTGTTTTTTGTTTTGATTTTTGAAATTTGTTTTTATGAATCATTTAGGGGAAAAAAGGATTTATGTAGGTTCCTAAATGATCATCACAGTAATATCAAATAATATAAAGCATATTCTGATCATTAAAAATAACTGCCCCTGGATTTTTGTATGCTTTTCATGTTCATGTAGATCCTGTTATCATTATTGGAGGCTTTGCCAAAGGTGGAGAAAGTCAGTGCATCATCTTTATGGTCATTACTCTGAACCTGTAAAATATAGGAAAGCAGCACACACACACACACACACACGCACGCACACACACACACACACACACACACACATAAATACATAATAAATACACACATAAAAAAACTGCATAATTTTTCAGTCATCAGAAATAAAAAAAAATATGTATACAAAATTTTTGCTGCTGTGATTTGTTCTTGACCAATACTGGTACTTACCCGGGTTTTATTCCTGGACTTTTTGATGGAGGAATAGGAAACATCAACTGCAGGATTAGCCTAGACATTAAAAATAACCAGAGGTGATATGTTAATATTTTTGATATCAAATTTCTTGTGATTAACCTGTGCCTTCTTTTAGTATTTCCTAGTGTGCAGATTCAGAAAGATTTCTAGATTGAATTTACAGACATTTAAATCTCAAAAGTAATGATTGCAGATAGATATTATCTATTATTTATTTTAGAGGGACATACT
This sequence comes from Pundamilia nyererei, assembly GCF_000239375.1. Lineage (NCBI taxonomy): Eukaryota > Metazoa > Chordata > Actinopteri > Cichliformes > Cichlidae > Pundamilia > Pundamilia nyererei. The sequence goes on from NW_005187449.1 coordinate 93,681, forward strand.
TAAAAAATTTGGATTTTTTTTTTGAGACAATAAACTAGTCTAGTTTAATAGTTGAATAGACCAGAAGGTGAAGTCATTGCTTTTTATACTTTTTTTGTTCTTCATGAATTTCAAACATGTGTGAGATGTTTCATTTTTGTTCATTGCACCCTTGATGCTCTGATTTAATCTGCTGTAGGGGTTTTACACACACACACACACACACACACACACACACACACACACACACACACACACACACACACACACAAATCCTAACGCATAATGTAAGGTTTTTTTCATTCAACACAATTATATACAGCAAATTCTAATTGTTGAAATTTGTCTTCATGCAACAAAACTAACATTAAGTATAACCAGTGAGACAGCTTACTGGGGCTTTGTAGGTCTTGTTTCTGTTACCAATGGTATGAGTAACACTCTGGGCAACTTTGGGCTGACTCAGCATGTAACAGAGGCCACACATAATAGAGGACACACTCTTGAACTACTAACCTCCAAAGGCCTGAGCATTTCAAAGGTTACTGTGTCTGATGTGGGC
>NW_005187449.1:112848-122784 GCF_000239375.1 Pundamilia nyererei
GATGTTGTTGATTTTTCTTTTATGCGAGCAGCTCAGGAGAATTTCAAAGCTGTTCTTAACACTCCGACACTGGTCTCTCAATCTCCCGTTGGAGAACCGCGAGCCTCCCCATGATGGTATCAAACTTCTGTCCCGTGGTGTTGTCATTCTTGTACAGATACAAACATAACAGATATAAGGTTATTATTTTTGTTTTTTATTTATGAACAGGCCGAAAGTCCTCACTGGCTCCATGTCATTAAGTCACACGCTGGTTCGCTATCTCTGGATGGACATACCTAAACACATCACAAATCCCGCCAATGATTCACTTCCTCGTAAACCATTGAATCAGGTACTGAAGCAGTGACATATTGAATTGAGCTTTGGATGTCACTGATCACGTGACTTTGACCAGACGAACCGAGCTTCGGCACTGTGCTTCTGAAGTTCTGTGTTGGGTTGTTGTTTTTTGTGGTTGTTTTTTCTGATACCTGGGCCAGAAATAATTGGTTTTAAGCCTGATCTAAAATGTAGAGATGGTCTGTCTCCTGAATCCTAAAATGGCAGGGGTCTTTTAAAAACTCTAGGAACAGCAAGTAAACCTACAGTCTGAGAGCAAAGTGCTCTACTGGGATAAAAAGGTAGTACCTCCATTACTGAAGCTGCTGCACTCAGCTGTTGCTGCAAAGTGGTTGGTGCCTGTGGTGGTGCTAAAACCCGAACCAGCATGGGTAGATAGCACTGACATTATAAGAGGTTTTATTCCCTCTGATTTAATTTTGGTAAGCTTAGCAGATGTTACTGTAGATGCTCCTGGGGTCAGTTTCTGCCTTCGTCTTCACAGCAGAAAAAGTTCCTCGTTTTTGACCTGCTTCACACAACATTTACATAAGTCAGATCGTTACAAAGATTTTGCTGTTGAGTTCAGTTTTTTTATTCAGTTTTTAAATAACTCACTGATTGAAATCAGAGGAGTTGAAGATAAATATATGCTTTGTAATACATCCTATTATATAGCGCTGCAAAGAAAATTTAAGATAAGATCATAATTATTGTAGGAAAAAACTGACAAACTTACCTTTTACTTCAGAGTTTTTTGATTAGAGTGGTCAATTGTGGCGTAGATGATATTCTCCTCTGGCTCGTTCTGATTAGAAACACAGTGGATTGCATAAATATCAATACACAGAACTCCGCTCTTGGGTGAGAACTTTGACATCATAAATTCCATTTTAGGTCAACAAAAATACTTTCAGAAACTACAATATGTTGCATTTCTAACAATTATCAGTTTGTGCATTTTTTCTTTACCCTTTTTCTGTTAAAAAAAAACTTTGGGGAATCTATAAAGGTGAAAATTCAATATGAAAGGATCAATGTGAACATAACCATAACCCTCATTTGTCTTTCTGACAGGTCAATGGGTCACTGTCTCCTGGTGGATCTTAATAGATTAATTTAACTTTAATCTTAATTTGGCTGTACTTTAACAAGTATGATCAGATTACCGCAGTTCAATAATCTGCCACATTAAATAATCAAGAGAATTTTCTTTAAATAGTTATGAGGAGAATCCTGGAAGCATGGTAAGGTGTTGTAAACTAATTCAGAAACTAAATCAATGTCAAAAAACAAGAATCTTAGGAGATTTCTAGAGTATAGCACTTTTTTTTTCTCTAAGTACAATTTTTTCCAAAAATTTGGAGTTTATCCTCAAAATGATCCATCATATTTTTAAATGCAGATTAATCAGATTAATGTTGATATCTATCTAATATAGATATTACCAAACTAGCTAATATCTACTATATGTTAATTGTAAATTTGATATTTCAAAGCCATAACGTAAAGATTTATCAAGGTAGCAATGTTACCTCACAGCAAGAAGATCCAGGGGAATTATTATGAATTACTTTGTTCAAGTGATGACAAATATTAAAGCTTAAGAATCATAACTTGGCTTTATTGAGTACCGCTGTACTTTTCAGTGCTTTTATTCTACCAACAGCTACTTAATGGGAAACACCTATACGTTAAGCAAGGCAGCCCTAGCAGAAACTAATAGACAGCATATGTGGACCCATTTGAAAACAAGATGTTACACTATAGTCTATAGGTTTAGCCACTAATAATAAACTAATAATTAAATGCAATCATAAAAAAAACCTGTAGAGCCGGAAAAGGGAGATTTTCTTTTTCATTTTCACCAAGTGTTTAATTGTTGGGGTCTCTGTGTATTTCTAAATGGAAATTATTCAGACATTACAAAAGAAAAAGAACCTAATGATGAAATCAGTATTGCATTAAAGCTTATGTTCATTGGGCCGCCTACAGTCTTCTATAAAAGGTTGGTGAAGACATTTGTCGCTGGATTTCTGTAAACAAGCTTTACATCAGAAAAGGTGATGCCATTTCCTATTTCTTATGAATTAAAAGGCAGAATTTCAGAGGAAGTTATGTAGTTACTATTGCCCAATTACCATTTAAATAACACAAGATCCTAAATTTAGTCATAACATTTTAATTCCATAATTTGGTATCTTTTGTGTAGATGTTGTTACGAAATCAGTTTCACCCCGGTTCTTTTATTCCTCGGGCATCCAGAGACGGCACCGGACTCAGTAGTCATTTTCACAAAAACCTTTATTAATCTTTATTCATCTTCATTTAAGCATGCACTTCTAGAAGGGGAGATGTGCAAGGCCAGTGTCCCTCTGCAAATCTTCCCTCCTTTGTCTGTGAAACATAGTTTTGTAGAAGCGACCCTATCATAAAACCCCCATGGTGTGCTGCAAACTTGTGTCTGTGTGTGTATACACGAACACGTGAGTGCCTGTGTGTGCACATACCCGTGTGTCCATGTGAGTGCACGTGAGTGAGTGTGCATGTAGGTGTGGGTGTGTCGTAACAGCCAAAGCACTGTGTGTGTGTCTCTGTGTACGTGACTTCCTGCCGGTCATAAAAGTAATCTCCTCACCCAAGCTAAACCAAATTCCTTTAGACAACATACAAAACAGAGTTAACAGATTACAAACACTGAGACCCCCACTCTGCATCCACTGGGCCATTGGCCCCTTGTTGTCTTACAGTTACAGATAAGCGTGTGGAGAGTCTCCTGCAAACCTACTTCTAAGTTTATAACAATTATGAGTTTTTATTAAAGGTACAAGCATCAGCAATCCCCAACTGTAGCTTCCTGTCTCCTTTTATGACAGGCAGACCCCCAGTGTCCATAAATTCCTGTCCCTCTAAACAATTACACACTCTCAGGCCTACAGCTAAGCCAAACTAAAACATACAGACAAATCCTTCCCTGTTCCTCTCATCTACTGCTGGACCCTCTTATCTAAGCAAATTTAACACATTATATTCTAATAATTATTTTCTTGTACTCACAATGTGCAATGCTGCTACATTTTATTCAGCAAGAAGAACTGAAACTGCAGTGAACAAAAGCCCATATCCTTATCATTGTGACAGTCCAAAGGCAGGTAACAATACCGGGGTGAATGACTGGATAATTTACCACAGATGGGGAAGAAATGTGGGGGATTATTAAAATGGAAATTCTTATATAGTGAAGCAAGGTCAGGTTTATTTGTCTTAGATGGGTGGGCAAAACCAAAAATCCAAGTCAGAAATAACAGGGATTGAGCGTGGTTATTATCTTTATCTGCTAACCCAGGCTCTCAGGCCCTCAGGCTCTGCTCTCATACAAAAGAGCATTTCATCATTTCATTTTCTGACCAGGTGAGTGCAACTCAGTCCTAGTTCAGGGATTATCTGAGAAGTATGATTATTACATTAGAGACAAATAATCTCTAATTTAACTCTGACACAAATAGTAAAGTGCTCATATTGACACAAAGATGTCGTTTGGTGTCCAAAGCTTACTTTGAAATAAGAACACGTGATAGAAATTTCAAATTTTTTGAGTTTTTTTTTCATTCACTCTTATGTCTTCAAGTGGCTTTTTGCATCCTGAAAAGGCAGAGAGCACAGCAATTAGATTCAAATGTCAGATTGTTTATCAGTGCTCTATCAGGATCTAAATCGTCTCATCTCTGTCTCTGAGGACAAAAACAGTGATTGCAGCCATTAGGATCACTGCTCCAATGCGAAGAGTCCACATGATGTAGCTCACAGGAAACTGATCTGTGTACTCTATGAAAAACAGTACAAAAAAATGTCATGCTTTTGTAACTTTATTATTAAAATCTGGTCAAATTAATGTTTGAACATTTGGAAACTACAGTAAATTACTTCTACAAATAAAACCAAAGCTTTATTTATTGAAGTGCATAATTCAGATTATTTTGAAATTCATTTAAGCTTCTTATCATACCTATAGGTGTGTAGTGAGCTTCTATCTTCACACTGTTGTTCTTGATATACTGGCAGGTGTATGTTTTGTTGTGGGCCCTCTGAGGTTTCACAGTCAAAAGAGAAACGCACATCGGTCCAATGTCCCTCGCACCACTGCCGAGCAGCACAGTTCCTGTTTCGTTCAACCAGACGATGCTGTTCTCGCCACACAATTGGGAGTCAGAGTATTTGAAGAGAGTGCACGTTAATGTGATGTATCCATCCCAGTTTTGCGTCTGAGATGCTGCAACTGAGAGAAAACAGGTGATAAAAGAAATCTAAAACTCTGTAACAGGTCCTCAGAACTTTTCCCACATTTCAAACAAATTTCACTGGATTCACTGGTGAGATTTCACTTTTAATCTGTTATTTCAGAGGTCGGCATGAATCTGAAACCTTTTAAATTCCCAAACTAAAACTGTTATATGATGTTTGGTCAAATCTTCGCCTCTTTCACAGTTTGTTAGTCTGCAGTTACTGCTTGCTGAATGTTCTGTGTACGCAGTTAATTTATTAAGACAAAAATGTAGTGAACATAACTGTAGTGTTTGGGAGGAGAGTCAAAGTGAAGAAAAGGATATGAGATTTGTCCAAGCTCAGAATCATTACAGTCCAAGTACTCACTGTTCAAAATATGCAGACCCACAATTGTATCCTGGGCTGTAGTGTTCCCAGACCAACACCAGTAAAGGCCAGCATCTTCAGCAACAATGTTCCTGATGCCCAGGGAGCAGTTACTGTACAGACTCAGTCTGGCTGCTTGAGCTGAGTTCTCCATAATAGCGCCATTCCAAACCATTTCTATTGTCTCAGAGTTATCTCTGTTATAAAACCACGTAATGATGGAGCATGATGAGTTCAATGAGGATGTGTTATCACAGGGGAGAACGACATCATTTGTGTAATAAACATCGATGTAGGTTTCACTGATGCATGCTGCAAAGAAATAAATATGTTTATTCTACTTTCTTTTTTCTTTGAATCCACGTATTTACCTATCAATCAATACCAAGAAACAGGAAACTTAAATGTTCATTTTTTTGCCCACAGCCTATAAGACTAATAGGAACCTCTCATACTCATGCTAATTTGAACTTTCTTTTTTTTTTCATAATCATTTCTGTGATGTAGGTTACGTTCCTTCACTTATTTTTCTGACTGTTATTTGAAGGCTTAAGTTAGGGTGGCATGATATTGTGATCATCAGCAATTGCTACATTTCAAATGATGTTATATTGCTAAATTATTTTCAGCCCCTGAAAATAAGGGGACCATGTATATAAAACCTGTATGATGTTGGTATATCTCATAGCAAGAAAGTCCTGGGTTTGAATCTGCTGGCCAGCTCAGGTATTTCTCTGTAGAATTTAAGAATTACAGCCATTTATAAATATGGTCCCCTTATTTTGAGTTAGTGAAAATAATTGAGCAAACTAACATAATTTGAAATATAGCACTTGTTTTTAACATTTAAAAATTCTTTGCAGTCAATGGCTGTCTGAAGTCTAAAGCCCATGGACATCAACAAATGCAGTTTTTCCTCCTTTGAGATCCTCTGCTAGTCCAGCCTTCAGTTGCTGTTTGTTTGTGGGTCTCTCTGCATTCAGCTTTGTTTTTAATAATGGAAAAATATGCTCTGATCATTTGCCAAGTCAGGCATCAGATCAGATGCCTGACTTGGCAAATGAATAACGCTACTGTGGCAGGATGTGGTTTGCAGCTCAGCTGCAGGGGAGGGGTGGAGTAGTGCATTCAATGGACAGTGCCAGGGAAGGCCTGCTGGCGCAGTTGATTTTCATCATCCTAACCACACCTTCCCTATTTCTAGTAGTTGCTGGGGCCTAGAGGAAGAGGCCCCAGAAACTGCTGGGGTTCTGGTAACGAGTGTTACAGTGGTGCCCAACTTCCAGGTGTGACATGTCAAACCCACAGGTACCGCAGCCAGTTCAGGTGGCCCAGATGATGGGCAGATGCAGGCAGTTGTGAATGGGAGGCAGCTAGAGGACCTGTAGGTCAAGACTGGGCGTGGACACTTCCACCAGGAGTGCCCATTCATGGAAGCCAGCCATGTGTTTGGTGTTGCTGAAGTCCCAACAGACTCCCTGGCTCAGGAGGCACGTACAGGGATCCAGTAAGGTCCCAAGGGGGTACACGCCAGGCTATTGTTGACACGGGCTGTACACAGACCCTTGTCTAACAAACGCTGGTTCAGCCAGGGAGGTTAGAGGCTGAGTTGGTGGAAGTTAGATGTGTGACATACCCAAATATCCCATAGTGCCACTGCAAATTAAACATAAGGGCAAGACGCATAGAGGAAAGACTGTGCATCCCTTAATTCTGGGGACAGACTGGCCAGGGTTTAATAACCTGCTGGGGCAGTGTGCGGGGATGCATGGCCTTTAACAGTATGTAGCAGCTGTGCTGCACCTAGCAGTGACACAGGCTCGTCCGGGAGAGGAGACAGCAAGGCCCTGCTCGCCCCAGGATTTCACTCCACAGGAGATTTCCTACTAGAACAATTTCATGATGACACCCTGCACTCAGCCTTTGACCAATGGATAAAAATTGATGGTCACATGGTACACCCTGATGCAGCGCTGACCTACCAGCATTTTGTACTGATCAGAGATAGACTTCATAGAGTGAGTCATGACACTCCCAGTTGTTGGTTTCTAAAAGCCGCCAGAAAATGATATTGCCGTCGGCTCTAAAACTCCATGGCAAGGCATATGGGATATGAAAAAACTCAGGTGGACTGGCATCTCTACTGCACGTTTTACCATAATTTTGAGTTGGTGCGATTAATGTACATAAGTTTAAGGATATAATGGTTTCATCTGTTGAAAGTTTTTTTTCTAAACTGTGCATGCCCTTGAAGTTTTTACCAGCTCTCTGACAGGTTTCTGTTTTTCTGCCTAATGATGTCCTCCATCACTTCCATTCTTCTATTTGGGCCTCATATTTAGAAATCCAGTGGAAAGCAACAGTTTGAATCAAATTAATATATATTATCTGTTTTATTCGTCATGAGATACAAAAGAAAGAAAAAAGTCTCCCCCGGCCATGAAACCACTTGCCAGTCAATTGTACAATTGCCTCTACAAAGCCTCTGAAAGTGTAAAACAGCTATGATTTCTGAACAGTTAATGCACAATTTTTATAAGATGCCTTTAAATTAAAGCCAAAAGTCAGCATTGCAATCACATCTTGACTGTTTGAATTAAAATCCACTGGTACTGATGTACAGAGGCAAAACTACAAAATTCTTATCTGTCCATAAAGTTCTTAACTCTACATCGTCCCTATCAAGACCTGTGAAAAGATCAGTGTTTTTCTAGTAGCTTCTATCCTGTCATTTGCACCTCTCAGCCAACTGAAGATGTAAACATTATTCTAACACTGATATGCAGATTTCATTCTATAATTAATAATTAATAAACAATAGAAAAAAACAGTAATAAACAAGGGAAATGTGCTGTATATTCAACTAGAATGAACACTTAATTGATTGCTATGTGCATAGCAGAATCTACAGTAGCCCTGCTTTGTGTGAAGCGCTGGATCATAACCTTTTCAGTTTTCTGTTGCGGTTAAAGTCAATGGAATTGATCAAATTAAGGTCCAAAATCTAAGAATACAAAGATGTTGTCATTTTGTGTTGGCAATTGATGATAATTTTCCTCATGGCTACAACAATTTAAATGTTCATATTTCATAGCAACATAGTCAAGCACAAAAGTAAGAAAATAAAATCTGAGTAATTACCTTCAAACTGAAGCATAAAAATCAGGATTGTTAAAAGTGAAGAAATGTGTTGTTGCATCTCTCTCTGCAGGCTCAAATTAGGCTCTCTGGCACAGAAGAACAGAAGTGATAACATTTCCTGTTCCTGGTTTCAGAGAAAAACTTGTGAAATAGTCCCATTCGTCACCCAATGTATCTGCAGTTTGACAGGGTATGTATGAATCTGAATGTGGGTCACAGTCCCTGGCATTGGGCACTTTTTTGTTTGATTTTACTGCTGTTCTTGTGCTCTACATTCATTTATTTTTTTATTGTTTGAGATTTGAATTCCCATTTTGATTTTGTTATTTTTGTAAGAGTAATTTCTAATGATACTGTTGAGTCTTTGTCTGTTTTACTGTCCATGTGTTACTCTTCCTGCTCTCTGCCTCATCTTTCTCTGTTCTGTAAAATTAGCTTTGTGTCTCTTTCTTGGTAATGATAACTGGACTTGCTCTCATACTGCTTTTTACTACAAACCACCAAGGGTGATCGTGGCTCAAGAGTTGGGTGTTCGGCTTATGATCGGAAGGTTGCTGGTTCGAGCCCCGGCTCAGACAGTCTCGGTTGTTGTGTCCTTGGGCAAGACACTTCACCTACCGCCTACTAGTGATGGCCAGAGGGGCTGATGGCGCGATATGGCAGCTTTGCCTCTGTCAGTCTGCCCCAGGGCAGCTGGACAACTGTAGCCTGCCTTCAATGTGAGAGTGAATGAATAGTGGTATTGTAAAGCGCTTTGAGGGGTCCTAAAAAGCGCTATACAAATGCAATCTATTATTATTAATTCAAATAGGCCTTCAAGCACTTTTTCTAGCAGTCACACACACTCACGGCTACATCCAGGACAATTAGGAGATCAAACCTAGTCAAGAGCAGATGGAACCTGGGACTGAACTACTAATCTTAGAGATCTCTAATTGTTAGAGAACAGGTTCTACTGCCTGAAATCAACAGGTATGTGTGGCGGCGGTGTGATCGCTAGCTAAGCTGCAGGGGAGGACTGGGGCAGTTAGGCTCAAGTGGGTGGTGCCAAGGAGGCTGGAGGGACAGGTGGCGATGATTTGCCTAACAAGGTTTCTCCCTTTTTATATAGTGAAGCTAGAGGGAGGGGTGTTCGCAGATGACTAACTCAAAAGTTGGTGAACAGCGTGCCGAAACATAAAGCCACATGTGTGTTGCTTCAATAAACACTCCTCAAGTGAACAGCATCACAGTCTGTCGGGTCAATCTTTACAGTATGATGTCATTACCTACTGAGCAATCAGTTATCTCGAAAAAAAATGTGACCATTCCTGTGAGTACTAGAGTTTGGGGTGGGGGGTTGATGGTATTATAATATCTTTTGTAGCTATTTTATGTATTCACACAGGGATATGATAGTTTATTAAATAAATTAAAAAATAATCTGTGAATGCTAAAAAAAATGAGGGCTCATCTCCTGCACTAACATCCTGACATAACGTCATCAGAGCAAACTTATATTAAATTGGCTCAACCAAAAAAGCACCCAACACTGGACACACTTAGACAAAGCTACCTCTAAATGCAGAGCATGCCGATGGTAAAAGTGGGATAGCAACCTCCTTATTCATGGGGGTCAAGGAAATGTGATTCAGAAGGAGGTACATTTTTGGATTATTCAATCCTATCTTTAGGGTTTTTTTCTAATTTGCGCAGCTTCATCTCCTTGTTCTACCAGTGACATGGAGATCTATGGAAGAAATATAGTGTCATCAGAATTCAAGTATTTTTAGACATTGAATTTATGACACTGAATTTTTATCCTCCAAATTTCCCTGCAAAAAT
>NW_005187449.1:129633-136432 GCF_000239375.1 Pundamilia nyererei
TGAATTTTTTTCAGGTGAATTTTTGCAGGTGAATATTTTTGCAGGGAAATTTGGAGGATAAAAATTCAGTGTCATAAATTCAATGTCTAAAAATACTTGAATTCTGATGACACTATATTTCTTCCATACAGCTGAGAGTGATGAGTGATGAAACGTTTCTCCCATTGAAAAGGCTGCGTCCAGGTGAACAGAATCAACCTTTTGAGATTCAGCATTTAGAGTTTCCAAAAGAAGAATGTGAGGCAGCGCTTGGCCTCTTCTCCTGTGCTGCCAGTTGGGATTTCAGAAGTCAGACGCCATCACTGCTTTAGGATTAGACTCCTAATTTTCATTTTTGATAAATCTCATAGGGATGATTCAGATGACTCTGAATTATCCTTTAGTTATGCTGCTACAGGCTAAGGCACAAAAACCAGAAGGCTAAGTTTTCAGCTTTATTTATCTTCAGGAATCCAAAGTTATATAAGCAAGAAGCAGCATAAATTCATTCAGGATCACTCTATTACTGCAGTTTCAGTAGGTAGAAAGTAAGATTTGACCGAAAAAGACTAAACCTGGTTACAGGTCTATTTTTTTAGTTGGATGGTGTACATTACATTATTGTTGATATACAAAAGACTTAAAGAGAATCTAAGTAGTTGCAAACGGATTAAGAAAATGTTGAGCTGAAGTATGTGCTCTGAAGTTCAATGCAGTTCAGAGTCAGCCAGACTTGCCACATTTTCATAGATCACTGTGCCATCATCGCAGTCACCAACATAATGGACCTGTAAAAAGCACACAAGCAGATGTTTAAGGGAAACTCGGGTGGCCACTGAAGTAATAACTTGAGGATTCATTATACTTCACATAATTGTTACCAAGGATCTGGCAGGTTAAAGATTAAAGTCCAGTCTAACTGTTTAGGACATTTATGTTTTCACATGCATCTTTATCAGGTAAGTCCTAGAAAAATTCAGTACTGCCATGCAGGTGTGAAAACAGCTTTATATTAATGGTAACTCACGGTGAACCAACTTTCTCATCATCTGTCTTACAAGCTATTTTAGTTCCTCCTAGGTTTCAAACTAGCCAGTTCACACTGACAAATTGTGTATACATGAAATCTGCTTATCACAGCCACTTACTGTGTACTGTTTATTGAAAAAATCCTACATAACATTTAAAACAAGATCGTTTTAAACTCACGTTGCTCTCTTCAAGAAGTTTTCTGTTTCCTTAAAAAAAAGAGCAGCAATTTAATTCAAACGTATACTTTCAGTAATTATAGTTATTATGTATAATCTGAATTGGCTCACCTCTGTATCTGATGACTAAAATAGTGATGACAATCATTAGGATCAGTGCTGCCATGCGAAGATGCCACATGGCATAGCTCAGCGGAGACTGGTCCATGGACTCTCTAAAGTCTGCACAAAGCACATGGTTCACAGTATTTCTTCATGCATTTCAGCGTTTGAATATTTGGAAACTAAAGTAGGACTCAAAGTTATTTTTACAAAAATCAGCACTGTGGAATAAATGAGGCCATTTCCCTAAACATTGGGTTGGGGGGTTTTTTCTATATAAGTTATTGTATGCCTTTATTTTCTGTAAGAGTGGAGACTACACTGTACTCCAGAGGTACATTATAACAGTCAATTTTTCTTGAATGTTCCTAACTGGAATGTGATTATTAGAGCTATTCTATCAATCTGTTTTCTTATCCAAGTCATCATTGTGGAGGGGTTTGAGCCTATCCTAGCTGCCATAGGGTGAGAGGCGGGGTTCATCCTGGACAGGTTAAAAGCTATTTGAATTTTTCAAATACTAAGGAAAGAAGTCTTAAATGCATTTTTTTAATCACCTCCTATAGCAAGGGATTCACCAGACCAAAACATTAATTAGAGTTTGATTCAGACCTGGTCCTGTATGTTGGTAAGATCTGCCAATGACGTTACAAATTGTTTGAAAATTAGGACACCCTGGAAGGTAAAAAGAAGAGCGTTGTAGAGTTTAGAAGCAGCTGCTTTGAAACCTTGGTTTCAGCTGTGGACCAAAACACTACTATCGTTTTAACCTGGTCTGGCTTCTACTGTCTTTTTGTCTTTTTCTTTGAATCACAATTTTAGGTGGTGGCCCACCTGATGGAAGGCAGCAGGCTTGGGTGGGAAAAGACTGACAGTTACACTCCCAGGTCGGAGCATGGAGCCCACTACCACAAGACCTATGACAACCCTGAGTGTGGTGTCCTTGAGCCCTGAACTGGCCAGACTTACATTTCCAACCCACAAGTTACCATGGTGGTTTTCCCCTCGTCACCGATAGAACTTATTGTCTTTTCAAATCTAAGGCAATTTGCCTTTTTAAAAATATATTTATAGCAGCGACTTGCACATATTAGGTAGAATTAACCAGCTTATTTATTCTACCTAGAGGTGTGTAATGAGCTATGGAATCTGTGGACTCTGTTCATCAGTGTTTAATGGGTTAAAATCATCTAATCGTTATATATAACCTACCTATGAAGACTGGTGTGTAGTGAGTTTCCATCTTCACATTGTTTTCCTCAACAATCTGGCAGGTGTATCGTTTGTTGTGGTCACTGTGAAGCTTCACAGTTAGAAGTGAAATGCATGTGCGTCCAGTGTATCTGACTTTATTAAGCAGCACAGTTCCTGTGTCATCCACCCAGCGGATGCTTATCTCGTCACAAGGGAGGCTACTGAGTCTGAACAAAGAGCACTTTAATGTGATGTTTCCATTCATCTGTAGGTCAGGGTTTGATGGAGATGCTGAAACTGAAAATGAGTGACGACAGTTACCTCAGCATTAAGAAAAAAGTGGAATGTGAATTTAAATGCAAGTTCTGTAATTTCTTCTTACTGTCACAGGTTTACTGAGTGATTGTCCTGTAGAAAAAGTACTTTTGCACATTTAATATATGTAACTTTCATCCAGATGTTACTGTAAAATCTTGCTCCTTTTATTGCATAGGCATATCGAGTTAAAGCTCAGATTCCACCAAAATGGATTCATTCAGTTACTCCAAATATGCCTAATGATGGATTAAAATCAAGGCTCGATCCCTCATAGAACCTGTGGGGATGATGGATGTTTAATCCTTAGTGCGGATTGTCATGCACAAATTTGTTTCTGAGGGAAAGGGCCTCAGAGATTTTTTATTTTTTTTTTTAAAGGATATTAATGACCATGATACTCTGCAAAGACCCAAATCATTTATGTCCAAGTACTTACTAGTCAAAATATTTAGATAGACAGTTGTGTCCTGGCCAGTGGTCCCCTCAGGCCGACAGTTGTAAACACCAGCATCCTCAGTATTCAATTCAATTCAATTTTATTTATATAGCGCCAAATCACAACATAAGTCGCCTCAAGGCGCTTCATAGATACAGAGAAAAAAACCCAACAATCATATGACCCCCTATGAGCAAGCACTTTGGCAGTAGTGATGTTGTTGATGCACAGAGAGCAGTCACTGTGAAGACTTAGTCTGGCAGCTTGGGTTGAGTTCTTAACATCTCCATGATAAACCACCTGTGTTGTCTGAGATGGCTCTCTGTTGTAAAACCAGGTAACCATGGAGCACGTATCAGGCGCCTTGTCACAGGGCAAAATGACATAATTTCCTGGTCTGTGATAGAGAAAGTATGGTTCACCACTGATTCCTGCTGCAAAGGAAAGGAACGTTTCTGTGATGAATAACACGCATCATCCATCCTCTTCCCCGCTCACCCATCCTTTTCAGGGTAGCAGGAGCCCATCCCAGCTGTCTTAGGGTGAGAGGCAGGGTACACCCTGGAGAGGTCACCATCAGGGTTAACACAGAGAGACAGACAACCATTCACACCTATGGGCAATTTAAAGTGACCAGTTAACCTAACTGCATGTCTATGGACTGTGGGAGGAAGCCAGAGTATTCAAACTCCACACAGAAAGACCCCAGCCTGATGGTGGAATTGAACTCAGGACCTTCTTGCTGTGAGGCAACAATGCAAATGCAACTAAACAAATAATGAACGTAGACCTCAACATTTGCAACATGCATACATAGTGCATGAGTTCTTATATGAATAACTTTCAATGATATCTAATTTTACTGTACATCTCATGTAATCCAAAATCAAGACTAATTAAAAATAAATTCTACATAAAATTGAGAATCACTCCAAATATAACTCAGCCATAATTACTATTCTTTTTTTTCTCCCAAATACTGGCTACTTTTTAAAAACTGTTACTGAAGCTTATGAAAGTGGCATCTCTTTCTGCAAAATTATTCAAAGAAATTTAACATAAACTGTCATGGCATTGCAGGATAGAGGACCCAAATGCAGACCCACGGTGACAAACTGAAGAAACACAAAACAACCTTTTATTTTGGCCTAGCATCATGAAAAAAAGCAGATTTACCTTCAAACTGAAGCACAAAAACCAGAAATAATTTCCAAAGAGCCATTCTGCACCATTCCCTGTCAGCAGGCACACACTGTGAGGTATTTCTCTATCTTTATGTTGCTGCTGTTTTGTCTTTGAGCCCATCACACGCCACCCATTCTGTCATGAGTTTGGATTTCTTCACATCCGCGTCTGCAAATAGACTACACGCAAGTGCTTTCAATGAAAGACACTGCTAACAGGCTGTTTGATTTATTTGCTCTGACAGTCTTCCAAAATTAAAATATACATCAGTATCATTTACCCAGCTGAGTACTGTGTTGTGGTTCAGTTGTGAGGAACTGTTGCTAGTGCGAAATTTTTCTTTGCATAGTTTGTTATTTCTGTTTCCTTTGTTTACTGCCATTTTGGGACTGCCATCTCCCCTTTTTCTTTTTCCTATATATTTTTATCAGCACCTTAAGCTTAACCTAAAAATAAAATCAGTTGTTTTGAATCTGGACTTGTTGAGTTGTTTCCCCATTTGGACATCTAATTGTTATTCCTCCTCATAGTCCTATAATTCTGACATGACTGACTACACACTGGACGCTGAGGAGGACAACCCGAGTAAAGACGGAGAAGGAATTAATTTAAACAGGAACTAAGAACTAGAACTTAAGTAACAGAGGCACTCTACACTGAACATCAGAAACTCAATATTCTGAAAAATTAAGAACAAGTCAACCAAGCTCAAACACCTAGGTCAAATACCCAGGACCATGAGGAGAACAATTTAATTTATGGATGACTTAAACTAAAAAATCAAATAACATGTCAAAAACACTCACACACACAATTATACAAAAAAAACTTTTTACTTCTTTAGTTGGATGAACTCATGTATTTTACGGTAATGCTGCCATATTTCATGTTTGTATGTATTTGAAGCTGACAAAGATGTAGGGTTATGTTTATCTCTGACAACAGCAAGCTTAAATAAAAGCAGTGACATTATGAGATGTTTTATTTCCTCTGATTTATTTTTGGTAAGTTTAGCTGATGATACTGTAGAAGCCGCTGGGGTCACTTTCTACCTTTGTCTTCACTGCAGAATAAGTCACCGCTTCCTCCTTTTTAACCTGTATAACAGAAAATTAAAGGCTTTAAATAATTCAGACCATAACAATCACTAGAGAGTAGAGTCAAAGGAGCTTGCAAAGATGACCTGGATGACTGAGAACCTTCACAGACACTAGAGCGTAGATTTTTTTTTTTTTTTTTTTTTTTTGCTTTTTTTGTTTCTCAAAAAATTCACTGATTCAAATCAAATCGGTTAATGAATAAAATATGAATCTACGACTGTTATATAGCCCAAAAGTAATTTTAAAATGGAATATAAGTAAAAAACAAAAAAACAATAGTTACAGTTTTCCTCAGTGAGGCATTTTGATCAGTGTGGTCAATAGTAGCATAGGTGATGCTGCTCTCTGGCTCATCCTGAAAGCAAACACAGTGGTTCAAAAAGCAAAGACATGAATGAAAACTACTTTAGGTTCTATTTCAGACACATGATGATCAAACATAGTCTCAAAAACTAAATGTTAACTTTCAAATAAAGACTTGATTTTGGCTTTACTCTTATTTTAGTAAAATTCTGTATAAAAGGGTGAAACTAACCAAAAACCCTTTTAAAACGTCCACTAAAACCAGTGAAGTCAGAGAAGAGGAATTACAAGCAGGCTGAGGTTATTATGCCATTGTGCCAAAAAAAAGTAATTGTTGTTCCTCAGTTACTCATTGCATCTCAAACCAGCTTTAAACTGCTGCAAAGTGCACCTGTCCACTTAGTCACAGGTATGTACTTTTCCCCTCTCTATCCATACAGACTTTAAATAACAGATGGATGTAGTGTTCTGGTTTTAATAATTTAATATAATGAAGACAGTACCAAGAGAGGATGCTTTAAATGCATGTGATTATGCATAGCAGATGTTGACAGATGTTTGATATATCTGCCACTGTCGATTTGACTTTTGCACACATTACATATCGCATTGGTTTCACCTATAGTACTGACTGTAAAATGTTTCCACAAATGCATAAAATTCGACACAACTACACAAGCATTGTTCTAACCTTTTAACCGAACGTTATCATTAATCTGTCAACAGCCTATTTGTAAATGACCGAGCTAACAGAGCTACGTAAACAGAATGAAGACTGCAGTCGTCAGTAATGCAGCGTAATGGAATAGTCTCCTGATCTTCGCAAAAGCTATAAACAGCGTCCGGAACCCAGTTAAGGTACAAAAAAATCTATTCAACAAAAATAGTGATGCAGTTCAGTCTTTTTTCGCTCAGCCGAACTGTCTCTGTAGCAGAGGCGGAGCCAGACATTTGAAACACCCGGGGCTTAGCCC
>NW_005187449.1:137539-139988 GCF_000239375.1 Pundamilia nyererei
CCAGTCAAGTCTGTCCCGTATTCAGCAAGTGAAAATAAAATAAACAATAAAAGGTGAATCAAATGGACCATTATGGCAAGGCTGGGATGGTCAATTTGGTAAAGTAAATCCGTTGGGCATCTTTCTTTGCCTTTAGACAACAATTCTGATGGCAAAAGAGCCAAACGGGACAGGCAAAAAAACAAACAAACAAACAATGTAGAGCTTCTTAAATCAATTTTCCAGTGCAAAGTATATTAGACTGAAGTAACCGCAGTGAAAATGTAGCATTTTCACAAGTTAACATTAAGCTGCAATTATTGCAGATTGCTCAAAATGGGATAGAGCTCTTGTAATAATATATAATAGTAATAATAATATTAGATGAACTAGATGATAAGTAGATGACCCAAGAATGACCACATTTATATGTACTATGATTACTAACCCTCTGTCACTTTAGCACGCCTCCTGTATTTGATGAAAACAGCAGCGATGACGGCAACCACCAGCACCAGCATCACAGCACCAATGATGATGAAAGCCTCGTTTGGGGTGGAATCTGTCAGAGGATTCAAAGTAATCAGCATTAAAAGTCTTTCAAAAGTCATTAAAAAGTATGTAATTCACTTTTTAAAAAGTGACTCACTCTTATATCCCATCTTATCTTAATTTACTTTTCTTATTGATGTTATCCTACCTATGAGGACAGGTGTGTAGTGAGCTTCTATCTTCACAGTATTGTTATCTTCAAACTGGCAGGTGTATCTTTTCTTGTTGCCACTCTGAAGCTTCACAGTCAGAAGAGAAACACACGTGCGTCCAATGTTCTTGACATCTCTGTCCCACAGCACACTTCCTGTCTCATCCACCCAACGCATACTGTTTTCTTTACAAGGAGAGGGATAGTATCTAAACAGAGAGCACTCTAACGTGACGTTTCCATCGTCCTTTGGATCAGTGTCTGATGGAAATACTGAAACTGAGCAGAGAACACGAGTGACAACAGTTATGCAAGTTCAAAATATCTGGATTATCTTCCTAAATGTGAGAAACCTTATGAGACATTACAAATAAGTTCTATTTTTCTCCTGGTATTTTAATAGCTTAAATAAGTGATTATCTAATAGTAGTTTTACTCATTTAGAATATAAAATTTGAAATGAATACATAAGCCATGGGCAGATTTACTGCTCTCATCCAATGAAATAAAAACTCTTTTCATTTAAAGACCTGTCTCCATGTTTCAACACGAGAATTTTAATTCCCCAAGAAGGTGATACATTCAATTACATGACACGTGTAGAGGGAAATCAATGCTGTATAATAGTAAGTGTGGGGATAACGGGTGTGTTTAATGCTTAATGTACGGTGTCATTCACAGATATGGATATATGGAAGTCCATGGAAGTCTAAATACTCACTGGTCAAAATATTTAGGTCCACAGTTGTGTCCTGATCAGCGGTCCCCTCAGGCCGACAGAAGTATTGACCGGCATCCTCTGCAGTGATGTTGTTAATACTCAGTGAACAGTTACTGTGCAGACTCAGTCTGGCAGCTTGAGCTGAGTTCTTCTCAACAATTCCATTATGAACCATATTTATTGTCTGAGACTCATGTTTGCTGTAAGCCCAGATAACCATGGAGCATGTATCAGGCACATCGTCACAGGGCATAATGACATCATTTCCAGGTGTTAGATACAAGACGTGTTTGGTTTCACTGAGCCCCACTGCAAAGAAAGCGGACATTTAGAAAAATGTGTATATAGCATACATGGTCATCTTCAAACAAAAAAATGAATAAAGTGAGTGCAAGAGGTTTGTCCCCCCCCCCTTTTTCTTTTTAGAATCATTCAATGTCCAATGATTTCTTTGTATTATAGTGGAATGGCTTTGGATTTGTTAGAAGATCACAAATCAAGTTTAAATTTGTTTCCAAACTGAACTCACGCTCATGCCACAATTCTGTCTTCCGAAATATTGACTAATTTTAACAAGTAACAAAAAAAACTTGTATGAAGCTATCAAAGTGGTTATCAAAGTAAGCAATAAAAATAAAGGAGGCTTTACCTTCGCACTGAAGCACAAGAATTAGAATAAATGTAAGCAGGACCATTCTGTGCCGTTCTGTCAGCGCGCAAACGTTATGAGGCTTTTCTCTGCCGATGGTCTGTCTGATGCTTCCGTTTCCTCTTTGACATCATCACAAACCACCAACATTATTTTAAAAGAACTTGGATTATGTAACATCTGTGCCTGCAAACACAGCTTAAAAAAAATTCACCTTAATTAGATGGATGAAAACCGTACTGGTTTGGCCTTAGAGCAGGATAATGTCGAAATAAAAAGTATTGCAATTTCCATTTATTAAAGTCAAAAAGAGGAAATGTGATGATTTGGAACTAAAATGCCGATCTAGCAGAAGACAGAGATGACATGATTCAGTTGCTGGTAGCAACAAACAGCT
>NW_005187449.1:141231-144285 GCF_000239375.1 Pundamilia nyererei
TTAAGTAATCCAAAGTATTCAGAATACGTTACTCTCATTGAGTAACGTAACGGAATACGTTACAGAATACATTTTGGGGCATGTATTCTGTATTCTGTAACGGAATACATTTTAAAAGTAACCTTCCCAACACTGGATATCAATATGGGAATGTGTGTGTGTGTCTTAAAAGTAAAGTTCAAAGTATTTAACAGTAGTCTTGAATATTATAAAAACATAATGGGTACTGTGCTATGTCCAAGATCACAGATACAGCGATGGTTTGGCTAAAACAAAACAATTTGTGATGCAGGTGTGTCAAAAGTCATATTTTTATCACATGAATTTAAAATGAGGCTTAAATAACTTACCTTGACACCTTCTGAGAGGGACAGCTTAGATTTACAGAATGAGACAGGAACTTTGGCTTTCAGCTTCACTTATCTTCAGGAGTCAAAAGTTCTGACCAAGAAGCAGCACAACTGACATGAATAACTTCCTTAATTCAAAAAACATTTAAACTTCAGAACTCACCGAATGAGGCAGGATGTGTAGCTTTGAAAAAAACTAAACAGGATTCCACGAGGTTCAGTTTTGTAATACAAGTTTTTATAGTTTTGTCAGTATTTGAACAATTTAAACACATTTCATGAACTTTGAACTCTGAAAATTTGAAGTTCTTTTTTTTGTTAACTCACATTGATGTCTTCAAAGGGATTTATCCTTCATGGTAAAAGAAGCAGCAGTGATTAGGCTCAAATCTGCTTAATATAGGTATTATTTGAATTGTCTCACTCGACAAGAACACTGATTACAATCTCACACTAAGTCCTTCAAAGTGAAGAGCCCCCATGTCATGGTTACAGGAGACTGATCGCTGCAATGATCGCTGAAACATTTTTTTTTCCCATACATCTCTTTTCCTTGTACTATTGTAGCCAATAAAGCACTTGGAGACTAGAGTAAAACTCCACACTGAATTTGCATATCTTAGGTTAATTAATTTTTTTAAATAATCCTGGCCATGATGACATGTGGGTAGCAAGATTGTATCATCCCATGGTTTTTCCTCACCAAATTTACAGGTGTATCTATTATCGTGTCCATTCTGATGCTCCACAGTCACAGTCAGAAAAGAAAGAAGGCTACAGAACTACAGGGCTGATGAAATTTCCCCTGTGTGTGTGTGTGTGTGTGTGTGTGTGTGTGTGTGTGTGTGTGTGTGGGGGGGGGGCATTATTTTAGTGGTGAACTTATTTAGGTTGTGACCGTCCAAAACGGGGTCCACAGTCCAAAGCAGGACTTCAGAAGCAGTGCAGGACACAGTCGCTGCTTACTTTTAAACAAAGAGTATGGTAATAACAACCATAACAACAAAGTGTATGGTCGGTGAGTGACTGGCTGATTGAACACAGGTGGAGAGGTAAACTTTCAAACGAAATGCAAGAGAACAACAGATTACAAAATAGGAAAGTGAGAACTTCCTTGTTTTGAAGCATATTATTTGCAGTAAGTGCAACACAAATTTGACTGAAAATGACAAAACCTGACTTCAGGACATTGCTCATGTAAGCAATGTTTTGTTACGCAAGCAATATTGTTATACGTAGTTTGGTCAATATTCAAAAAGATGTCATGAGATTATGAAGCATTAAAAAAAAAGATATTATTTTTTAAAATAGAAAAATCTAATTAAAAACAAAGATTCATTTTTGTTCTGGTTAACAGAAGGTGGTGCTCTGACGTTCAGTCCAGTTCACGATCAGCTGTCCTGTTTCTCACATTTTCATAGTTCACTGTGTCATCATCACGGTCACAAACATAATGTACCTGCGAAAAACAACACAGGTAAATCGTCAAGGGAAACTCTCATTGAAATCAAAATTTAATTATATTTAAAATAAAATACTAGGTCATCTAAAAGGTATCCTTAGCTAGTTTAAATTAGCTAGCAATGATCACACTGGTGGAGACTGAGGGTAGCACATTTACATAATTTCACAGTACTACTAGTACTACTGCCATCGTTAAGCAATTTTCACACAAATGTCAGATAATTTTGGGAGACTCAGGTTAAGATGTCCTCCATAACAGGTGTAGTACACAGGAGGAAATAGTTGTCTTAGGTTTTTGGAAAATCTTTTTTAGCCCAGCTAAAGAGTGCAGGAAACAGAGCACTTGACCTTTGAGGTGCATGCACCAGATGCTTAGTTGCAGTATCTGCATGTCTGCTCACAGTATGAGATTGTTTTTGAATGGAGACAGTAATGCTTTACATACAACTGTTAGTTTTTTTTTTAACTTTACTTACTAATGGCTATTTCACTATCACTTAAAGATTTTAATTAACTGTGAGCATTTCTGAAGTCTTAAAAACATGTTCTGCTGCCACTGAAGAAACATAATTATGGCAACCAAAAATGAGGTCATAGTGTTTCCTGCCATTTACAGCAGAAAGAAAAAAATCTCCCAAAGAGCTGAGAAATAAGTGTGTGACAGGGACACAACGATCAGTTGAGATCAGTTGGGTCACAGACTGGTCTCAGCAGATTGTTGCCCCTCCCTGAGACTGGTTCTGTCTGAGGCTTCTTCCTCTTGAAAGGGAGTTTTTCCTTCCCACTGTAGCCAAGCGCGTTTTTCAAAGAGGTTGTTTGATCATTGGGGTTTTCTCTCTAGTTGTTGTAGGGTCTTTACCTTTGAATACAAACCATCTTGAGGTGATTGCCGTTGTGATTTTACGATATATAAATTAAATTAGATTGAATATGATTTTTTTAATTTGTTTACTTGTTTATTTGTTTATCTGTTTGTTTCTGGTGCATAATGGGAAAAAAAAGTACACAAGGCTCTAGACTTATTTGGGGCAACAAGATAATAAAAAAAAAACTACCCAGTAATCCTATAAACATTTGCGATGAAGCATCATGGCAGATTAAATTGTAAACATACAGATTATGTTTTTCGGTGCCATTTCAAGTCTTTATATTAGAAATGGCAAAAATGGTAAATGGCCTGTATTTATATAGCACTTTACTAGTCCCTAAGGACCCCAAGGCGCTTTACATATCCAGTCAT
>NW_005187449.1:144912-145917 GCF_000239375.1 Pundamilia nyererei
TCTTCACAGTATTGTTATCTTCAAACTGGCAGGTGTATCTTTTCTTGTTGCCACTCTGAAGCTTCACAGTCAGAAGAGAAACACACGTGCGTCCAGTGTTCTTCACATCTCTGTCCCACAAAACACACTTCCTGTCTCATCCACCCAACGCATACTGTTTTGTTTGCAAGGAGGGAGAGTACAGCAGAGATAGAAGTAAAGCATTATTGTAATCTGATTACTTTTTTCAAGTAACTTGACCAACACTGATTAGGACCCAAGATGCAGGCTTCTGCTTCTGATGCAAGATTCATTTTTATGGTGAGGGTAGAAACAGCAGTGGTGATGGCATGTGCATAACGTAGCCTGGCTAAATTAACCAGCCCAGAACACAGATTATCTTTGGGGTTCTTTTAATCTGAATGATAAAGTAAGCGCTGGAAATAAAAAGGTTGTAAAAATAAATGCATTTATTTCTTATCCAGTAACAGCTTTGTGCACTGGTAACCCACTGCTACTGCAGGTTATTTTCTCAACTTTGTCAGCGTCTGTAACTCAAAGATGTCTAGCGTCAATGTGTGAAACAACACAGACGAACCAGCAATGAGCACAAGATGACACACACTGAATACACAGACAGGAACATGAGGGAACAGGTGGCAACACAGCTAGAACTGATTGGGCACAAAGAGACAAGGAAGCAAAGCAGAATACACTAACGTAAGACACAGACTTTCAAAGTAAAACAGGAAATACACAGAGAGGCAGACTGGAGGGGGAGAGAGAACACTGAGGAGCACGAGGGAGAACACAGACATGACGGGTTGGGGAAACATGGAATAAAACACAAGGAGGGAAAATAAGGCACCAGAACTCCAATACACAGAGGGAGACACAGGGGGTAAAGACACAAGGGGAAATCCAGATGTCATGGTCCTGGGCCATGTGGGCCCAGTATTCTTAGTTTCTTGTATTTTTGTATTTCGTTCCTTATTTAGGCCATGTTTCCTAAGTTGTCCTGTTGTG
>NW_005187449.1:148688-150096 GCF_000239375.1 Pundamilia nyererei
CAGGGCGCAGTGAATGCTGGGGCTGAGATCTGGGCCTCCGATACTGTCTCTAATGATCATGTTTTACCTTCAGTTTGTGTAAATCTGGAATCATGTTCTTTTGTTTCTTCTAACTCATTTCAGGATGGGGTGTTGGTTGGGAGCACTACTGATTTAGTAAGCTCACAGTCTGCACCACCACTGGCAGCCACAGCTCTATCAGACACTGCGTTAGCTGCACTTCCATTCATAGATGACTCAGAGCCTCTGTCTAAATCAACTTCTGGTGGGGGGCTAGCTGGGGAACGCAGGCCTGAGACTGCCAAATACCAGGCCGAGCTGCATGATTCCTGTCAGTCAGAGCATAATAAGGCTCCAATCCCCTCTGACAGCATCTCATTTGATTTGTTTGTGACTAATATGGTCACTGCTAAAGCTACTGGCTCTGTCAAACCAATCACAGAAGAGTGTATTCAGACTCTTGGCGTTAACCTAGTGCCAGCCGTCCCATCAGAAGGAAGTGTAACTGCTGTACGTGTAAGCACAGACTCTAATGAGGTTACAAGTCCACCACATGACTGCAAAATGAATGTCAATGTGTCTTCTTTGACCAGTTGTGCCAACTTAATGGATGTCCAGGAACCTAGCCGTGAACTGATTAATCATGTTTCTAGGAACGGTTCAGTTATAAATACAGCTCATGTGGTCGAACTAGCCCCTTTGGTGACTGAAACCCTGTCACAGGTGGAGACTGAAGAAACGTCACGTTGTCTTCCTGTGACAGAGGAAATAAACAGTGCTGAGAGCCTTGGGGGTCCACCTTTCGAACAGGGTTTGTCCATAACAGTTAACTTGCTTGCTAGGAATGGCGAGATTTCCGCTAGAGATGGTGCAGAGACTGTTACTGACTCTGGGCAATATTATGGGGGTAGATGCTGCCTGTGTGTTCAAGATTAATCAATGTAATTCTGGTGAGAGTGAGGCAGCCAATCTGAGTTTGTGTTTTTCTGCTTCTGAGATAAAAGAACCAAAGACTGAGAATAAAGACTCTGGCTTTATGTTTGTGAAGGAAAACCAGAATATGAATTTGGACAATGACAGGCAGACCTCTGAAAGGAACACACACCTAGTACTTGGCTGCGACACCACTTTCTCTCAGACTGCCATGGACATTTCTGTTCTGGGTTCTGAACCCGACAGTGACCAAATGAATAATGTTTTCAGGAGCGATCTGGTGGGAAATGAACCATGTGATGTTACATTAAATTCCCCAGAGAGCCAGCGGCATCTTTCTTCTGCCAGAGTAACGGCTCAGCCCCCTGTTCAGCTCTCTGTTTTGCCAGGGGTCTCCATAACTGCTCATCCTGCATCCGTAGCTGAATGCCTGGGTGTGCCACTCCGGCACCCTGCAGCAGCCACACCACTTCAC
>NW_005187449.1:151513-167784 GCF_000239375.1 Pundamilia nyererei
TTAGTTTATGTCCAGTTTAGGTTTTCTGTTTGAACTATTACCCTTATACTGCCCTCGCTCTGGTTTGTTCTGTTATCAGCCATAATAAAAGGCTCGCTTTTGTTTAATCCACTCCTGCATCTTCGCTTGTGTTCGCGTCTGGGTCCAACACACACATTCCCACACGGTCTATCTCCACGGACCGTGACACCAATCAACTAAACCGAACAACAAAGAATAACTCCTTAGAATGACAAATGATCTTAGCATGATACAGAAACGCAACAAAACTGAGTGCTAGGTCAAAATGACCCAGGACCCCAACATACTCATTGCCATTCATTTACCATGTTACCTGAAGTGTTTCACCCACAAGGTCAGTCTTATGTCACAGTAGATGCTAAATCAGCTATGGGGACAGTGCGGTGTATAACTGGCTTTTCAATAGAAGCCCAGGGGCAAGTAAAACAAACAAAAGAAAAAACAGGTCTTGGCTAATTTAACCTGGTAGAGTTTCTAAAAGTCTGTAAAATACATGCCACAAAAGAAGGACAAGAAGGCCAAATTATGTATACTTACTCCTTGTATAGCCCCTTTTTATCTTTTGTCTGACAGAAAACGTCTTCATTTATACCTTTATAAGCTTTCTTCCGATTGGCTGCTCCTCATCAACACATGTACCAAAAGTTGAACGAACAACTGTTGTCACATCCAGAGCTGTGTGCCTGAGGTGAGCTTTGCACATACTCATTATTTCAAACTCTGGGCTGCAATTAAATACATATACAGGCTCAGACACAAGGAAAGGCAAAATATGCTGAGAACTCTGTTATTCTCTGTATTAAATTAGATTAAAGTTCTTCCCTGGAAATGCAATACGCCAAACGCATGCATATGCATTTGATAAATTTAATTAATAAATTATCTAAAAAGAAGAGAAAAAAAACACACTAGTGGCACTATAGGTCAGAGCAATGCTTCAGTGATCCTTTGGGATTACTGGTGTTATGTGGGCCACTGATTTATTCATCATCCTTTTATTGTCTTCTTGTCATCTCATTAACCAGCTCTGTTGGTCGCAGAATACTTGTCCACGTATATAAAGCCAGAGAAGTCAGAGCGTGGAAGTTTGCAGCTGACATCTTGTTCCCTTTCTCTTCCTCCCTCACCACGGGTATTACCTTTTTGTTTTATTTGTGTATTTTAATTACAAGTTAAGCACAATCTAGTTTTGGTTTTTTTTCCATTAGTTTAGCTAGAAACCTGATTTTGTTGACTGTCTCCCTCCTGTCTCTTTTGGCCCTTTGGGCCATGAATTTAGCAGCTATAACAGTTGTTTAATAGACTCTTTTTTTAGAAGAAAAAAAAACGTGTGAATGGTTGTCTGTCTCTCTGTGTTAGCCCTGTGACAGACTGGTGACCTCTCTAGAGTATACCCGGCCTCTTGCCCTATTGCAGCTGGCACAGGCTTCTGGTGCCCCTGTGACCCTGAATTGGATGAGCAGAAGAGAATAGATGGAATTCTGAACGTTTAAATCTGATCTATTTAAAAAGTCAAAGGTTATTCTTAGTAATAAATGGCCTTCAAATAGACTGTTTAGTTCAGCAGTGTAGTTTGCAGCAAATTAAGTCCAAGGAAAAAATGTAGGTTCTGCCTTATGTCATTAAAGCTTGTTGGAGTGAAAATGCTTTAATGACACAAAAAGCCTCTGACTATATTTTACTTGTATTATTGGTGGAAAAAACGATTTAGCTGGCCAATGATGTGTTTACGTTTTTAAAAGTTTTTTTTTAAGTTATTTAAAATTTGACTTGCACCTAGTTTTACTCAAAT
Organism: Pundamilia nyererei; assembly: GCF_000239375.1. Classification (NCBI taxonomy): domain Eukaryota; kingdom Metazoa; phylum Chordata; class Actinopteri; order Cichliformes; family Cichlidae; genus Pundamilia; species Pundamilia nyererei. The sequence continues at coordinate 153,327 of NW_005187449.1, forward strand.
TAGAGACACATGGTTTTTCAGTGACCATGTGTGCATATGTGTTGATCACTTGTCAACACATATGCACAAGCAGGATCCTGAGGTCTTAACTCTGAGATGGAAATTTCCAAAAGTTTGGTTTCAGAAAAGCTGATCAGGGTATAATTAATGAAAAAAGACTTCCAATATCACTGTTCACCATGAAAAGGAGCATAAAAAGCACCAAGCCCCCATTTTTTTATCCAGTTGACTGTAGAATACAAATACATATCTCACTGTGAGCAACAAAAATTGCCTTAAAAAAGCAGAGGGAGAAAATTATCCACTTCATTTACCAACCTCATTTTAACATCGGCTACGGGTAAACTCTTCCACATTGTAAACATTTAAAATTTTACTGTGAAGCACAGCAGAAGATGAAGCATTTTCCACTAGATTATTTAATTTTTCTAGAAGTTACACATTGTACAGTGTGTTTCAGTCTTGTTCAGTATCCAAAGGTTTCATGATGTATTTGTGCAGGAACTGAGAAGCCACAAAGCACAAGAAAGAGAAAGTGAACATGATCTTTCTGAAGAATACAAATTATTTATAAAATGATAAAGAACTAAAAAGAATTATGATGACTCTTTGTTCCTGGTGAGATAAAGTTGGTGCTCTGAGCTCAGCACTGCTTTTCAGGGTCACCAAAATCAGCACGTTCACCATCAACCTGTTAAGTACAACACAAGTAAATCTTCAAAAACAGGTGGTGTATTAGATATTACAGACACATAAAATATAATGCCTGTGTTGTTAATTTAGACGGTTGCTATGTTTGAACTGATATGCTTTGCTTGTTTTCTGCAAACATGATGATATTCTTTGGTGTGTTCAAGCACTACTTTATAAACCTAAACTGTGCTGCCATATTCTTTTAAGAGACAAGAGGCTTTCTCTCCTGGCAGAACCTCCAGTGAAAGCTGTGCTTTTTCATGTTTGCTTATGCAGTTTTGTTTCATTTTTGTTAAATAAAAATGACACAGTATCAATGGCATATGTTGCTGTTCATCTGAGGTTGCACTTATCTAACTTGAAGGCCCTTTAAAGACCAGATTAGTATGCTGCTACAGTCAGTCATGTAAATGTGCTGCAGTACTGAATGATGCCACAAGGTGGTGCCTCCTCCTTATAGCAAATCCTGCAATAAGACAGGTTTGCATGTCTTTCCTGTACTAACTCATGAGAGTGTTCCTGTAACAGCAAAACTGTGAAATAAAGTCCTAGTTTCATCCAGTATTATGTTTATAGGTTTTCAAAAACTACCAAATTGTTCAAGAGGCACTTTAGATGACTCATACTGCTAACTGCTAACTTAAACTGTAAGCGTTAGCTACATTTTTAAATCGAAAAACCTACATATTTCAAGCTTCAACTCACTTTGGTGTTTTCAAGCTTTTAAAGTAGCTGGAAAAAGTAACAGAACAGCAATTAAACTGAAACGTCTGATTATTTTTGATCAGCGAACTTTATATGACGCAAATGCTGAAATAAATGCTTGATATAGGTAAAAAAAAACATCCAAATCAAAAGGAAAGCCTTCCAAATTGATCCTGTGCTTGAAATTCTGCAGTAAAACTTATATCCTGCAGCTCTGTTATCATTTAAATTGTCTAACCTCTGTTTCTCATAAGAGCAATGATAGCAATTATTAGGATCAGTCCTGCAATACAAAGGGCCAACATGATGTAGCTCAGAGGACACGGATCTGTGGAATCTGTGAAAAACACACGAAGGAAAATATTAATTCCTAAATTTCTTAAATTTCCTTCTTGTAACCTTGTGACCTTATGTCCAGCAACATCAATGTTTTGAACATTTAGAAGCTACAGTAACAAACCAAAGCTATATGTCAAAATCAATCTGTTCTTTATCCTACCTGTGAAGACAGGTGTGTACTGAGCTTGTATCTTCACGCTGTTTTCCTTAAAAAACTGGCACGTGTATGTTTTTCTGTGGCCTCGCTGATGTTTCACGGTCAGAAGTGAAACACACGTCCGTCCAGTGTTCGTGACACCCCTGTCAAGCAGCATCTTTCCCGTCTCGTCCAGCCAGCGGATGCTGTTCTCTTCACAAGGATGGAGGTCAGAGTATCTGAACAGAGCGCACTTTAATGTGAAGTCTCCATCCCCATTTAGTGTCTGAGATGCTGAAACTGAGAGAAATAGGTGATAAACAAAGTAAATGTAATTAGGTCATCACAACTGCTCCCACATCTCAAACTAATTCTAATGTTTAACAGCTTTATGCACATTTCATTAGATTCATCAGTGAGACTTTATTCTTAAGTTGTTGTTTCTAAGGGCAGCATGAATCTGAAGTGTTAAAATCACTCAAACAAAAGACTTTAATACATTTCATCATCCGTGTTTAGTCAAAACATTGTTTTTTTAGTTTGCTACTTTCCAGTTACTGCATGCTAAAAGTCTTCAATCCATCCAGTTTATTCCACTTTAGGGTCATGGGGACTAAAGCCCATACAATTTTTAATACACTTCAATGTATGCAGCTTCTAACTCTAAATGTTAAACGCTCCACGGCCCATCCCGAGGAAATATTGGACAAATATTGGACAAAGGCTGTTGATTATGGAGCAGCCAGGCTGGAGAAAAAGAGGAAGACCGCAGAGAAGATTCATGGATATAGTGAAGGTGGACATGCAGATTGCTGGTATGACAGAGGAGGATGGTAGGGAAAGGGTGAGGCAGATGATTCACTTAGGCAACCCAATTAAGGAATTAAAAGAAAGAAGAAGACACAAATACATGTAGTGTGTTTTACAGCAGAGTGTAAGTACCCACTATTCAAAATATGTAGATACACAACTGTGTCCTGGTCAGTGTTCTTGCCAGGCCGACAGCAGTAACCACCAGCGTCCTCAGCAGTGATGTTCTGGATGCCCAGGTGGCATTTACTGTGCAGACTGAGCCGGGCAGCTCGGGATGAGTTCTTCTCGATGGCCCCATTGTAAACTATGGCAGCAGTCCCAGATCGATCTTTGCTGTAAAGCCAGTGAACGACGGAGCAGCTTGAGTCAAGTGGGGCTGCGTTGTCACAGGGGAGAATGGCATCATGCCCCGATTTGTAATAAAGGTAGAAGTATCTTACACCAATGCCCGCTGTGAAGAAATAAACATGTTTACCTTTCTACTCATTTCTTTTATAATTCTAATGGAATAATCCATGTAACCTATTCAACCTAATGCTTTGAAACATGTATAATAATCATAAATCAAATTATATTGTGTTCTGTATTTTCGCCATATTTTTATCATTTGGGTTATTTTTTCCTTTTAATTTTAAATGAACAGCAAAATGCCTCAAACTGAATTCTCCACACCAAAAAATCAGGCTCATATCCTTCTAATGATCTGTCATAATGAAACTGTTTTAAATAAAAACAATAATAATCTTCACATTTTGGCCTAGAAAATTGTTAGAGAATCACACAGACATAAATATGGAGTGTGTTTCATAGGATCGGTTTGGGAAAGAATCAGTCAGTAGGAGGTTCTAAATATCACTAGCAAATCAAGTTCGCTCAGGTCATTGTACTCACTTGTCAGGATATTTAGATACACAGTTGTAAGCAGTGCATTGTTGTCCCCAGGCCGACAGTAGTAAACACCAGAGTCCTTCAAAGTGATGCTTTTGATGCCCAGGAAGCAGTTACTGTACAGACTCAGCCTGGCGGCTTGGGCTGTTTTCTCAATGATGTTTCCATTGTGAACCACCTCTGTAGTCCAAGGTAGCTCTCGGCTGTGAAACCAGCTAACGATGGAGCATGTTGAATCCAAAGGGGGTGCGTTGTCACAGGGGAGAATGGCATCATCTCCAAGTCGGCAATTAAGAGTGATGTATGCTTGAATGCTTGATGTACTGATGCATACTGCAAAGAAAAAAGATGTGTTTATTCTAGTCTACCAAATTATCAAGATGAGGAAGGCACCATGACTCAATAGTAACGGGACAAAGGAACATAATTTAAAATATATTTTTAACAGTTCCATGAAAGAATTTTGCAGACAGTGACTGGAAAACATGGACATCAGCAAACGTTGTGATTCCCCCCTTGAAGTGTTCTGCTACGTCTTTAATGCAGCTACCTTCAGTTGTGGGTCTCCGCATTCACTTTTGAATTTAATAACTTGAAAATATGCTCTTTTCTGGCTCTTGGGTTTTGAAGAATACTACATTTCTTTGATTTGAGAAACTCTGGGGTTTCCTAAACTTGCACTGAGCCTTATATTTAAGAAAATACAAAAATAAAATACAAATGAATTCATCGGTGTTGGAGTACAGAGCCATAAGTACTAACTTTTTTGTGTCTTTTTCTAAAAAATTGTGAACGAACTGTATTTCTCTCTTAACCTCCTAGAACCTGGCGTCCACATATGTGGACATCACTATTTGGGTTATTTAGACCAAAATACTCAATTTTGCTCTACAAGGGCCTGATATCCACTTACAAGGACATTATACTGCTACTGTTCTATTGAAATTTTAAACGAATATCCTCATATGTGGCTCTCATTTTTCTTAGAAAAAAAAAATCTGGTAATTCTTGTTTTTACATTCATCGGGTCCCAATCAGCCCAAATATCAAAGAGAAATTAAAAAGCATGCCGTGGAAGAGTTCGGGTCTTAGGAAGTTAAAACAACGTTTAAAAGATCAAAGCTTTGAGTTTTTCTAATAGTTTTTCTTCCTTCAGCTGCTTTAAATTCAACTGGAATGAACAGTCAGTGAAAGAATATGCACTGTAAGATCCAGGGTAAGATCCCTAGTGCACTTTATGCTTTGGGTCAAGTGATCTATGATGGTTTATATGATATCTAAAAACCCTTTACATTCTATTGTCAACCGAATTCAATGGAATTCTTCTAATTATGATCCAAAACCTAAAAATATACTTTACATGTTGGTATTTCTTTTTTTCCACATGGCAACAACAATCAATTAAAATGTATATATTTCATCGCAACATAGATAACAGAACCAAGAAAAGAAAATCGGAATAATTACCTTCAAACTGAAGCATAAAAATCAGGATTATTACAGGTTCTTGCATCTCGCAGGCTCGAAATGGGCTTCCTGGTACACAAGTGATAGTGTTTCCTGTTGATGGTTGTATTTATGAGTAAAGAATTGTGTAACAGCACCAACTCATCAGCCAAAAATAGGTTGAAAGGGCATGTTATAAGACCACTGACATTGGTCACTTTGGAGTTTTTGAATGCGTTTCCTGTCTTGGTTTGACTTTTATACCTTTCTTGGTAAGTACTGATACTGAATCAGAATCAGAATCAGAATCAGAATGGGGTTTATTGCCAGATGTTGAGGTTTACAACATTAGGAAATTGCTGCGGTGCTTCAGTGCAAACAATAAGAATTAAAGTGCTATGTAGAAAGAAAGATATGTGCATGAGGTATACATGAGATATATACATGAGAATAAGAATTATGAGTGCTACGTAGAAAGATATATACATGAGTGCAGGTGGTGATCAGTGCCAAACATGAAATGATGCAGTGACACAGCGTAGGGTCTGCAAGCCACATTCACCAATACATAAACCAACACCCTCTTTGGAAAATGTACACACATACACAAGGATAGTCCTTCCCAGCTATCGTAGGATGGGGGCCAGGACAGGTCGCCACTCTGACGCAGGGCTATCACAGAGACAGACAACTATTCACGCCTATGGCCTTTTTAAGATCCCCAATTAGCCAAGTACCCAGAGAGAACCCACACAAACATGAGGAGAACAAGTAAACTGCACACAGAAACCAGTGCTAACCACTGCACCACTGTGCTGTTATATGCACCTAATTCTTATTTATTAAAGTCATTAAAGGCTTACGTACTACAATCATGGCATCCTGGAAAGAGAGCAGTTCAAAGAAATTGTTAAAAGTCCAGAATTAACAGGAAATTCTTGCTCAGGATGAGTTTTTATAAACTTGTGACCGCAGCTGTAACCATCTATGGTATAACACAGGTACAAAGTCACCGCCTACTGATCAGTTCTCTGGAAAACAGTGTCACAGTTCCTGGAAGAACCCTCCTACCTCAGTATGCTATTTTTATGCAGTGTCTTATAAAGTATTTGTCTTTCTCTGGTAAATATCCGTAATACATTCTTACAACCTCATACTATCAAACTGCCCACAGCTTCAAACAACAACTTTCCTCTGTCGCTCGCACGCAACTTATTTTGTCTGTTACTTTCAGTCTAACTCACTTTCAGGTAAATGAACTTATAGGTAGATCAGCTTGATTGTTCACTTCTGGGTTTACTTACTGAGTCGAGAAAAAGTCTGTAAGAACAAATATGTTACAGTAAAATGCTTTTATTGACAGTGAAGAAAAACAAGATATTTTCTTGGTGTTAACTTATTTTAAGTTTCACTTGTCTGGATAACAAGTTCTTTGAAAATAAAAGCTACTTTCGGCTACTGTGCTATTTCTTTGAAAATATTCAACAATAATTGGCATTGAGATTTACAATATACATACTTGTTTCACGGGTAAGTGACATTATTCATATTTTTGTTACAGTCAAAACAGAATTCTCTACAAAGACCCAAAACAAGAAAAAATCCGGTAAAAGTTTTATGTACATCTCTTGTATCCATCCACAGATTAAAAAAAATAGTCCTCCACATTTGCAAAAATTCTAATTTTTAACCAGTTTTCTTTATTTTTAACTTTTGGCTGACCATTTGAGAGAATACCAGTGAGCTAGGGGCTCAATGCAGTGCGATGTGCAGCAGCTTGTTTTGGTCTATTTAGCCTTTAAAGATTAAACTTGTGTGGGAGAACAAAAAGTCGCAAACTACCCTCAACTACTTGATTTTTACATGTCAGAAAACAGAAACTGTCAATCATGCAAAAGCATTAAAAACATCTGCTGCATAAAAACTGTTTCTAATGCTGATATAAAATAGCCACTAAATCCAGTGACCCAGTTAATGCAAACAGTATCCCCAAGACAAAGGAAGCATGTAATGCTTTACTGATTTCACATAATTTATTTCCATGAAGAAAAGTTCAAAACTGGATGTTGACAGTGTAAAATATGGCTGACAAAATATGAAATACTTTTACCCCAGAGGCTGAAGTCTTTTCAGACTACAAGGCCATGTTATTCACCACCTCATCATTGTAATTGTTAAGTGCTGTTTTCTGTAACATACTCACAGGAAAATAAATAGACTGAAAATAAATAAAATCAAATTATATTCCAGATAAAACCTTTTAGTAGTTTATAAAAATGACAAACATCAGTGGGTCAGAAAAAGTAAAAAAACAAAACATATCTTGATTAACAAGAAGCCTGAAAACAGGAAAAATGCATAAAATAAAAGTATTTTAAAGATTCTGAGAGAAGAAAGAAATGTTTAACGGAGGATTTAACAGTTGTTTGGAGAAACACCCTACCATCTCAAAGGTAAGGGTATAAAAAAGTAAAATGTTTGAGGTTGTGGTATCAATATGTAATTGTCAATCAATATTTATTTACTTACAAATTCCAGAAAAACAAAGAGACCCTGTCAACTGACATGAATCTCTTGGAGTGAAGAGTTGGTGAGATTGCAGCAGAAAGCAGAAAAATAAATGTTTATACCAAAAAATCTTGCACATAGGAGGAAGACAAACGCTCTCTTTCTACATCTTTTCAGTTCTTAGCTGAATTAAAAGAACACAAGAATGGACAGGTAAATGTCTGTGATGGTGAGCCCGATTTTTTTAAGCCCTCCTACCGATCAAGTATGAGGAGTAGCCATAACAAATTAGCCCTAAGGTTGACAAGTGCGGCACATCTACTGAAGAGGCCACCTGGTGCATATGATTTGTTGTGCTTTGTTGCATCCTATTTAGTACATTTGTAATGAGACTTACTCAATAAGTCTGTTATTTATTCTAATTTACAATTTTTAAGTAAAAATAGAATCGAAGTCTGACTTCATGCATTTCACATTATAGACCAGGACTTATGAGGTCAAAATAAGTGAAAACAAATGTGTTTCTTACAAGGTTTACGAGCTTGGACACAAACATGAAACAAGGCTACGTGTCAGCTAAGACCAAAGTATCTGCGTTTATGCAAGACTTTAAAAGGAAAAAGAAAAACTTTTATGGATACAGTAGGAATATTAAACTGAGAATATTCAGATGTCAAACTTTTGTGCTTCTCCTGTCCACTCTGCTTTCCTCGTCCCACAAACGGCAGCTCGACCAGTGACATGCATAACGGATAGAGTTAAAACTGAAATCATGTATTTCAGAAAAAGGCCTAAAGTTGTGCCTGTGTTTAAAATTGTGCGCTGAACTCAGAAAATCTTTACATTCTGTTTGGTCCAAATTTGGAAAACACTGCAGCACATTCCACTTGTCACATATTTATGAGTTCCACAATCTGTTTTATTGAGCGATATTACCGCCGAGTTACCATGTCATCAGCTTTCGCCTTCCCTCCAAATGATAACTAAACTATTTGCTCTTTGTGACTGCATGTGTTCACATTAGGATATGATTGTGTGCGTCTCTATAAAAAGAGCTTCTAAGATCAAGTGTTCTGATCCTACACTATCTTTGTGTGTAAACAGAAGAAAGAAGGTACAATGCTCAGGGATTATTCATTTCCTTAACTATTGAACCTTTTTGGGGGGGACGTAGCAAGTAGGTGCATTCAGTCACCATGAAATGTCACTGGAGCTTTAAATGTGTCCAGCAAAACAGCACACATCTATACACAATGCTGCGGTAAAAAGAAACTACAGTTAAACGCAATGAGGTCTTCATGGTGATTTTTAGACATCATCTAGCAAAGAAGTGCAATTCCTTGATTGGCCACTTGCCATTGGCGCAAAAAACGAGTCATTTCCCAGAGACGCCCATGTTGAAATGCCCAAATTCAGCATGACATGAAAATAACATATTTACAAGAAACAGCTGGGCGAAGCTAATTTCTCCCACCATGACAACTAAACTAGAGCTGAGTTTCTTTTTAGCTATAACCATCCATCTGGATAAAGTTAAAGGCTTAAAGTGAGGGTGTGGCTCCTTTATTTCACAGGTGTGCCACACAGGCAAGTAACTTTCTGCCAGGCCCCTCGACTATGGAACCAGCTCTAGTTTGGATTTGGGAGACAGACACTATCTCTACTTTTAAGATTAGGTTTAAAACTCTCCTTTTTGCTAAAGCATATAGTTAGGACTGGACCAGGTGACCCTGAATCCTTCCCATGATGCATTGAGTGTTTCTTCTTCAGTCACCTTTCTCACTCACTATGTGTTAATAGACTTCTCTGCATTATACTAGTCCTCATACTAGTTATTAATCTCTGGCTCGCTTCCACAACATGCTTTTTACCCTGTCTTCCTTCTCTCTCCCCAACCAGCCGCAGCAGATGGCCCCGCCCCTCCGGAGCTTGGTTCTGCTGGAGGTTTCTTACTGTTAAAAGCAAGTTTTTCCTTCCCACTATCGCCAAAGTGCTTGCTCATAGAGGGTCATATGATTGTTGGGTTTCGCTTTGTATGTATAAATTTAGGGTCTACCTCATAATATAAAGCGCCTTGAGGCGACTGTTGTTGTGATTTAGCGCTGTATAAATAAAATGTCATTGAACTGAATCTTTTAAACCAACTTCCTTAAATTGACGTCTCCATTGTGCCGATGCTTTGTGAAAGACTTTTAACCCCTTAGCAGTCCTACAAATTTACAATTAGTCCCCTAAACCATCCAATGTACCGTGGGCGGTACGTCCGACTGCTAACAGGTTAATGGCTGTCTGTGTGGAAAAGCCCATCCAAGCTGTCCGTGAAGCTTAAATATTCATTATTATTTTCATAATTTGAAGTCTTTTACTTGGAACTATTTAGGATCAGTGTTTGTGGACCTGTGCACTTTATGGATGCAGTTTGCTAACGAAAGTTAGCTGAGCCCTAGCTAGCACCCCACCCTCTCATCTAAATATGGTCACTTCTGACTCCAAAAGAAACACAGCGTGGCAGCTTCCAAATTGCTAATGCTGAGGTTTCAAACTGTGGGTTGGTGATGTCACAGTGCCTACATCCATCCTTTATATACAGTCAATTCATGCTGCTTTATAGAAAACAGTAAACATGTTCTTTGCTGAAGCAGGTTTGAAACAGATTCCAGGAGTTAATCTGAGTCAAAGGACCTTTTGATTACTGCCATGTAAAAAAATTTAATAGATATTTACAGTGAGATTCACATCTAGAGTAGAGCTTCAAAGAATAATTCAAGTAAACTCAGGAAATGGTGGCCTAACATCTGTGGCAGTATAAAACTGAACAAGATTGCTCTGCTCGCTTTCTCTTGCAGTGTTACAGGAACCAGTGTCACAGTTGTCTGGGACTGGCGGGGGGGGGGGTCCAGCCAGTTTTCCTTCACTAACCAGCTAAGAGTGCCAGCCTTTACCTACAGCCAAGTAAAGTGCAATGGAGTGTCTTCTGCATGTCAGTGTACAACAATCTTTCCAGGAGCTTTGAAAGGAGTCAGGCAGCTTGGTTACAACATTAACCAATCCCATCCATGAGACACCTGTCCTAAATCACCTGTAGGTTGTGGCTGTCTTTAATTAGACCTGGCTCACGCCCGGCACCTTCAACTTTCCAAGTTTTAAGGAGGAGATTTTTGGCAACAAAAAGCAGGTACTGCTGTAGGTATTTGATGCCAACTTGTTTCCCACGGGAGCAGGGAGATAGTCTCACTTGTTTGTGATTGTGTGACTTGGCAGGTCACAGTGAGGTTTCACGAGAGAAGCTGACTGAGGGCTCCATCTTGGCTCCATTGGATTTCTTTTCTGAAGGGCAGTCTCCAGGACAATCAGTAGTAAGCTGGGACACAAACAAGAAATCAACATGAACTGTAATGTAATTAATCAGACTTGATGCACACATCTCTTTTTGGGCTTTTTCTAGTAACTGCCAAATAACCCACAAAAGAACAACTCCTGTGACTCTTGTAACTATAAGATATTTCCTTATTTACATCTCTTCTCGTCATGGTTTTAGGTTTTTCTGAGCTGTGGATTTCAGAAATGTGGCAATTCAGGGTTTTATCGAAATCCAGCATTACTCTTTATGTAATTTATTATCTACTATTTGTAGATTTGTGTGATTAAATCTCTGTTCTGATTGAAGCTGGCACAGTCCGGTGCTCTATTTAGCACCTACTAAAACGTTATTCTTAACACTGCCACCAGATGGCACCAATAAAAACATGCAGGCATTGCTTGTGACCCCTGAAGCAAAGGAATACTTGGACAAATCATTTTTGCTATTTTATTTTTTGCATTTATTAAATTGTGGTAACCTCATAACCTACAAAAGATTGTGTGAACCTTTTTTTTTTAAAAAACTTCAAACGTGATAAAAGCAACAAAGGAGAGCCTGAATAAACTCGGGTCTCTAAAGGGCGCTTTAACTGTGACTCAGCAGGATGGTGGGAAGGTGGTCTATCAACTGAATGGAGAGTCCTTAAACAGATTTAAAGGCCTGGCTTGTCTAAGGGGTTTTAAGCAAAATGATTAGAAACAACCAGCTGGCAGCAAGATAATGTGCGAAAGATAGGGTTTTTAAGCCTTGTCTGCTTAGAGGACAATTTGCAAGGCTAAATGCCAGAACAGAAACAAAAAGAGACTCAATGTTCAGGGAAAGTAGAGAAAGGTTCAAGAATCTGTCACCTCTGAAGGTCACATTAAAATATCACACAAAGAGACACTCAAACTAAATACAGTCAGCTGTACAGGACACAGAAAGCCAACAACATAATGTGAAATAGATGTTTTGAAAGGTGACTGTGAATGGTTTCCATTTACTATCAATTATTGCTACTTTTCTGCCATTACAATAAAAATATAATTTTTATTTTCTGTAAGCGTGTGAATTTACATTTGTTTGTTTCCGGATAAAGACTCTACTTTCAAGAGGCAAAGAACTTTATTAGGTTAAATTTTATAATACTAATATTTTATTTTACTGTTTAGCTAAACTGTTTAATCTAGTTGAAACATTCCTGGAAGGACTTACCGCTTTCAGGTGATTGCTGTCTGCTCCCATGTTCACATTGTGTCTTTTCAGTTCTGATTTGATTAAGGCTGAAAACAAAACATCATAAAATATTAGAAATCTAATATTTCATTTAATGAACACATGAACACATAGTGACATCCATATAACCCCCACACACACACACACACACACACACACACACACTGCTTACCTGTAAGAATTATTCCCAGGAAGATCCAGGCACAGAGAAAGAGATTTCCAGACAGTGGGCCATGGTCTGTGGTCAGTTTTCCCTGAATCAGAGTGAAAATAATCCCAAATATCTGCAAGATAAGTAAACACCCACATAGCATGTTAGCAACAATTGCTAATAAAGTAATTCAATTCAATTCAATTTTATTTATATAGCGCCAAATCACAACATAAGTCGCCTCAAGGCGCTTCATAGTACATTACATCCTTAAAAAACATTCCAGTCTCTGATCACTGGCAAAGTGATAAGAAGATGTGGAAAATTTGTAGCCAAAAGGTATAAAATGAAAAATAATATTTAGCTTCTTTAAATAAATGCTTCAGATAAAAAAAAAAGTTTTATTATTAGAGGAATCAAAAGCTGTTTGGAGAAAGAGGTCCAATCTTATGCTTTCTTACTGCAGATGTGGCCCATAGTGCAAATAGAAGGCGCTCCTTAAGTATGAGAAAGTGTTGCACAGCTTCTGGAGTACCTGAGCAAAGGCATTGAGGAGTCCTGATGATGTTCCCTCAGACTCAGGGTAGGTGATCTCCACTCCAAACTCAAAGCCCAGTGGCAAGTAACCTGTCATGAAGAACCTGAAACACAGAAGTCACAGAAACGAGGTTTAGAGTCAAAACAAAATCCAATGACCTGATCTACATAATGTGCAAGAATATGTATTTTCATTTGGTATTTACATGTAAACATCGACACTGTATCTCCCTAGGGGTGGGGTGTGTTTCAACAAAAAACACTGAAAGATGTGTGGCCTGCAAACAAGCTAATTTAACGTACTAGCATCAGCAACAGAGCCTGCAAAATGAAAAGCAGCTGATCAGTTTGTAACTGAGATCTGTATACTCAGTTTAAAAGGAAGGTAAAGCCTGTTCTCTGTTGGTTTGTTTGTTGTTGTTATTAAATAATATAACTATAACACTAAATATATTCTATGTATATATATTTCTTTAATGCTTCTTAAGAACAGCTGGACCTACCCCAGGACTCCAGCAGTGACAAAGACCAAGTGGATGTTTTTGAGGTCCAGAGTGAAGGTGAAGACCAACATGCCCACAAACGACAGGATGTACACGATCAGTGTGGTGATCCTGTGAAAAAGCAACAGCGCGAACATGAGAGCCCCCGTACTCATTTGATTATGGTCACCAAGCACAAACACAGCTTTCATACTTCTCAACATATCAAACTGTTTTTTCTCCCACACAGACCAAAACAAACTGACAAAACTATGAGAAAACATTAAAATAGAGCTTTAATTGCAGAAACTGAATCATGGCCAAAGTGGCAGGTGTTTGACCGCTTTAATTTACTGTACCTGCCCTCCTGGCTGAGGGATTACCACTCTTTGTGTCAGACATATGAAACGACTCTGATATCCCTCTATATGATCAAAAGTATGCAGCCTGGTCTTAGCTGTCATGAAGGGGAATCTTACTGCTACAGTTCACAATAATATTTTAGTAATGGTATGTCAGCTCTCTGGGGAGGGTTTTTTCCTGTCTCAACCTTAAAATGCTTCCTCCGTTGGTTCAGAGCCTGTTCTCAAACACATTCAAAAGTGCTGAATGTGAAATAAACCTTATAATTCAAGCAAATGCTGCTGTGGCAGTGTCCAGTGAGCAGAGGAGGCTGCCATAGCATGCCATAGCAGTTATTATACACTGCAGTGTATAATAACCGCTGAAAAAACACTTTTCACTTTTCAGCAATATGTCTCAGTTTTTCTTAAATCAATCAACCTTTTGTAATATCCCTCAGAAACACACTGGCACAGCTCCTCGGTTTAACAGTCTTACTTCAGTGTCTTTTGGCAGTTCAAAGGTAATGTCTTTGTTATTAGGAAGTCTTTCTGCCTTTAATGGATCACCGTTCTTAAAGATGTGCAAAATACACTAATATTTCTGTCATCCAGAAACCATCCTGCAGGCTGATGGGTCATATTTTTGACACCAACCTATAACATAAACTATATCTATAGCTTGTGTAAGTGTGTAAGTGTCGCTTACTTGTACAACTTTGTGCGGTCCAGCCAAAGGCCACAGAGGATAGATCCAACCATCCCAGCAACAACCAAAGTCAAACCGATTCTACCAGCATTCAACTCCTGGTTCTGAGGAGAGGAGAGGAGAGGAGAGGAGAG
>NW_005187449.1:168198-171476 GCF_000239375.1 Pundamilia nyererei
TGTGTGTGTGTGTGTGTGTGTGTGTGTGTGTGTGTGTGTGTGTGTGTGTGTGTGTGTGTGTGTGTGTATTGCTGAGACAAGCAGCAGCTGAATGAGCATCAGCTTTTCCATCACTCAGTGTGTGTACAGTGTCTGATGGCGACAGAGAAAAAAAGACATGAGTCTTTCAAAGTGACTGAATCAGCCCGCTCTCTGTTGATTTAGCTTTGTGTGTGTGTGTGTGTGTGTGTGTGTGTGTTATGGTGGGATGCAGGCATGCATGAAAGCAGCTAATGAACTCAGAGACAGACAATAACCTCGTGTCTCATCGCAGCCGTCACAAGTTGCTCTGTTCTTTGCTTTCTCAATAACCTCTCTGTATATTTCTCCCTCTCAGCCTCTCCATCCACTCTGCAGTTTTCTAACACCTGTTTTATCTGCATTTTACATTCACCAGAGTAACATAAATGACACAAACATGGTTTACAGTGGTCGAAGTGGAGCAGCTGGTGCACATATGTGCTGACAGAGTAACAATTTTCCACTATGATGACAGTATTTTACCCACATTGCGTCCACACTCACGCTCTTTTCATCATAACCTTTAAGAACATGAAGGTCAAATTAAAGAGAAACAGTGAACTGAAGGCTTCACTTTGCCCTTTGGCTCAAAATACAGTACACACAGAACTGCAGCTGCTGATATTAAAGTGCAATATCAGATGGTTTTATGTGTAATTTAAGTGTTTTTTTATGCTTAAAGAGTCTATTGAGTTCTGTGTTGTAGAGGTTGGAAATCAGTATATATATTAGACGCTTGTATACAAGGAGGAGAGATGTTTAGCTTTGTTGACTGTCACCAGTTATTGTTTGGGTTATTTTTATGTCTCACATTCATGACTCGCCAACTTTGGTCTCTAGGTGGCTTTTACTTGTTTCTTGAAGTCTCAAAAACATCAAAACAAAAACAGATGCATCACAGTTATTAGCCTAAGTAAAAAAGCCAGATAAACATGAATAAAGTTAGTAGGTTGTGTGGTATTACTTAACATCTTGCTATATAAGAAAACGGAGTTATCTTACCAATAAGTAAGTAAGCATGTTGATTGCAAGTTTCCAGCGCTTTTACCAAACGAAAGAGCTTCTTAACATCAAAAGTATCAGAATAAGTAAGATGGAAATTTCAAACCAGTGGGTTTCCAGAGTTATTGGGCTTGATCTTGTGCAAACATCAAAATGTCTGCACAAGATTTATTAATATGTTTATTAGTATATCAAACTAGTGAGCAATCCAGTTTAATGACACCAGAACCAATCAACCTGATCAAAATTACAAAACTGTGAATATCGTCATGAGCTAAGAGCTCAGAATAACGATTACTATGTTAATTATTAATAACAACCTCTTCACAATCAACTCAACTTGATTGTGATGAGTGTTTGTAGTCATGGATGTCTGCTACATTATTGTACTGTAATGTGTAACAGCGGTTAGCACTAACTGCCTCACATGCTCTGTGGGGCCTCTCTGTGTGGAGTCTGTTTGCTCTCCCTGTTCCTGCTTTGGTTTGCCTCCGGGTGCTATGGATAACTCCCAGTCCCAAAATATGCATGTTATGTTAACTGGCATTTCTAAAATGACCTCGTGATACTCATAACTTCTCCAGAGTCATCTTGCCCAGTCTCAGCTGGGACGGATGGATGATTTTACCTCATAACAGGCCATGATCATCTGGTTGAGAAGTGTTGAGACAGAGTAGAAGGAGCCAGTCATTATACCTGCAGACAGACAGCAAAGGCAAAGATGAGCACAGTTTTGCATTTAGCTTAAAATTGAAATAATCCATGAGGATTATGACTGAGCTAGAATTGGATGTTTATAATTATAAATAATAAATAATAAGTATAATTCTGAATGCAAACACTCAAAGCAGACATTAAAATAAGAACCAAACAGTAAAAGTAGCATTAGTAGTAGTGATGTACTGTAAATTGATGTTATAGCTCTTCTTTCATTGAGCCTCTGAGACCCAAAAAAAAAGCAAAATATCAAAGTTTTTGATATTTATTTTTTTTTATATAATATAAGTATTGTGGTTGAAAGAAATATGTGACAGTAAAATAAAAAAATATTTATTTTTAGTCCTATGTAAAGGACATCTGGTCTTGCTTGACTGCAGAATGGTTTAATGTAATGATATTGTTTTCATTTTTGTGTGGGTTTCTGGTAAAATGTATTTTTATTTCATGGACATCAACAGTTAGGTGAAGGTAACATGTCTGAAGACTAAAACATGATTTTAACAAAGAAGTTTTAGCTTAAACTTCGTTCTGCACACCTGATTATCACTAAGGTTGTTAGGTCATATCTCCCACTGATCATGTGTGACATGACAGAGTGATATGAGTGACGCAGAAAGGATTTCACTCAGAATTGTGAAAGGGGACTCAGACTTAGTGCTGTCAGGAGACGAGGTAGAGAAGGGCCAGACAGCAAAACAGGAAAGCTCAGAGGAGGGAATACTAACTTTTGAGGAAATGACTATACCTGAAGTTTATTACTGATACGAAGTGTTGTGTATGTTAGGCTGAAGTTGTGGGATTTGGTTTCTCTGGCACAAAGTGGAGAACAGGACATCTCCTCAGCTACTGATGTAGCACTGATGTAGTCCTGTTGCAGTCCGTTTAAGAGAGGTCTCACCTTCCAGAGGGCATTATTGTTTTCCCCTCAGAGCCATCCTTTAATGTACTTTTAGCAAATGTATTACTAATGACAGGAATCAAAAAAAGTTTTTAATGTAAGCTAAATTTTAGCTCATTATGCATTCTACGTGTGTGTGTGTGTGTGTGTGTGTGTGTGTGTGTGTGTGTGTGTGTGTGTGTGTGTGTGTGTGTGTAGTGTACACATTGTAATCCCAAAAAGCTTTAAAGCCCTGGGTTACAAATTGCTTCTTACCCATAACGGTGCTGTCACTTTTTCTCTGCTCAGGCTCTGCAATAACTTCTTGTACAGCCTCCTCTGCACTTTCACCATCTTGCTCTAATTCCTACCCTCCTCCACTTCCTCTCCTGACTACAATAGGTCTGATTCTCCTTCTACAATTCTGAGCAAAATCCTTTCTACCTCACTCTTTCCTCAGCTTCCTGAAGGAGGGACGTAGGTTGACACCAAGAGTTAGCAAGTCATTTATCCACGTACACTGCCAAGGACACGGAATACCCTTTGTTTTAAAAGGGTAAAACTGATGTATATTTCTGAAATCCTACTAAACTTAATTAAGGCACCCCATATCGAAGAA
>NW_005187449.1:171813-186091 GCF_000239375.1 Pundamilia nyererei
TGTGTGTGTGTGTGTGTGTGTGTGTGTGTGTGTGTGTGTGTGTGTGTGTGTGTGTGTGTGTGTGTGTGTTAGATTAGCCTTTATTGTCTCCTTTAGGGGAAAATTGTCTTGGACAAATGAGGACAACACATCATGTAAGATAACAGTTTGATACCCTGTACCTTTTTCTTGAGGGTTTCAACTCATACTCTTTATAAAGGATGTGATTTATACCCTCAGTGATTTTCAGACAATGTTTTATTAATGACTCTTCAAATATCACCTGGAGAGAAGATGAAGTGAGCATCCCAGTTATCATTAGCATATCCAGTTACTATTATTTAAGTATCCCAGTGCTGCTCTCTTTAGAACAAATCGCTCCAAGCATCTTGAAATTTACACACTAGCAAAAAAAGGTTATGAAATTCAACCTTGGTGCCACAGTGTTTGTTTAATGGAGCTTATCAAAGGTGAGACAGCGGTCAGCTGTTTTCTACGAATGCAGAAACAGAGGTGTGCATAGAGGACTAATTCTAGCATAAAAAGAAAGCATACCAAATGAAAGAAAATATGTGTAGCAGTACTGTGGGTAATGCTGCTATCTGGAGTAACTTTATAGTGATAAGGTTGTGACATTGTAATGACAATCTGTATAGGTGATAATGGTGGGTGAGAAGAAGTTGCTACTATTCATCATGATGATAACAGCATAGGCCGTAAGTCCGGATAACATAGGTAATGATCGTAGTATTACGCAATCTTTACTGGACTCCTGCTTCATATCATATCAAATAATTGGAGGAAATATCAGGGCTGAATATGCTGAGTGTGGCCAGGGTTTGTTTTGACTAATGGTAATGTATTAGATCTGCTGACCTGAAAGAGTCTCCAAAATGTTACCAAAAATAAAGACAAACAATGTAAAAGTCAGGTGTTTTACACTTGCCATAGGTGATGAGGAGCAGGACAAAGGCTTTATTCTTCACCAGGTTGAGGATGGACTGTTTGTAAGAGTAATCTTCAGGAGGGGAGTCTGGTAAGACAGCCTGTGCTTGACTGGGAGGGAGAGGAGGTCTGTCTTTTATGACTGTGGAAAAGGCAGAAACAGTGAAGTGATGGACCTTTTATGTGAGAAGAAAATAAATCAGAGCCTCTGTGAGCATACAAGAACCAGAAAAGTTAGGAAATTATTGATATGTGGTATCAAATGTAAATAATAAACATCTGCATACACACAGCCCACATTTTGAATTATAAACTATTTATTTAGATTATTTTTGACTCAATTCAAGTATGAGGTTAAATCAGAGATTTGTTATAGAGTCTGAGGTAGTTTCAGGAAGTCAGCTGCCAAAACCAGGAGTTCCTGAAATTACTGCAATGGAACTTTGATAATATGTCAACTCTTGATTGGCTCGTTTTAAACCAGCTGCAGTTTCAACACTGTGTGTTTACATACGGTGTCATAGCTATTTAAAGACACCTACTATTAACCCCACTTTACAGAATGATGCAGAATCTTAATCTCAAACCCAATTCATGATCCTGAACTGGATGCTTAGTGTTTTTTAGAATATTTACAATAATCTTAGTCTCAAGAAGACAACCTGGCCCTTAGATGCGCAAAAGCATACTTGCACACCTGTGTACCTGGAAGCAGAGGTGTGCCAGTGTTCTTTGTACCTGCAGGCCTCTGTACACATGTACACAACAGAAGTCTGAGTTTGAGCACCACTCCCTGGCAACTGAAACATTTGGCAGTACCAAGAAAACGTATGCTGCTTTGCATAATGTAAGCCAGCGTGCGACTGTGTGATATTAAATGTGTACCTATCACTGCCAGGACGAAGAGGACCGTGGAGACGGCAGCTGTACCGTAGAACATAATCATGATGTTGTGACCTGTGAGTTCAACATTATCAGGGGTGTTAGGAACCAAAACAGGAGGCAACAAGAAGCCAATGGCTGCCCCCAACTACAAATAAAAGGCACAGGAAGAGAGAGAAGAAGAGATTATTTACTTACACAAATATTACTATTGCTAAACTGAGCACATAAAGAGCTGATAATCTGGTGATGATAGTTTTGTCCATTAGTTGGCTGTGGCTAAGAAATTATTTTTCATCTACTATAGGCCTATTCTTAGGTTTTATTAGTCCTAGTATGTTCCACTGGTCCCAAGTTTTTCTAATTTCTCTATTTCTAGTAATGAAAATGTTGGAATTTCGACTGTTCGTTCGTGGGTGCAATAATTTCTGGGGGGTCAATAATTGTCAGTGAGTTCTTGGCTGTTATTATTGTATTTGTTGTTCATTTGCTGTAAAAACTTTGAATGATCACTAAAATAGAATCACGTCTCTCTTCCCCCCTGACTCGGTCTGCTCACTAAACACCACACAAACCTAACCTATCAATAATCTGTGACACGCGCACGCGCTGACCTGATTTCCGAGCACTGCCGTGGCGCACGCAGTGGAAACCTCTCGGGGTCCGAACCACACCGAAGCCACGCGGGAAGGCAGGCCGAGGATGAACACCTGCGCCACGGAGCAGATGACCTGCGCGGTGACGGTGACTGCGAACAGCTGGGGGTTCACGCTCGCGCATTTCAGCCAGGCGCCGGCGCAGTTGAGGCCGGCGCCCAGCAGGGCCGTTAAGCGCAGACCCTTTCGGTCCAGCAGCCAGGTGGCGGGGAAGATGAGCGGCACGTAGGCCACCATGTAGACGATGGAGAGCCAGTCCACCTTGTCGTTGGTCACCCCGTAGTACTGCGTGAACACGTTGGTGATAATGCTGTACTGGATCCACTGGAAGGCGTTCACGAGGGAGTACAGGCTGAAAACGGCCAGCACGGCGAACCGGCGGGCGTACACCCTGGTCTCCAGCCTTTTCTCTTCCTCCTCCTCGCCTTCTCCTCCTCCTCCTCCGTTAGGTAGCATCACCTCTCTTTCATCAGGCGGAGCTTCCTTGTCCTCCTCCAGCTCCTGCGCGCGCTTTGAGATTGTCTCCCCGGCCCCGCCCGCGTGCACCGCTTCGTTTGGCCGTTCCTCGTCCTCTGGCTCCTTCCTGCCGACCGTGATGTCGTCAGGTGCGCCGGTACCCGCGCGCAGATGCTCCTGCACGAGCTCACCGGCGACCATGATGCGTGTTCGCAGCCTTTTGCTCTTTTTGCGCGATGCTGAGTCCAGAGATGATCGACTGAGGCGAGCTGAGCAGGAAACAGAGAGGTTTCCTCATTTGGTTACCGGTGAAAAAGAAGGCTGAGCTGCAGATGACTGAAATATGAACAACTGCTGACTACACATCCTTAAATATGAAAATACTCGAACACTCAACACTCCTTAGAAAACAATACCCGGCTTCTGTCAAACAGCGTGCTGCTCCCGGTCTGACACACTTGATTCTCTCTCTCTCTCTCCCTGTCTGGTGGTTTCAATACGTCTCTCTACCTTTTAAGCCGACTCTGACACAAAGCCTTTCGATAGCGATGAGCCAATAGCAGAGCAGCATGAGCTTGTAGTATCTAGTAGTGCTGCCTGTCTGGGCGTATGTGTGAATGGTAACCGTGGAAGCTCTGATGCACACGTAAAGAAAAGTCTGTGCTAGGAAGTCAAAACGAGTCAGTTTCGTCACTAAGTCATCTTCTCTTTTTTTTTTTTTTCTTTTCTTTTTCTTTTCTTTCATCTTCTCTTTAATCTGCTTTCTAATACCAAAAAAGTAACGCGAGATCATTTAAATGTTTGTGGATGTTAGACTGTTTCTCATTTCTACCAAATTAGATGAGTGAGTTATTTTCATATGTAATCTGTGCTTCTTGTGAGATCTCTCGGTACCATAGTCAGCGGCTCCTAGAAACACGGCCTTAAACTGTCAGACTCTCCCGTGGAAACAGCTCAGTTTGGGAGCAATAGACACACCCTCTACTTTTAGAGCCCTGCTTTAAACAAAGTAGAGGCTGCTTTGTTTAAAGCAGGGCTGGAGCAGGCACGCTTGACTCACCTGATATTTATGCTGTTGTATGCCCAGGGTGCTGGGAGACTTCCCATGATGCACTAAGCATTTCCTTCTTTTTCTTTTTACTCCTGCTGCTAATATGCCACTACTGTATGCGACTAATGTTTGGCCACTCTCTCGTGGATTTTATGTTTTATCTACACTCCTCTTTCTTAGTTCACAACAGATGGTTGTGCCTCCCTGAGCCTATGGGAGACGTGGATAAAACAGTGTTCTTCCTCACCACAGTCGCCAAGCCCTACCTTAATGGGGATTATCAGATTGCAGGGGTTCTTCCTCTAATACTGTAAATGGTATACAAGTAAAGATGAACAGAACTGATTGAAAAAATATAAAACTAATCAGTGTTCCTTTAGTCTGTAGCTACGCTGCCTGTTCCATATACTCAAAGTAGCCTGTCCATATGCTGAGCATTATCTGCTCTAAGCCTAGTGTGACCCAGTGAGAATGGATGCCGCAGCAAGTCTGATCCTACAGGTGATTCACACCTACAGTAAAATCTACACGCATCTGATCTCTTTACTGGACTTTAAAATGCAAAGCAAGCAACATTTCACAGCCCTTTCTGTGTTTCTTTTCCAATAAATGGCAGTGCAGTGTTGTTTGACTTCACTGAACAATGTGTAAATATTCAGCTTGCAATCATTTATAAATCTCCAGCTTCTAAATATCCCAGTTATTATTATTAGGTTCTTTCTCAGTGGGCTCAATCAAACTTCTGTCCACTCCAGACGTCACAACTACGTTAATTATACACAGTGGTTGGTTTTATTTATTTTGTTTTTATGCAGCTGCCGTTACAGGTTCTGCAGACTGTAGAATACCTGAGGTTGAATCTCGTACAAGGCTTGTTTTCTCATATATCAGTGTTTTGTGAAAGCCTGACAACTAAAGAATAAAACAAAACCAAAGGAAACTAAGATCACACCTCGACTAAATTTGAAATTTAATATCTGATGTGGGATTCTTACTCCACATTCTAGTAATCTCTAGGCGAGGGATGTTCTACTTTCGCTCGCACAGAGTGGCTCATCTCCCTTAATAAATTATCTTTGAGACCCCTCTTCCGGTTTCTTGTTGCCCAGGTAACAAGTGCATTCTCACAGCTTACCTTTGGATAATTTATGAAAGGAAATCTAGTCCACATTAATACTTCCTACAAAGATAAATAGTAATGTCCGGGTATGAGGATCGGGCTCTGCTGGAGCTGAATCAGAGCAGGGAGACGTGGTGTCAGGTGGAGATGAACCCCCGGCAGGGCTGGGAGAGATCACAGAGGAGACATTACCGGAGTCACTTGAAGACCAGCCCGGTTCTCCTTACAGCTCTGACCGGCAGACCGCAGCGCAGAGAGGCCTGCACCCAGCGGCCTGCCCCCGTCAAGCTCCCGGAGAGAAGGCACTTCGAGGAGGGCTGTAAGAAGGCTTCTCTGAAGATTTTACAGAAATGTTTCTGTAGATCTGATATGGACACGAGAAACTGTGTGTCTGTCCCAAATACTTTAAAGATATTAATATTTAATTAGATAATTAAATTCTAAAAGGCTGAAAGATTCAATATTTTAAAACTACAGCAAACCTGTATCCACAGTTATTTAGTTTATCAAAGAATCCCACTTTCCAGATATTCCAATTTCCCGTATTACGTTATTAAGGATGAAATTTGTTTAGTACCTTCATTTGCTCCACAGTACAGAGAAATGAAATGTTAGTAATGAGAGATAGTTTGCACACATGCCATTACATTAGGACCCTACAGGTCACCTGTTTTATGACTGCTGTTGTCAAACATGTGGCCCACATGTTTTTGCTGACAGACCCAGCCTCAGTAGGTCCTTTCCACCTCATTGGATGGTTTTGCAGAAAAGGAGAGCATGGCTGTTTAACGTGCTAAATCTGAGCCTCAAACCTGAATCATGGTCAGTTTCTCAGCCTTCTCATTAAAAGACTTTACCCACAACGTGTCATACAACACCTTACTAATCTACTTACACCTAGGAGCCACGCTGATGCCTTTCTCTAACAGTAGACGGGAAAAGCAAAAAACGAGGCGTATTATTATTAGCTTGATGTTAAAAACTTGATGCAGTGGTCTTACCAGTCCAGTCTACTTAAGGTTAAATTGATGGTATGTGGCCCACAAAGTAAAATGAGTTTCACATCACTTACCCAGGCAATCATCTAATGCAAATTTACCACTTGTACTGTAGTTAACTGGCTTAAAGTTTAAAATCTGTAGTGCACCACTTAATTTCTGCATGTCTTGATCAGGCTGACATAAACATATTTATCAAAAACATGAGGTGGAACTATGCTGTATCAATGATTTATGGAGGAAAACAAAACTGATGCTATTCTTCTTGCTTTTATTTAACTGAAATTCTACTTAAGTATTGTTTTGTTAATGTTCAATAGAACTTGTTTGAAAAACAAGTTTGAGAACAGCCGTATTATTTGATTTTCTATAAAGTGATCAAAAAGAAAATGAGCAGCTGTTGACTCCTGAGATCTGTCTCTTCTCTTCCAGATAAAACTCACCTGGTCTAGAGAGCTGCAGCCTTAGAAGATGACCTGAGCTCATACTGCAGATACACCAGGGACCCAGACGTGGGGCAACTTTCAATATTTTATTTTCACAACTAATATATGACGTGATACAAAACCCCAAATACGCTGGAGATCATGGCACATGAGGTCTTAAAACATTTGATTGTACTTGTTATTGACAGTACTGAAATTAAAAACTCATTTTTAAAAAATAATTTCCATGCATCACTCGCTTTGGTCAAGAAAGACACATCTCATTAATTATTAAAATCATCTGCAAGACTTTGCAAAAAGCTTCTAGCTTGTGTGAAACTTAATAAAAACCTCAAAAGTAAAGAAAAACCTTTCTGATATTCAAACGTTAGCAGTGTTCATCACGTGTTTAAAAAAGTTCACAGCCTCGCAGTGAAACACTGAGGGGCGGACAGTAGTAATAGGGCATCGTCACTGATTTCTAGAATCGATTCGATTCCGATTCACAAGGTCCCGAATCGATTCGATTCGATTTGAATCTGGGAAATTTTGCCTCAGACAGTCAGAAATATTATATATAGGTGTGAGCATCAGAGCAGATGGCTTTGTGTCAAAGTAGCTGAAGATAAAACACAGAGAAACATGAAGGTGATTTTCCTGGCCTGGGATTTTATAAAAATATTCTGCAGTACATCAAAAACGAAAGAAAACCATTAATCAACATATGAACATTACCTCTGAAGTTACAGAGGTTTTATTAGAGACACGGCTAAGCGTTTTGCATAATTGAAAAAGTTTAAATTTGTTCAGAAGCCTATTTGAACGGCAGAAATTACGTTTTCTTTTCGGAAGTAATTAAAGGGGGGAAAAAACAGCGGCCGACAGCGCTGTAAACAACGGTAGACTTGTGGGTAACAAGCAAGCGAATAATGCAGAAAACAGTACAGAGAGAGAGAGAGCTGTGCATGAAGTGTGATTTTATCGTGGTGGAAGCAAAACAGCAAAAGTCAGAGTGAATTCATGACACTGTTTATGTGAAGCGTTTGGATCTTCTTTTGCTGCAGGTTCAGTCAATATATTTGGAGAGAGATAAAACCAACAGCTTTAGAATCAGCGCAAAAAGGGCGTAAACACAAAGCGCGACCGCTTTCAGCCCCGACCGTGTCCGTGCCGTCGGGTGAGAAAGGCGACATCTCACTGATTCGTCAGCAGGTCCGCGCTTTGTGTTTACGTCTTTGTGCAGAATCCGTGGTCCTGCTCGCATTTACTGTTTTAGCTGTTTGGTGGTTGTTGAAATTTTGTGAGGTTTAACCTGAGATTCTGGCGTTTTGGGCAAAATAAATTTATATTAAAAAATTGATTCACCCCTAAGTAGTAAAGGGAGTTATCTTTTCCATGACGTCACACACTGGGTGAGCCTTGGATTTCGAAATCACGCTCATGTCACTGTCAGCGTGTTTTAGCTTTGGGGAAGAGTCTGTATGCATTGTGTGCGGTGACCAGCCGAACAGTTTCTGGAGGGAGACCTTTGACATCGGCGATGTAGCGACATGGCAGGATGATGTTAGCGGGCTCATTCCTCACCTGGCAGACAAAAGACAGATTAAACATGTCTGCACTTGTGGCGCTGTGTCTCAATATGATGATGACTTTAAAGCCTTTAAAACTTACATGCTGGTGAAGCCCGAGGGCAGGAGAGTCGGTCTCAAGACAAATGTGCTCCAATGGGATCTGCTTGATTAACTTGTCTCTCTGTGTGGCGGTACTAAAACTGTTTATTCAGGTGACTCAGCAAAAAATGTTAAAAAATGTTTTTCCACAGGACGACATTTTTCATCTCACCTGTTTGCTTCTGCAGACGGCGGGGGGAAAAGAGAAGAGGTAGCCCGCCTTCACACCTTCCAGAGCGACCGATGGCTTCCCCGCAAAGTTATGAAGCAGAGCTCGGCTGATGCCTGACAGAAAAACAGAACATGAGATAACGTTCAGATGTCTGCACGGTTCGCTGGAATCTAACACTCACCTTGTTCCTTCATGGTCTCAATCGTGACCCTAGCAGCTGATCTGGAGTGGACGTTCCTGAACAGAAATTCACAATCGACACGTTACACAGACTTCTATGTGGATTAAAAACCTTCACTTAGCGACTTGTGCATGCTCGGCAGACTGACTGTTTGATTATTTCTGGGAAACACAGGCTCGGGGTAAAAAGCTCAATGTGAGCTTCATATTTTTATTCTTGGACTCTGCATGATTTGTTCATTCATGTTTACACTGAGTCTTGATGCACTGGGACTTCTTTAAGCTAAATATAAGATCTTGTTTGGTCCTAAAATGTGTTAAATGAAATCCGTCATTTAAAAGTTCAAACACTTTAAAAGTTCAAACCTTAAAGCAATGAAACAATGGAATTCAACACAGTGGAGTACACAAATATAAACCCTGTGTTATATTTGTGAAAAGGGAAAAAACTTGAATTTGAACTCTAACAACAGCTATTTTAATTAGTCCTCACACAGGTAAGTCCAGCTCCTTGGCGATGCTGAGCTGTTTGATGAAGACGGTCACTTGGTCATCTCTGTCCTGCTGAGTCGGGGCGCACCAGGGAGTGAAGTCTAAACCAATCTGAAAAATTTAAAGAAGGCTGTTATGGCCCAAGCAGGGCCTCCTGTGAAATTGAACTTGTGTGGGTGTGTCCTGCCACCCTTTTTGCACAGCTGACTCTAATCAGCAATTAGGACCAGAGACAGGTGAGGTCTAGTGCCAAAGAGCCTTGTTGGGTTTTGTAGGTGGCCTGCTCTGTGGAGAGGAATGTGTTTTGGTGACTAACCCTTTTTTGACTTACTTTTCAGTTTATTGACCAACTACTGGGTTTTGTTGTTTTCCTTCTTTAAAATGTGATGGGGCTTGTCCGTCTCTTTTAGTTGAATTACTAATAAAAACATTAATAAAACCCTTTAATTTAACCATTTTGCCTCCCACGTCTCCTTTAGATATTTCCCTCATCCCCTGGACCCTTTAAGAGTACGTAAAAGTTTGGGGCTCATCCGGGATTTGAAAGTAGGACCTTACACACCCCAAGCCCAAATCGTAAAAAATAAATACATTTTTTTTTTAATCAGTCATCCCATCCCAGACTACTATTAATGTAGGAAAAGTTTTAGAAGACCAGAATCACTTTGCATTTCTTTTTCACTATGATCGTTCCAAATTTTAAGTCGTTTTTAGAACAAATTTAATCAAAATTTCATTTCCTGAAAAGGTACACTCAGACTAGCATCTTAATGCTCACCATTAACATGACATAAACATTTAACGCACTGATCTACAAGTTCAGTATTCAAAGGGTTTATGCATGCTACGGTAGAAACTAAACCTTGGTCTCAGGTTCGCTCTTTAAACTCTCAACTTTGATCTATGTCAGTGAATCGTTAGTGATTAAGTTTCATAAGAGAAGAAACATAAGAAATTTCTATAAGAAACAGAAATGAGGCGCACCAAATGCTACATTGGATTTGTGTGTGCCACCTTAAAAACTGACACCTGCTCTGGTGCATGAGCCTCTGGCAAGGAAGAGGTTTAAGTCGCCATCTCTCAAGTGAGTCAGTTCTCACAGAGCTTATGTCCAAATGAAGTCGAGTCAAACTGGTTTGATTGCTCAACCTAAAACCACAAAGTACCCTCAACCACTCAAGCATCCGCAGATTAAAGAAAAAACTGCCAGAACAGATATGAGGGAAAAGGTTACAGATTCAAACTGTAGCTGAACTAAAATGTGCTCAGTGAAGCAGAGGATGGAGCTCGACGTCTCCAACCTAATCCAACAGCTGGAAACAGCAGTAGGAGAGTGTCGATTTAGCCCTGTGACGCCTGAAATGTGCTGAAAAAACACACATTCCTCATTGAGACCATGTAGAAATTCCCTGCACCATCAGCGCCTGCTGGAGAGCAGTTAGTGTGTGTGACTGTCTGTGAGCCTGAGAAAGATTGTTACTGACCGTGTGCATTAACCTTTTCTTACAAGCGAGATTAGCAGGTAAATCGGGGCTTTTAACAAGTTTAATCTGCTTTGCTTCAAGACAGGTTACGTTAGCAATGTAAAGATTTTTTTAACATGGGGCAGACACAGTGTGTGTTAGTGTGTGTGTTTGTAACAGTTGAATCCATGACCACCCTTAAGCCTTCAGAAGCTGATATAACTTAAATTATCTATGAAGTCTTCCAGTCATGGAATTATTTATTATATAAAACTTTGGTTAAACTTTTTCCTACTGAGCTCCATTTCATGGAGTCTGAGATGCAGCACACTTCTTAGTCAATTTAAAAAGACGTTTAGCTTAGACATATAAACATGTTTTATTAAATCCGCAGAAAAATTAAAAATAGTTTAATAAAAGAGATTATTATAAGGTTCAGTTAGAGGTTAAAAGTCTACCTCTCCAACAGCGACCAGCCGTTCTTTGTGATTATAGAAGTGTGGAAGGGCGACGTCCAGATCCTGTAGAACATATTTCTTTATTAAAGGTGAGGCTTAAAAAAGAAAAAAACATTAAAAAAATATTTTTCTGGGTATTCAGCAAACACTGATCTACTGGAAATTTCCCACACCATCTTCAGGGATTACAGAGAATAGTCTGAAAAGGAGAAAACAACCAGTGTGCAGCAGTTCTGTGAGTTTAAATGTGAAGTTAATGACAGTGATCAAAGAAGAATGGCCAGACTGCTGCAACAATAACTCAAACAACCACTTGTTATAGCTAAAGTGTGCAGAAGAGCATCTCTGAGCACACAGACACGCACTCACAGATACTTGAAGCAAATGCGTAGCAGAAGACCACAATGGTGGTCTGATTCCATCATTTCCTTAGGGATTAATAAGCATTCTGTTTCTGATGGGCTGCCGCTCCCGTCAGCGAAGAAAGGAAAACTGATGCTAAAATTAAACAACAATAAATTTGAAAAACAGAAAGCCAGAATTTGGTATAAACAACATGAAATGGATCCTGCCTTGTATTAACTGTTCAAGTCTGCGGTGGTGTAATGGTTTGACACTTTGCACCACCTTAGAACAGATTGAACATCCTTTAAACATCACAGCCTTTCTGATTACTGTTGCTGACCATTTCCATCCCTTTATGACCACAGTGTGCCTGTCTGTTGATGGTTGCTTCAAGCTGGTTGGTACATCCTTGTCAAACTAGTTTCTTGAACATGTATGCAAATGTCCTCCACAGTCACCAGATCTCAATCCAACAGAGCACTTTAGGGTGTGGTGCGGTGGAACAGGAGATTCATATCATGGATCTGCAGCCAACAAATCTGTACTGGATGGATAATGCTATCTTGGACCAAAATCTCTGAGGAATACTTCAAGCACCTGGTTGAATTGCTGCCATGAAGAATTAAAGCAGATTTCTACCATAGTAAGCAAACTACATGAATCACTGGATACAGTCTGGATACAGATTTCCTTCCCATTTTTTCATGATTATTTAAGTAAAATATTTAAAAGACAGATGCACTACACATTGGTTCACTACCTGAGGTTTCACGCTGCGCTGCTGAGGGCCCTCGGCAGCCTGCAGCGGATGGATGCCAAAACACGGAGCCACGAGATCTGGATAGCTGTGAGAAAGGAATTCAACATAACATCAAAGATAATAAATGCAATGCTTTCCAGCTGTGAACAGCTGTGCAGAACAGTATATACACATTTGTTTTCTTTACACTCTGCATGATTGACTTTAGAGGAAAAGTAACACAAGCTCTGTTCTTACTGTGAGCGCACCTCAGTGTGTCTGTGTACTTTTACTATACAAATATTAGTTAAGAAAACCTAACCTTTAGTTGCACCCAAGTTCCTGGATAGTTGTTTTTATTTCATCAGCAAATAACTGAAAGTTTGTCTCTTTTTCTCCTGTCTTATTTCAGCTTAATGATTCTTTTAGGCTTTATGCTGTTGATGTCGTTTTTCTTCAATTTGGTGTCCTCTCAATAAAAAGCAAGCAGCATAATATATGTTTGTGAGACAGACAATGTGCTTTGCAGACGTGCAGACCTTTCCTGCAGCTGGAGAACTCGGGCAAACTCTCCGACTTCTTCTGTAACTGCAACCAGAGTCTTCACACCAGCCTACACATAGACACACATAACTGCATGCTTACTATTTTAAATATTATATTAAACTGCACTTATTGTACTTGTGTGAAACAAGATGAAACATACAACTACACGTTTTCTTCATCTGTAGTTTCAGGCTGTATTTCCAAATGGCTCTGAAAATATCTACAGGTTTCAAATGGCCAAGATCTGTAAGGCATATGTGAAGGTATAAAAGGAATTCATTATGCTTACCTCCCTCGTCCTCAGGATCACATCCTCGAAATCCTAAAAGTAAAAGAAAGGCTATATTTGAGTAGTATATATAAAGCTAGGAGCTGTAATCAGACTGTAAATAAAAAGAGTAAATAATGCTCCAAATTTCCTGCAGTTCATGAAGAGGTGACGGATAATTTCCAACATGTGACAATTTACCTCTTCAAACTCATGAGCCGAGATATGACAGTGACAATCAACGAAGCCATTCTCCATTGAAAATCAACAAATAAAAGCTAAGAGACCAAATAATATTAGAATAACTTCTCTGCGTTAGTAGCATAGCTAACAACCATCCCGGAACACTCCTCCAGAAATAAACGTTGTTCCTTCACGGTCATTTATGGTAGAAGGACCGGTTCGTTTCTGTTCAGTTCCGGGTTGCGTTAAAAAAATATAAACAAGTTGGCGGTAAAGATGGAGGCTGTAGAGAGTGAAATCTTACCAAGTGAGGAAACAAATCCAGAGTACAGGGTCCAGGTAACCTCGAAGAAAGTAGTAAGTGAGCAGGTGAACAAATACAAAGAACTTTTAAAGACGGCTCTGGACGGGCAGCCGGAGGACTTTCCGGAGGAGACGAAGCGAGTTTTACTGCAGGAGCTGCTGGCAGTGAGTCCGAGTCCTTTCTCACATTTTGGGATTGACTGTAACTGAACATGATGTGGGCAATGCTAAACTGTAGATGCCAGGCCGCTGATAGTTGTTTTAATGAAGGCGTATTTATAAAATCTTTGCATATATACTTTACAGCTTGATATTAATAAGCCACATCTGTTAAGCTCACCAGTAATAGTTATGAGGTCAGGCATTAGTGTCTGTGGGCTGTGATGTTAGCAGACCACACTGAGAGTAGGTGGAAGAGGGGAAATGGAGGTATGCTCTGGAAAGTCAGTTGAAGCAAGACAGGATAGATATGTGTGGATGAGAGGAAGGCAGGTGTAGCAGCGAAGATGCAAGGAGCGGATGTAGCGAAGGTAGAGGAGCCTAAATACCTGGGGTCACCTTCCAAAGAAATGGACAGTGCACGCGACAGGTGGAAAAAGATGATAGTTGAACGTGATGAGACAAAATTAGATATAAGTACATCAGAAGGACCGCTCAGGTTGAGCATTTTGAGACAAAGTTGGAAAGGTGAGGTACAGATGGTGTGGAAAAGTGCAGAGGAGGGATAATGGCTCTATTGGACAATGGATGTTGAAGATGGAGTTGAAGAGAAGATGAGGATGATGGGTTAGGATGAGATGGAGACAGATGATCTGCTGTGATGACCCCATTTTTTGATCTAGTTATTTTTACAAATCCTTTATGCACCTATGATTACAGACTGTCTGTGCCAAAAAGAGACAACAGACAGACAGCTGAAAAAATTTCACTATAGTGATTTTTTTTTT
>NW_005187449.1:186456-187835 GCF_000239375.1 Pundamilia nyererei
GCTGTCAGTCTTCTAACGAATTATTTTATTGTAACCGACGCAGCGTTTGAAGTTTATGTTGTGACTCGTGTCAGTTTTTGCACTGACTAAATCCTCAAAGACAGGATTTAGGCATGATTTAGGCATGACTGTTTTAGTCTTTTTATCACACTATTATTTTAAGTACACAGTAAGTGCATCCCACGTATTTCGAGCTGTGTGCTTCATACTGAATCATCATCACGCTGCAGCAGAAGAAACCAAGTTTTCATGGAAATTTGGGGAAAACAGTGTTTCAGTTGTGCAGATTATTTGTAGCCCACTTTAAGCTTCATGTGAACTAAGTACAGAAACAACTGTGATCAACGTTTGACCTTTGTATGGAGGACTGTACAGTGTTCATATAATAACAGCAACAGTTTCCTGAAAATGATCCTGGTAGTCTTCTTTGGGACTAGATTAATCAGGACAGTCCTGCAAAATAAAGTGTAATATGGCTTCCTGTGTTGACCAAAATAGAAACGTTATCAAATTGATCTGATCCTGCTGCAGTTGAACAGCTGACATCATATTTTAATGTGTGTTGCCACTGATTGTGTGTTTGTTTATTTGAAACTGTGCAGAATTTTGAGGCTGCTGTTCAGGCTAACGTGTTGGTGAATGGACGGCCTTGGGAGGAGGCGCCCGATGATGAAGGTGATCCTTCGCCCTTTTCATACTCTTGTTTCAATTACTATATTTTAAGGAAAGCTTTATTAAGTCAACTATGCTGTCTGTTTCTCTACCACCAACACCCTCAGCAGAGGATGAAGCTGTAGATCTGGAAAGCCTCCTGGACGATACTATTGTTGAGACCACAAGAAGGCGCCGTACATTCCCCAAAAAGATCCTTCCTCATGTGGTGCATGCCCTCAAGGCTGAACGGAAAATCATGGTGGGGCTTTTTTTTTTTCTCCTTGTTTATTTTTTGATTTACCAGCTCTGATTATTGTGCATTACTCTCAATTTGAGTTTTTTGTATAAAAATAAACAAATATATTGAATAACTAAAGTGCAAAAGTGCCAAGTGTTTTTCAAAGCAAAGAGTATTTTCTATCTTTGAGAAAATGTTTATTGCTAATTATAGATTTCACAGAATCTTTCATGAACAGATATTTGTCTAAAGATTGAAACAAACTGTTTCATGTTTCAGGGGCTGTATGAGCAGGCCATCAAACCTCAAGAGGTGGTCAAAGATCCTGATCAAGGTAGTAGACTCTGATCATTTCTATAGACAGACATTTTTTATTTTAGCTTCTTCCCCAAATCTTTACAGGTATACCAGTGACTGTTCACCTGCAGCTGACTTGAATTGCTGAACACCAGCTACAGAGTGCTGTACTGCTGGCTCAGGACAGTGT
>NW_005187449.1:188198-230493 GCF_000239375.1 Pundamilia nyererei
TATATATATATATTGCCACTTTAAATGGTAAATGCACAGAATTTTCTACCTTATTTTGCCACTCAAAATGTTTTATCAGTCATACATATATAAGGTATCACTCATTTACACACTTTCACTTTTTCCTACGTGTTAGTGCATTTTATCATTCTGTGAAACTTGAGATTCAGTATATTTCCCATTGATTCTTGGAGATGAAGACTGGAGCCTTCCAATTAGTACATGACCTGCTCTACTTCTTGAGCCACAGCCGCCGAATCAATCGCTTTAAAATAAATTTGAATCAACATTAGCTTGAAAACGATAAATGATGCTTGAGGAGCAAATGGCTCAAGCAGATATGTTTATATGGTGTATAAATAGATGAGTTCTTCCACCAGTTTACTTTTAATCATTAGTTGTTATTCATCAATGGCTGCCTTCCACAGTGTGTCCTGTCTTCTTACCTTCACCCCCAACCAGTCGCAGCAGATGGCCACCTCTCCCTGAGCCTCGTTTTGCTGGCAGTTTCTTCTTGTTAAAAGGGAGTTTTTCCTTCCCACTGTCACTAAGTGCTTACTTGTAGGTGGTTGTTTGATTGTTGGGTTTTCTCTGTATTATTGTAGGGTCTTTAACTCGAGGTAACTGTTGTTTCGATCCAGTCCTATATAAATAAAACCGCAGTATTTGTCCAGATATAGTCACTGTTTCCTTACAAATTTTATACCAGACAGTATTCCCTTCTGCACACGCCTAGAGTAAGTTTAGTTTCAGTATTTCCAATGATTCTGTGACTATTTTGTGATATTCTTTGTGTTAAATCAGTGTGGACAGTTCTTTTTATTTTGCAGCAAATCTCCACAATGCCTAAGCAGACAGACAAGACTAACTGTAGACACAGCTGACGTGCAGTTTACCCTCGATAACAGAGCCGTTCTTGTGTGTTTTACCAGAGAACATCATGAATGATTTGACAGCAGCCGCTCCTAGTGTGGTAAAGCAGGCCATCCAGGTCATAAAGGTAACACACTGAAAGCTCTTAGCAAGTTGTCCTTCATGTATAGAGTCACACCTTCATGTATGGAGTCATTACTCACATATTTTTTTTCTACAGTCAATCAACACTCTGCAAACACAAGTTGAGGGCCTATGCGAAATCCTCAAAATGAAACCCAGCCAAGCCTCTCTGGAGATACACAGAGAAGTGTTTGGTTTTAATGACCAATCAGAGGCTCCTTTTCCTCCTGCGAAAAGAGCCATGGGAAACAAGCAACCAATCAAGAGAGCTGTAGAGGAAGCAGCAGCCGCAGAGGGCTATGTGCCCCAAGCCAAGAAACCAGAGTGCTGCGTGGGAGAGGACAAGCTCGAGTGACACTTCAAGAAACATTAAACCAGTGTGAAATTCCCAAACACTGCAGTTCCTCTAATGGCCACTTGGCTGATCCCAAGAGCCAGCACATCCATAGACTCCCACATTAAAATGTCTAACTTTACAGCGGAAATAAATGTGCTTTACAAGCTGCTACAAAAATGTTTTGCTCTCTGTAATCTGCTCCACCCTCTTTAACAATTGTACAAGGTTTAGCTTTATGATCTGGTCTGTGTCCAAACTTAGCCAAAAACCTTTCACTGCTCTCTCTGTCAGCACTTCACCAGCACTGTGGTGGCCAAAATAGCAACACTGGGGCCTTAAAATATACCAGATTGTGTCAAAGTGGATACATCCCCTTTTTAATATCCAGTCTGTGGCTGAAATTAATAAGTGTAAACATGATCATTCTTTTCCATGAAGCCAAACAGAAGTTTCAGTTCCATGTGTGGGCGGCAACAGAGATACTGTTTGGCAAGTCAAAGCACAAATAAAAATACCTCAAACTGGCTGATTTGTTTGTCCACTTGCAAGGACTAAAGTAGCATCAGAGGTTTAATCTTGTGGAGTTACGTGCAGCATGTTTTTGCATATTATCTCAACTTGATCAGCATCAGATTTGTTCATTTGTTAGTCTAAATTGATTTTTGTAAAGGAAAAACTGATTAGTGTTGAATCAAATGAAATCATTTATGTCATTTCTGTTATCTTGTGCATGATGTGTATATAATACAATTCCAGGGGCTTTGCTTGTACTTCTTTCTCATATTGGTCACTTTGTGGTCACTTTAATCCACTTTAAAGAGCTTCATAAACCTTAAATTTATGGTTAAAACTCCGTAAAAGCTGTCGGCTTAGTTAAATATATTGTTATGTCACAACTCTTTAAATCCCTTTTCTGTTTTTCAAAACTTTAACTGAGAGAAACTGTAAGTAGTGGATTTATAGTTGTCACCTGCAGAATATGGGAATGATCTGAGCGCACAGTAAAAACAGAAACTTTAAAACATGTTTATGAATGGAAGAAGTGTGTATTTTAATGCACAACATTTCATTCTGTAAATCTAACCAAATAGTTTTGGTGCATAAATCTAATGTGTGAGTGTAAACAGTAGCTGAACCCTAACCTCCAGGGTGAAAGTCCTGCGTCTCACCAGTTTGTTGTTTTTAAATAGAATCTGCTTCGTCTGTTGATTATCTCAGTTGGCTGTCTGGTAGTCCTGAAGACAGACTTCTTCCATATGCTAAATACAGGTTAACCATGGGGCCCCACAAGTCACGTGACTTACATTAACTGTGCTCGCCACTTCTTTAAAAAAGGCAGCGAAATTGAAAAGTAAGCTGAAGTGAAACTCGAGCTAGCTTTCTACCCGGTGTGTTTGAACTTGACTGGACTCAGTGCCCAGCACACACACACACACCTATCAGTCTCCTGACAGAACCAGTGTTAAGAACACCCTCGTCTTTCCTTTTAGGTTTTGATTTTAAAGCCTGTGATGTCAGTCTCTGGTTTTTCATGCCAGTCTCAACAGAATAACATCAGCACCAACCAGCTCTGTGAAGAATGGGAGGTAAGAAAGATCACGTCATCGTGTTTTTTCTTAACACGTGTACATTTAGGTTCGTTTTTTTACTGTTTACCTTCCTATTAATCCACGGGGAGGTCAAGGGTCAAGAGGTTTTAAAGATGGTTTAAAACATCATCTTGTGTATATAGGCTGATATCGCTATGGTCGCCCTCGGTGCTTCACATGGAGGTTGTGTGAGAAATAGGCAGATATGTGATGTAACGCTGCCAGTGTCCTCACATGAATCTGCACAAACAAACTCTGGTTAAGCAGTAAAAAACGAGACGTAAAATATCACAATTGTAGAACGTGTCAACGGATTATAGTGTTTGTTTGTGTCAGTGTTCGGAGGATGAGGGGCGGAGGATGAAGAGGAGAGAGAAGAACAGAGTTGCAGCTCAGAAGAGCCGCAAAAGACAAACTCAGAGAGCCGACCTGCTGCACGAGGTGGGTGAACGTATTTCTGCTGATCAGATTCTGATATATGCATTAAGTCGGTGTGTCAAACATATGGCACTTGGGCCCAAAGTGGCCCACCAAAAGGTCTATTTTTGGGCTCTTAACAGGTTTGCAAAATGTTGCAAATATTTTTTGCACTGTATTTTTTTTCCTCCATGAAGGTTTATTTTGCAAGTCACTGAGAACAGATTGTGTCTTTGAGACTGGTTGTCTGAGACGTTAATTTCATCACAGCCAGATGACCGCCCGCTCACCTTTACAGACTTGTTACTGACCATAACACATCGGCTAAAGTGAGGTGGTTAAACCAACGACCATGCCAACACGTTTCTTTGATTTACAACTGGAGTGTTTCTGGCTGGCTGTTTTGTTTCTCAAACTGTTTTAGGTTTTACTACAGTAAAGATCAAATTGGGCTGTATGTGGCTGATAAACTAGAGTGAGTATTTTGACAGGTCCTTTCTTGCTTGAAGCTGCTGGTTTAAAGCAAACTGTCAGTTAAAGAGCAACTAGCATTTACATGTGGACCACCGGGATAAAAATATGAAGTGAAATTGAGTTAATTAATATTACTTTTATAACTTTTTTAAAAAAATTTATTAATAAAAAAAAAAGTGATGCGTGTCTCCTGACTGTTTGTTGGCTTTTGAAATAGGGCAAGGAGAGTGCTCTCTGATTTCTCTGTCTCCATATTCTCAAATCCAGAGATGACTGAGTGCTTACAAGCTGGGACTGCAGCAATAAAAATCCCATTGTGCATTTATGCAATGAATGTGTGGCAGCCACATTTATGTGTCTATGCAAAATCACATTTCCAAAGTTACAATCCCAATCAAAATACCCCAAAGATGAAATGTTCAGTCTAGCTTTTGTTTTCAAATAAATAAATTTTTTTAATTCATATGAAAGCTTTTGTTTTTTAATGTAACATGTATTTCCCACATTGTTTCCCCCTCTTCACCTCCAGGCCTGTGAGCTGCTAGAGCAGAGGAACAGGAAGTTGAGGAGAGAGGTAAACACACTGCTAATTCTGTCTCTGTTCGTCTTTTACAGACAATTTTATTTTATACAAACAGCAGCAAGTCCTGTTTGTATGAAATGCATAAAACACAGCAGAAATGAAAGCAAATAGTTCTGGTGTACCTCCATTGCTTTTACACAGCAGTAACAGAGTGAATTCATCTCCAGGTGGATTCTCTGTCAGAGGAGCAGCACCTGCTGACCGAAGCTCTTAGAGCCCACGAGCCCTTCTGTCCCATCATGCACTGCTCCTTTGCCTCCTCCACCTCTTCCACCCTGCAGCCCGAGAACATGGCAGCCCGTTCTGTTTGAGGCAGGGAACAAAGTTTCTGAAGACGAGTTAAACTTCTGAATGTATCTGAGAGTTGGTGTCTCTGTAATGCTGCAGTGAACCTCTAGAAAGCGCTGTTCACCACGCTTACACACAGTGACGATGCAACAGGTTCGAGCTGCTGCTGATCTGAAATCCAGGTGAAGAGCGTCCTCTGGTGGTGCTGTTATAGAGCTAATCATGTTACTGAGAGCAGACCTGAGCTGCAGCAAATACGAAGCTATCAGTCGAAAAGCAACGTCAGTGTAATATTGTTATCTTTGTTGTGATCCGAATAAAATACTGACTCATTCGTATGTGGACATATGTTTAACAAAAAGGATCTGGTTATACATTTTCACTGTTCCTAAATGATGAAAGATGGGCCATTACTATTATCTCCTTCTTCTTCTCATAGAAGCTAGTCTGAAGCCTTTGCTCATAAAACAACATTAGTTTAATCAGGGATAGGGATTGAAAGAAATTACACATTAAATAGCCACTTTATTAGGTACACCTCACTAGCACAAGACTGGACCCTATTTTAACCCACAGAGCTGCTATAATTCTTCATAGCGTAGCGTAGCTTCAGCGAGGTGCTGGAAAGTTGATGTGATAGCCTCACACAGGTCCTGCACATCCGTGATGAGAATCTCTTGTTTCATGACATTCCAAAGATGCTCTATTGGATTGACATCTGGTAACTGTGGACGTCATCATGTATAGCGAACTCCCTGTCATGTTTTAGAAACCCGGTGGACATCATTTGAGTTTTGTGACAGGGTGTGTTATCCTGCTAGATCACGACACACCCAACTCATCAATAATCACTGCTCAGGCTGTTTAAACATTGCTCATTTGGTACTAAGGGGCCCAAAGTGTGCTATGGAAATATCTCCAACACCAGCAGCAGCCTGAACTGCTGTTACAACGCTAGATGGATCCATGCTTTATGTTGTTTTCACCAAATGCTTATTCTACAATACAATACCAGCCCAGTGAGCCAGTGTGAACGGTAGCCTCAGTTTCCCGTTCTTAGCTGACAGGAGTGGTAGCTGGTGTGGCCTTCTGCTGCTGGAGCACATTTGCTTCAAGATTGGACCTGTTGCGCATTCAGATATTGCCTTCTTTGGTTGTAATGAGTAATTATTTGAGTTCCTGTTTCTTTCCTGTCTGCTCAAAGCAGTCTGCCATTCCCCTAAGACCTCTGACATCAACAAGGCATTTTTGCCCAGAGGACTGCATATTTTCTCTTGTTCAGACCATCCTCTGTGAACCTTAGAAATGGCCTTAGAAAAATCCCAGCAGATCAGCAGTTTCTGTAATGTCCAGACCAGCCTATCTGGCACTAACAACCATACTGAGTGCAATGTAGTGTAAATCAGATTTCTTTCCTCCTCCGATGCTTGGCTTGAACTTCAGCAGGTTTTTCTGACTGTGTCTACATGGTGTGGCAATACAGTTTCCTAAAGCACAAGACATATTAAAAAACCCCGTTAATAACCCGTTTATTAACTTTAATTCAGAGACAGACAGTTTCTGTGAGAATGCTTCTTCCAGTAGCTGTTTCACTCTGCCAGTGATTAAAAAAAAGTCAAATCTTAAAACCTAATTTTATGATAATCCCTAAAGAAGCTGACACTGAAGTAAAATGTTCCTTTAGCATCATTTTGTGCTGCTATATGCTAATACGCCATGAGCCCTGGTTGAAAGAAAAGCACAGCAATGCACTTTATTTTGCACTTAAGAGACACATGAAATGTTAGCACGTCAAGTACTAAACCCACAGACCACACTTTGAATCAAAGCTTTGTTTTCTAATGCACGGTGGTGCAGCGGTTAGCACACCGTCTCCCCACAACATAAAGGTCCTGGTTTTAAATCTCCTGGTCACATGGGGCCTTTCTGTGTGGAGTTTCCATGTTCTTCCCATGCTTGCCTCTCAAAGTCCCACAGTGACACCACACCAAACAACGAGAACGTTAAAACTGCTCACCGTGAATTGTGTGTGTTTGTGTGGGTCAAAATCACAAAAGGTCAAGCTCACCAGACCTGCATGATGTATGAAAACTGCAAAATCTCTCAATTGTGTCACGGGCTAATTGCGAAGCTAATGCTCACCATCATCAGTTTAAGTAACAGAAACGTCTTTGAGGACATCACATCCTTTTACTTGAAGTCCTGAGGTCATTTTGAGCATATGAATAGAAATCTATAAGTTGGTAAATGCTACCAGTTCTCCATTTTGACCGCAACTGCATCAGAGTTTAAGACAGCACAGTACAGAGCCCACTTCAGTTTTTCTTCCTCCTTCCTTCCTTCCCCCTTCACATGAAGAGGTGAGTGGATCATTTCGACACAGAATATGATGAAGCAAACCACTGGAGACCAACCATTTCGTAGCAAAAGATTTCAGGGAAGCCAAACGGATGCTTTTCTTCCACAAACCTGCTGATGAATTCTTTGAAGACAAAAAGAAACAAAGTGGGAAGGTGAGCTGTTTTCACCGTGTTAGAATTACAGCTGGCAGTAGGCGGCTCCATGGAAAATCAGTCAAAACAACATTAATGATGTCTACATAATGAATAAATTATAATAATATGTATTATTAAAGAGGTGTGATGAACAGTAGGTTTTAAACTTCTTTAAAACTTTAAATCTACTTAGATTCTGGATATTTTTTAACATTGGTGGAATTTTTTAAATAAACACTTAAAGAGATATGTCACTTCACAGCAAAAAGGTCCTGGTCAAATTCACATTTGGGCCTTTCTATGTGAAATTTGCATGTTCTCCCTCTTTCTGAGGAAGTTCTTTCCAAGTACTCCCACTTCCTCCCATAGTATGCTTTCACAGTTTCAGGATTCCCTGAAACTTTCCCTCTAAAATCCATCTAACCACATACAGGTCAAATTTGACCGGGAAAAGCCTCTTTGCACACTTTAAGAGAAGTCATTAATTTTCAGATTAAAAGAATTTATGGTAGTGGGGATAGGCTGCAGCAGGTCAAATTTAACCCATACTCTATGTATAGTGGCAGAAATAATTATTTGATCCCACGTAAAACATGTTATAGTACTTAGTGGAGAAAACCTTGTTGGCAAAGCCAGCGATAAGATGCTTCCAGTAGTTGGCACTGAGGTATGCCTTCAAGACCCTAATGTGCTTCTTCTTTAACCACTCCTTTGTTGCCTTGGTGATATGTTTTGGGTCACTGTCATGCTGGAAAACATGTCCATGACCCATCTTCAGTGTTCTTGCTGAGGGAAGGAGGTTGTGGTCCAAGAATTTACGATACACGCCCCTGTCCATTGATCCCGGTGAAGTTCTGTACCTCTAAAAGATAAACAGCCCCAAAGCATAATGTTTTCACCTTCGTGCTTGGCTGTGGGGATGGTGCTCTTTGGGTCATTCTCACCTTGCGGGGCACTGCAAGACTTCAATCTATCAGATCATTAAAAAACTCCATGTAATTTTGGGCTGATCCCCCCCATTTCTGCATGCGTGGAGCTCCAGACCGAGGGTTATTTTATATCACACCAACAGCTAGCACCTTCTCACTTGCCTTCTTGCTGATGGTCATATTGTCAAATCGAGCCATGTGCGGATCGTCCCTGATGTCCTTTGACGCCTCCTCTGGTCTTGCCCATGGTGATAGACAGGTTGGAATGGAAGAAACTTATTCTGTGGACAGGTGTGCTTTGTACACATAACAAGTTTAGCTCATGAGTATCTGATTTACTGGTTGATTGACTGATTGGAATCTGTGTGTCACATGGGCACACTGCACCTGTGTGAACCAGAATTCTAGCTGTGTCGTAGGGGATCACACACTTATTTCACTAAATGACACAGAAATCAATTTATAACTTCGATGTAATGTGTTTTTTCCTGGAGTTTTGGTTGATATTTTCTCTTTTCATTAAAATAAAACTACCGTAAAAATGAGAGACTGGTCATTTCTGCCAAATTCAGTTGGGATCAAATAATTGCTTCCCCCAGCGTGAAGGTTAAAATATTCGACAAGTGGTTTTAAATTATTTCTAATGTTCATTTTATTGTCCATGTGTCTGAATACTTTGGAAAATGAGGAAGTTTTACCTTTTACAGCCTGAAGAAACGAATCATGTTAAGCTGTTGAATTTAAGAGAAAATATTTTGCAAGGATATTGGAAAAAAAATTCTTAGGACCCAGAAAAAGCTGACCTACCGTACATCCACTCATTAATCTGCTGCAATGTAAACACCACTGGCCAAAAAACAGTACAAAATGTTTTCTAATGAAACACAGATCAACAGTTTCAGGGAAAAAAATTTAAATAAACTTGCACAACTCCCAGTTGCCTTACTGTGCTGAACTCCACCCATCAAGGTCTCCAAGTTACACAAATTAAACCATATTTGGCCTGGCTTCTCCAGTTCCTCAGACATCCTCAGGAAACTGGCAGCACAGACTCTATGAAACTGAGCCAAGACCAACATATAAGTGAACCATTCTCTAAAACAACTCACGGTGCACAATAAGTAAGGAAACGCTGCCCAGGCGGAAACGAATATGTCACTGACTTATTCAGAGGAATCCAGTAGGCAGCCTGCTGAGACAGATAATTAAGCTACAAATATATGTTCAATCACACAGAACAAAGATAAAGGCATTCAGGCACCTACACAGCTGTCAAGTAACACCACACACACAAATATCCACAGAGTTCTGTTGAAATTCTGATACAATCTTTCATTCTGTGTACAGATAAAGAATGATGAGAACAGGGCTGTAGGAAATGTTTTAGAAATGCTGAGATCATAAATCAGATGAAATTCCATAGTAAAATTTCCGTTTTTCAGGAAACGTATACTGTAATGGAAAAGTTTATCCAGTGACAGAGGTGACCGATATTAAATTGCAAACAAACTCTGCATGGGAATAGGATCAAGTGTTTGTTTTAAAGGAGGACATTTACTCAGGAGAGTACAGTTTGAGTCCCATTGTTGCCTTTTAGCTTGACAATGTTTAGACAGTATGATGTTGTACAGTATCCCCACACTAAACTTTTCAAATTCTACCAAATTTATAGCTGTTTGTTTGTATTTGTTAAAGTCCATGTTTTTTAGCCTAGGCGTTGTTATATTTTAAACCAAGTCTCTCACAGACTACAGTTTATTTCCCTTTGTGTTGGTATCCTGCTACAAACTGTGATTGGTTATTCTTGGGACAGCCGTGACCTGATTAACTGATTTTAAAAGATCGAAGTGGCTTCACAAAGAACGACATGATAAAAAAAACAGGAAACCTTCATGGTTAAAAGGTGAAGCCAGTGCAGAAATGCCAAAACTGCAGTTCCAATGGTCACATGAGGCTGTCTCCAAAAGTGAGTCAGTCACCATAGTCTCTCATGTTAAAATGTCCATCTTCAGCTGTGAAACAAACATATCTACAGTGTTTCTATAACTATATGCAATACACTAGGATGTTCGGGCTTGCCAGAAAAAAGCATTGTTGCTGATTACTGACTACTAAGCTTTACTTTTGACAACACAAGTCTTTGAATTATATGAATTGACTGATTTTTAATTATCTGACATATAATTTGGCTCTTTGTGAATGAAAGTCTATTTGGAAAGCTTGCACTTCAGTTTTGTGGGTGAAATGAAAGTTCTTTATTATGTGTCTCTGTGAGCTGCACTCATAAAATAGATGATTATGATACTAAATTACAGCACTACCGTATTTTCCGTACCATAAGGCACAGTGCACCTTATAATCCGGTGCAGCTTATGTATGAATTCTGGTTATACTTACTGTCCTCAAACCAATTTTATGTGATACGCGGCGTTCAAAAAAATGTTTTAGTACGACTTTGGTAAGCTACAAAGCTGCACTGCTTGATGGATTGTCAGAGTAGTCAGGAGCCTCGCGGAGTAATCTGGGTCCAAAACTCCGTCCGCTTCAGGTCCCAAATTCAAATGAACACTGTGCCATCACTGAGAGTTAAAAACTGTCTAAATTGTTTCTAAATTCTTTCTTTAATAAAATGATCAGCGTTGCTGCTTTACCAGGTGTAACAATTAAGTTTCACATTCAGGCAACCACGAAAACAGAATTCATTACATTTAACGGAGTTCACAGTTAGCAGGAAGCTAGCTCGCTAGTTTCCACGTAAACATGATATACCATGTTCTGACTGAGAGATTTCTGAAATAATTAAAACTTACAGCTCTGCTATCACTTTCAACATAAATGAAGACAGATAACTAAACAGCAGTTACTTTTGTAGGGCTGCTGAAGTTGGACTAGCTGGTATATAATGATGTGCCATGTGATCGCTAGCGGCACTGTCACTACCCGATCCGTACCGGAAACCCGATCGGTACCCCACATGCGCGAAAGGTTTCTACTTCCGGTCGTAGCGTTTTACGATAGTTATGGGTCAGAGTATCTGTTAAGATGTTAAGAATAACAAGTATATCTTAAAATGTTTGCAATAATGAAGCATTTCAGTACAATGTAGACAAAAACAAACAATAAAAAGAAAGTTACGGATCAGGACTCTCCGATCCTTACTGTGTAAAGTCTGACCGTACAAATCGGGTCTACCCGAGCCGTACCGCGCATGTGCAGATGTTTTCTTCTTCTTCTGTTCGTTTAATGGCAGTTTACTCCCCAGTGTACGAGGATACCGCCACCTGCTGACCGAGCGAATAA
Organism: Pundamilia nyererei; assembly: GCF_000239375.1. NCBI lineage: Eukaryota > Metazoa > Chordata > Actinopteri > Cichliformes > Cichlidae > Pundamilia > Pundamilia nyererei. The sequence goes on from NW_005187449.1 coordinate 199,607, forward strand.
ACCCTATTATAAACTGAATTAGCGTCATTACAAACCTGTGTTAAATCAGATTTAGCGATAGTCGAGTGTGCTTATGCTTGTCTGTGAGGAGAGGATTGTTGGAATAGTGATGATGATGTCCGCTATCACTGTCAATTGTCAGTAAACACGTGAATCTACACGTGAGATATTACAAAGTCTGCATTATTAACTCTGTAATTAGGCGCCATTCTTCTTATTTTACGGCGCTGTTGCTCAATCAGGAGACGCTCTCTGTTGAGGAGAAAAGCATGAATTTCTTTGTATACGGATTATACATTGTTTAAATGTCCCGGGCAGTCAAAAAGGAGGCAGAGCTGTTGAGAAATGCTAGGAGCTAACTGGGCGCTAACCGTATCATTCAAATATATTGAATGTCGCAATGTTGGCAAAGAGAGGAAGTGACATAAGATTTGCGCATGCGGGGTACCGATCGGGTTTCCGGTACGGATCGGGTAGTGACAAGCACAGCTATGTTAGCACAACATAAACACAGTGAAGCTGGAAGATGAATGCTAACGTTTTTTCCACTAGGGTGGAAACCCAAGGGTTCCCGATGGTTAGGGACAAATGCAATCGCATGGCAGGATGCTATAAACGGACCAAACTTCAGTCAGGAGAACAACTGAGGTAATGTATCCACAATACGAGGTTAGTCATTCATATACTGCAACAACACGGGAACAGAGCAGCTGCGAAAGAATTCAACATTAATGAATCAATGGTACGGATGTAGAGGAAGCAAGAGTTGAGTAAAGTTTTCATTTAATGCGCCTTATAATCCGGTGTGTCTTATGCATGAAAACAGACGTATTCATCAATAGTGCGCCTTAAAATCTTGTGCGCCTCATGGTCCGAAAAATTCAGTAAGCTAATGGGTGACCTCAGTGACCATAGCTCAAAAGTTCCTAGGCGAATTATAAAATGTATTCATAAATGTTAATGAGATCAAATTAAATCAAATTACAACTTCTCTGTCTTTTTTAAAGTCGACTTACACCATAACGTTTCTAGCAATTACTCAGTTGCATAATTCAGGGATAGAAAGGGAGATCATGAACATATTATAAATTTAAAATGATTTATTTTATCAGTTTATTGGTGACCATCTATTTAATAAAGCTTTCACTAGATTTATTATGAGACATTAAAATAAAGTGCTAACTTGCTGAGTGGTGGGGGTGCATGAAATAGCATTGGAGTAATTCCAGTTTCCTTTAGAAACTTCTCAAAAACTGATGGAAAGCTGAGGGAAAATAGAAATATAAAATAAAAAAAAAATAAAAATAAAAATGTTATCTCACACACAGACACAATGCACCCACATGCTGACATAAAAATTCCATTCACCTCCAACGCATCTACACAGACACACACACACACACACACACACACACACTTCTGCTGAAATATGAACTGCATTCTCAGTAAGTTCCCTAGAAGAGTAGTGGTTGTGCCAATGGACAGATCATCTGTTTTTGCAGTAGTTTAAGTGTCTAAGGTTTTGGTCTGCAACTCACAAATAGATTAAATTTAGTGCAAGCAGCACTAAATAATTATAAACACTTTGAAAGCTTTTTGAATGCCTTTTTCATCACACAGTTCACTCAAATCCTCTTTTAACTCTGGAATTATAAGTGAGGGCTTGTTTTGCTGCTTCTAGCAACGTGTTTACAAAGCCAAAGCAAAATGGTGTCTCTGTCTTTGCACTGGAACCTCTTGCACTTTAATGCAATGTTAACCTTCCACGTAAAGGCCATCACAGACAGGTGCTCTCATTTTTTATATGCGGTATTTCCATTTTTTTTTTTTTTTTTACAGGTCTGATGCTGGACGTCATTGACACCATGCTTCCTGTAACTACCTGAGCAACTACAGTGGATTCATGTGCCGTTGAGCACAAAAGAGTCTTTCCCAATTTTTTCCAGGAAGGTTATACCATTCGTTCCAACATTATTTAGAGAGATAGCAAATTAAAAACAATACATCCTACAACCAGTCATGTAATGTAATAGCCACATGTCCCTTCAGGCATCATCTTTTTGAACACCACAGTCAAACTGTATATTGTAATACTACTGCTTTCAGAGGTAAACTTTATTGGATTTCAGTAGTTTTTTTGGTTTTTAAACTGTTCCCAGCGCATTCGCCCACAACTTGACTTGGTTCCCTCACAAATAAATAAGGTCAGTTCGAGTTGATTTGACACATCTCGGAAATTAATGCTACATGCCTGCAATGTTAAATTAGCCTTGGGGTGAAGACTGAAACAAACATGTGAACAATCCACTCTGTAGCTGTTTGTTTACTAGGAACAGGAATGTAGAACCACCCTTCGTAACAAGAATCTGAGTAAGTAAGTAATACATTTCTGTGTAATTTTATCTTATTATTTCATCTGTGTAATTTCATATCTTTTTCTCTCACATTTCAGTGAGGGGGGGGGGGGATTTTGGCCCTCCCTTCTTGATAATATTGCGTCAGTTCATTGAGGACTACAAGCATTTATTTGTACGCGGCATTTCAATCAGTTCAAGATGTGGACTTTGCCTGGGCCATTGCCAAATCAGACCGTTTATCTACACTCTCCTTCTGTATTTTGACAAATAAAGAGATAATGACACAGGTTGTAATTTTTAAAACCTCATAATGACCAATATTTTTTGTGCTGTTAAATCAAACCTTATAAGAGGATGTGCTGTGTTTTTACCATGTCTGTAATGCTGAGCATCCTGTAGGTTTCAAAACGTGGAGAAACTAAGACAAAATACACAATCAAAGCTGTTGAAACTGGTTTTGACACCAGGGTGACTATATTAATTAAATCAAATGTTTTGACAGGATACTCCTACATTAATAATGCAATACATTCCAGTGTTACCAAATCATTTCCCAGATGTTAGCGGATACTTACCCAGACAGATTCTTTGAAAAATGGAGCCCTTTGGATGCCAGATTTTCCTCATATTTCACACTCATCTTTCTCGTATTCTGTTAATGCGTCAGTAGCTAAGTAAGCAGCTGTGATGATTAGAACAGCGAATGCACTGAATGTAGTTTCGTTAACCGTGAACTGCTCCCTTAATGACCTTTTAGTCTTCATTGGACCTTTTGACCACACAGGGTGACATTGGTTAGAGATTATGACACTGCTGTTTCATCAGTTGTCTTTCCTCTGCTTGTCACTGAATTGCCTCAGTTTCCCTCTCATTTAAGCAAGTGACCAACCATCCTTCCTCTCCATTACAACCCCCCTTCTTCCTGCCTGTGTGTACTTTGGCTCCATATTAGCCAACAACTCATTGGACACACTCAAGACAAACAACCAGCAGTTGAGACCACAGGCAGCAATACGTGTTTGCCAGTGAAACAACCAACTATGATCAAACATAGAGGTAGAAACTGAGTTCGCCCTCTGGAATGACTTAACATGATGTCACCTTTTGACCCCAAAAAGACCCAAGGATAAACTGTCCTCTGATTTCGCAGCACTCAGGGTGTGTCAAAGCATGCACTTCCCACTTCTACTTCCGCTTGAAATTTGAGAAACAAAGTTACTTTTTAAAAAGAAAAAAAAAAGAATTTAAAGGGAAACAACCCATAAAGGATGTTAATTTGTGTTTCAGTTATTTTTGAGTTAAGTTAAGTTACAGATTGATTGCTGTTGAAAATATAAAACTTTATTTCAGCAGCTTATTTTTTTAAACTTAATTATTTATTATTAATGAATTCAAAATGACATTAAACTGAGCAATGAAGCAGAACAGTTCTCATCAGGTTGAAAACATCAGCCATTTTCACTTCTTGTAAATAAACTTTTATTTATAGACTAATGTTCAAACAAACTATAATGATTACAGAAGGAAAATATTCTTAAATCTCCAGCATCATTGGTGTCTGACATTTCCTAAAACATGGCCAAACATCACTGTAATCAACAGGTCGCAGGCACTATAGAGCAATGAACTTTAGGATTGGTAGAGGAGGGGAAGTACAAATTCAAACAAACTGATTATTATGTCACATAGTGTCAAATGAATTGAAACAGAGCCAGGGACAAGTAGTTGTCTATTTTTAAAGTCTGTTTAGAATCAGGCTGAAGAACGGACGCACAATTTGTCGTAACTTGTCTCAGAGCACAACTTGGACCCAAACAGATGTGTGCATGCTTATAAAACCATAACACTTACTGTATGTAAGCCACCCTGCCTAATGGTGTTGCCATTAAACTTGTCCCAACAACTTTGTTGACCTGCCAAAAGTAAACATTCCTGCATGGCAACAAGCAACATAAAAACTCAACTTAAAAGTTATGGGCCAGAAATAATGTTATCTGCCACATATTATGCCCTTACACTATAACAGTTTAGCAATGTTTGTTAATTTTGTGATTGTGTGCAATGAGATTGCGGGGCGATCGTGGCTCAAGCGTTGGGAGTTCGCCTTAGTTACCATTACTAACACTTTAATGAGTTTGAAAACTATTGTCATACCAGTGCATAACGACACTCCCCATGCCTGCATACTGTGAAGTAGTGCAATCTTAGTTCCTTTTTAACGAGCGCACAAAAAGATTGACCAAATAGTTGGCACTGTTTTTTTTCTCAAAAGCAAAGGAGAAATCCCATTTGCATTACAAACGCCTTCATGTGAGATGCTGTTCTGCTGATGTATCTCCTCCTGACATTCCCACTGAACCTGTTAATTACAGCCTGCAGCTGAAGAACGCTGAACCTTGGCTCACCTCTGAAAAGATCCCATACGCAGTTTTGAACTTTTTATTGTAGTTTTTTATGACACATGAGTATACCTTAAGCCAATCTGAAGTCATCTCTTTACAAGATGATAATAATGAAACTAAGGTGTTTATACAGATGTGATAAATTGGTCACAGCCCCGTTGTTGTTCATCCCAGCGTTCTAATAAACTGAATAATGAGGAGTGGAGTCCTCTTTTATTCTATTTGTTGCACTCATCATTCACTAGCAAGTACCAAAACCCCACATGTGAATGTTTTATAATAATGAAGCAACAAAGCTTGGAGCCTTATGAAGTATTGGCAGCAGCTCCCTGACTGATACCTTTGACAAAGTGCGCGTGAGAGAGGGTAGGGCATAGAAACAATGAGAAACGTATGTGGGCACAGAGGCATTTATAGACAGGAGTGTTTAGGGTGTGGATTCAATTCTGGACTTAAGATAAATTCTTCTTCTTCCAGTCGCTCCCTTTAGGGGTCTTCCCAACAGATCATCTGCCTCCATCTAACTCTATCCCTATCATCCTCCTCTGTCAAACCAAGTCTTTGCACGTCCTCCTTCACTGCATCCACAAATCCTCCGTGGTCTTCCTCTTTTCCTCCTTCTGTCTGGGAGCTCCATCTGTAAAAAATAAAAAACTACATCCAAAATCCAGGCCTCAATTGTACTCTGCTGCCGGAGCTGGAGAAGTAGTTCCTTTGAAGTCAAAAAAGTTGTCATATCGTATGGTCGGTACATTGTAACGTGATGTAAATGATCTGTCGACAAGTCTGTGCAGTCACGAAAATTGGCAAGCATGCAGACATCCACATGGACCCGGTCTCATCGGTCTCAATGTCTGATGATTCAGAGCCAAGCAGATCCCAGCGGTCTCATGAACAACTCTGAATGTCAGCAGAGACAGGTATCAACAGAAGTGAGTGCCAGTGAACCTGGACTAGATATGACAGATATGATCTGTGAGCTATTTTTTTTACAGGAAATTGTAGGATACATTTCTCTAAAATGTCAACAAGTTGAAAGTCTCTCGTGTTCAAACATCATTTGAGAGCATAAAAACATCAAAAATGGACTAAACGCCAGCCAAGAAATGCCTGAGATGAGCCCACACACAGCACAAGGTTAGAGATTTATATATGGGCGCAAAGTTTGGATTATTTGCAGTGAAAAGATCCTGAACCTGACCTTAATATCCACTGAAATCTTAGGTAACCCAAGACTGATACTACTGATGTCCACATATATCTGGAGGCTGGGACACCACCTGTAGGGCTGCAGTGTACAATAGACTCAAAGAGTGTCGTTATTTCATCACTTCAACAACTAGATTGATAAGCGATAAGAGCTGTTGCGAAAGGCCTTGAATAATTGACATGTGAACACAAAAAATGCCACCGAGCTCAACATCAAAAAGGTTTGCTTCTCCCTATTAGGAGAAGTATTTGGGGAAATTATTAAAATGTCAATATGGAAACAGAGCGGGAAGAAACTCGAGAGTAACTGGAATGTTATTTTTGGTTTGTGATGAGTTGTAATTAACATACCAGTTGTGTAAATTAAACTGATGGGCAGGTTTAGACATCACCTTCGGTAAAATGCTGCCCCACCCACTTTTTCTCACGCTGCTTGGTTTATGAGAATCTTACTCGCAGGATTCTTCTGAAAATATCAGCACAATTGTGAACTGAACTCTTTCTTTATTGATTGTTTTCACTCTTTTATTCCATGCATGGTTTCCTGAAATGAGATGACTTGCTCTTTAAGGAGTTTAACAGGAAATCAGAATACTTGTGATAGGAAAGAGGCGGAACGTCATGTGTTCTCTAGGTTCTGGGCAGCTTACCGGAACACTAACTATTGGTACCGTGAAACTCACTAGGACAGGTGCAAAGTATTGATTACAGTGATTGTATACCTGGGTGTTTGCTTTCATCCACTTTCAGTGACAGCTAGGTGGGGTCAAACCATAGCAGATCTCGGGCTGGCAGACCTGGAACAAGTTATTTTCTGTGTGAGTTTTAACGTCCTGGTGCAGGTGGGTGAGATTTGATGCTTGAGGGCATGAAGCTTCTTGTGTAATCACATAATTATCTGTTTATACACTTTCAGTTTGCCGGGATTGTTTAGAACACGTATGTCACGTTTCATCAGAAAGCTCATTTGAATGGTTTCATCGGATTAATTCCCTATCACATCATTCACATCATTCTATGTTGCAACTTTGGCATAACGATGTATTAAAAAAAAGACGGGAAACAAATGGATTTGATTTTGCACATTCCACAAATTGGCTCGTGTTTGAACACGCTTGTTTACGGTGTGATGTACCGCACATCTCTAAGGCCAGTGGCCTTATTGGGCGGGTTTGTTGTTATTTGAACTGCATATCAGAGCCTTCTTGGACAGATACTGTAGAAAACATCCAGTCATATCTAACAAGGCAGTGTTACCTCACCCTTCTGCCTGCCTCTACCTCTTTGAAGAGAACATGTTCAGTCTTGTCCTTCAGCTCCATCACATGCACAGTTGCTCTGTGATTACATGTAGGAATTCTGTCGGAGATTTTTGTAAGCAAACGTTTATGTTGTGAAATTGTTCCACTTGTGGAAAAAAAACACGGTGATAGAAGTACAGCAGCTTCCTAGTACCCATGGGTACTAGGAAGCTGCTAGTACATCTGGGAATGTAAGCTTTTAAAACATTTTAAAACCGAGTATCCTTCAAGGAAACTGTGTTATTTTTCCTGATATTCATAACACACTCTTTATTTTAATGAGAGAGGGCCCGGTGCTGATGTAACTGTGTTCCTAAAGTAAAGCAGAAGAGCACAGCTGCAGAGTTAGTTTTCTAAAGATCAAGCATGAGTTTTGTTAGTTCTGCTGTTGTCATTTTCAGACATGGAGAACATGAGACATACGCGAGCGGGTTAATGGCTACAAAATGAAAATCATTGTTTCAAAACTGATCTGATGCAATCCAAAGCAACTGACCGGTCAACTGCATTGTCAGAAAGTGGTGATTATTGATGATAAGCATTGCAAACATTTGTTTTACAACGTGTTGCATCAGATGGCACATGTTTTCATAAGTGCAGAAAGTCTATAGGTATATGATATTGTACAGCTCCAACAGCGAAGAGCAAGGCACTAATATTTCTGTTTCTGCTCTGTTTAGTGTTATCAACGTACTATCACAGCTTTTTTTCCAACAGCATCATGTGCGCTCACTGTAGCAATAATCATATCATAATTTAATTTAAGATTATCATAAGAAATCAGCTACTCAGCCCACTTCCACTGAGCTTCAGGGAGCTTGTTTTTGGTTCTACAATCATTGCTGCACATTTATTATGCTCTAACCATTATTATTATTATTATGTACTACTGATATGTTAATAACAATTTTTTTTGCATTTTTGTCCCAGTTACATGTTTCAGATCATCAAACAAAATATAATATTAGAAAGAGATAACTAGTCGCTAACATCTATCAGTCTGGACAGGGTGACAAAGCCAAATGTTTTCAATAATGAGTCCCGTTACATCTGGTGTGAAACTAACACAGCATTTCATTAAACGACAGCCAAACATGGTGGTGTCAGGGTGACGGTCTGGGACTGCTGTCCTGTTTCAGGACCTCACTGGTTGCTGTAATTGATGGAAACATGAATTCTGCTCTCTACCAGAAACTCCTGATGTAAAAAAAAAAGTTTTTTCTCTACATCAGTGCAAATCACACCTGCCCATCCATTTCCAGAAAAGGCATCTCACAGGTCGCATTTTCAGTTCACATCTTTAATTATCAAAGTATCAAAAATCAAAACAGAGATGGAAGTAGTTACACAGTGATAGTAGCAGTGCAGTTGTACCTGACATCCTTTATTTATTTCTGCTATGACACAGCTATAGAGAAAAAAAAAGTCTTCAGTAGTAGAAATAGGCACAATATGAATACATGCACTCAGTGCTCAGTGACTATCTAGTAATGACTAGCATCGGGACAACAGGTGACAAAAGTACTATGACCACAAAGACGCCTGCGTCCCTTTAACAATGTGACTCTCGCACAACACATACAACAATATAAACCTTCTAACAGAGGAATACAACTTCAGTCTACAAAATTCATTATTATTCTGTCAAAGGAAACCCCTTCTGGTATGTACTCATCCTTCGCTTTGTGCGTCAGAGTTTCAGTTTGATTGAGAATGAGAAGTTAGAGTGTCGCTCAGGAATAAAGGGCTTCTGATCTCATGTTTGGCTTTATTTTACTGCCAATAAACAACAAACAGCAATCATCGTGCTTGTCAAATTTCTGTTTGAGCAATAAACTGCTTTTTTCCTTGGGCTATTTTTTTTTTTTTTTTTTTACAATGGAAAAGGGTGTGCAAGTGAACAACAACTATTTTGGCAGTTCGTTTTCAAACAGTGGAAGTTCACGACACACTTAGATTCTAACGTGTCAACAAATCTTGCATAACTTCAGAGTAAACTGATGCAGCGCTTCTGATACCTAGCTAACGATATCTAATGAACACAACATCCGGACCAAATGTTTTCAATAAATACATTTTTAAAAAAATAACTTTTGGTTTTGCTCTGTTGAGACCAAAGGAGGCATTGGTGTTTACATACAGCAGCACATAGTTAATATGCATTTGATACTTTATACAAGACACTGGGTAGAAAACACATCTGTAAAATAACACTTATGTAGCTTCATTGTCACAGAACAGGTTGAAAAAAAATCCCCTTTGCTTTAAGAGAGAACACAGTGATAAATAAAGTGTCCATTGGGCAATTGTGATTGCCATAAAATATTGAATTCTTAAGAAAAAACCCACAACAAAACACTTATCTATACATGTGATTACACTGTCTTTTGTACTAGGCTTTTTTCATTAAGTGCAGAATTAGAAACCCTGCCTGCAACGTACATTTCCCTTTTGTGTCTGCTACACTCACAGCAAGGAACCCGACCCGTACTCATGCTTTTGGACGAGTCATCTCATATTATGTATAACAAAACGGACGTCTATAGCATACCTAGGTCCTGAGTGGTTAGTAGTAGCAGCGTTTTTAGCAATTCACTTTGTATACAGGACAAGCAGACAGGGTTAAAACAGCAACATCCTAAAATACAGTAATCATTTAATAAATATGTCATCTTTGCTGTACACTAAACAGAGACCGCTTCTTTTTAAAGTCAGTGACTTGCATCTGTACACACTCACACAGTCATTCTGAATCTCCTTACTGTCGGGGTGAACTCTTAAATAATGTGCCTTGATCACCTTGAAATCGTGCTTTGGTACAAAAATCAGACCATCGACTATTCAAAATACTAATAAATCAAGAAAAGCTGTTGAACTTTGTTTAAGTGCTTTAGCATCTGTTCTTGGCCCTGACTGTTTAAAATGTTTAAAAAAAAAAAAGAAACACAATGCAAGTCAAAGTGCTGTCCATCATTTCTCACTCCTGTCCAATCAGCAGCTACGGGTTCAGGGAGCGGAAGGTGCTGAGGTCACTTTACACCGCTCTCTTTTTCTCTAGCAGCATTATGGACGGCAGGTGGGCGTGAGGAGTCATAGGTGGCGTTTCATTCTCAGGTCATAAGTCTGTATGTGGCAACTCCACCTCCTGCGAAACCAGTCAGTCCTACATCAGCAGCAGGAGATGGAAGAATTGCAAGCCCTAGATAACACTCTGGGCGATCATAAGTGGCTGGGGCACTGGACATGATCGAGAGTCAGAAGTCCTCCGCCGAGAGGCGCTGCTGTGGACGTGGATGCGGATGAGGTGGTGGTGGAGGTGAGGTTGTGGAGTTGTAAGGTGCTCTCCTGGATGTGCTGGATGAAAAGGTTTCGCTCGTCCTCGGGCGTCTGGGGGTTCTGGGCTCGGACGATGCACGTCGGCCGGTGCAGGTTGAGCATGTAGACCAGCTGCTGCTTCTGCTGCTTAAGCTCCTCAATCTGAGCTTTTAAGTCGGCATTGATGCTCTCCAGCTTTTCAGACTCCTGCAGAGAAGGATGGAAGAAGAAGACTGTTATTCACCCGAGAAACATAAGCTACTTCTCACCGCAAGCTGTGAATGTCATGCTTTATAAATCGTCTAACTGTGAGGGTGCAAAAAGCTAAGAGTAGGTGCAGAATAACCAATGCTCAGATTGATGAAAGTGGAAAACTACCTTCTGGAGTGATTCAGTCTTTTCCTTCTTCTTGTTGCGGCACTTGGCGGCAGCGATTTTGTTTCTCTCCCTCCTCCTTTTCCTTCTTTCATGCTCCTCAGATGTCAACTAAAAAAAAGTGAGAAATATAGACCATTAAGAAAAAAATACTCTCTCTCTGTGTATGTATGTATGTATGTATGTATGTATGTATGTATGTATATAACAGACACATTACAGATAACTACATGCTGTAAGTCCCCCTCTGCCTTACCTCTCGCTTGACCCCGTTCCTGTATGAAGTTAGCTCAGAGGCTCGATCCGAGCTGGAGCTGGCACCATCGGAGCTCATGTCGGTGCTAAGCCCGTTGGACAGTCGCTTGCTCTGGATTGCCAGCCGGAGCTCCTCTTTCACGATGGGTGTGAAGTTGGTGAAGTCGTCCAGGGTGAGTGTGCCTTGAGGGGAGAAGCAAGGAACCAAGGCGGAGCAGCTGATGTCAGCCAGAGAAGGACCCGAGTGCTGAAGCATCATTCTGTAAACGCAAGAGATGAAAATCGTCAGGTGGGTTAGAAACACTTAATATAATTCAAAAGAAACTGAGCTAAAGTCATTATGAACCCAATGCTGAAAGTCACAAGATAAATAATGTGGGAAGAATAATAAAGGAATGTTCAACTTTTTGCTGAGTAACAATGACACAAATGTCAGAAGGAAGTCCAAAGCTAAGATCGGTTTGAAAGGTCAACATGGCATGTTAAGGAGGACAAACAGATTGTGATGACAAGACAAATAGCTATGTCATTCAAAACTAAGCAAATATTTGCTTTGTGGAAAACATGCTGTAAAAAAGGCTCATTAATTAGGGAGGTGTGGATGTTTGTTATCTAAACGGAGAAGTGAAAAGAGTTGAATTATGGCCATCAGCCAGATAAGAAGGTGTTTACATCAGCTCTGAGACCAAAACCAAAACAAGCACGTTTATATTATATTCTTATGTTCTCCAGTAATAAATCATTTGCAACGAAGTCATTAATGATATGGTTTGTATTAGTCTGCACACAGCTGCATCTTCTTAGAATTAAAAAAAAAAAGTTTTAAAAAGTCTTGTTAGCTCTACAAATATTTTACCACCGCCTCCCTCTGTTCCCTTCAGTTTCGTTATTATGTGTTCAGGTAATTATAAAAGAGAATTGTGCTATTCATATGTTTGTTTTGGTTTTGTTATTATAAAGTTAACTCAAAAGAAAGAAGAAAAAAAAAAGAAACAACAATATTAAAAGTCTCGTCAAAAGTGAGGAAACAAGTGCAAAAATCCGAAATACCTGATTATAAATAAGTTACAAAAAAAAGTGTAACAAAATGCATTCAAGCAGAATCCAAGAAAAACGTCGCATGATGTCATATTTGAAACAAAAACAATAACAAGTTTTTATAAATACAAAATACGCTAAAATAAAATAAAAAATAAATAAAAATCGTTAGTGCAAACTGCTCCAAAAAGATGTGCTTGTTTATATATTTTGTTTATATATTTTATATTTTCACGCAAAAACACGCGCGGAAGTTTTCGCAGTGTCCCGGGACGGAGCGCACGGAGACACCGGCTCTCTGCGCTTCTCACCGGGATCAAAGAGCGACAACACCGCCTCTCTGCCCCTCACACACACGCTCAAACACCCCCGTCCTCCTCCACGGGAAACAGATCTCCAGCCTACCTGTTAAAGCTGTGAGTGTCCGGATCGGATGAAGTGCGCCGTGAAGAAAATAAACCTTCTCTTATGTCTGTGCGTTCCGCTCTTCCTGTGTCGGCTTCCTGCTCGTTGGCTACGGTTGCTCTTGTAGCCTTTACGTTGCGTCACCTCGCGCTTTTAAATTGGTTGAAGGGGCGGGACACATGACGCAACGCAACGCTACTAGAGAGCGAGAGAGGGAGGGTGCTAGGGTTGGGAGCCTGAGAGTAGGGGGGGTGACGTCATCCTATTTTTAGAAGGCTGATCCGGCGATGATGCAATCTAGCAACCCCGAGTGTTCTTCTCTGCCATAACAGGACAGGCGTCCCCTCCCTCCTCCTCCTCATGTTTTTTCCTCCTCTGCCTATCCTCCCGCAGATTTTCAGCTCTTCCTCATTCTCCGCCTCCTCCTCTCTGCTTCCTACCCTCTTCCCACCAACGCGTTATTCCTTTCCCAATCTTTTAATCTTTTTTTTTCCTTTTTTGTTTTTATATTTGTCTCTTTTTTCAACACTTCATTCATCATCTCCAATCCTCTTTTTTGGTATAGTTTCTATCCCCCTCCTTTTTTAATCCCCCCATCAGCTTTGGCCTTTTTCACAAATTTCCATGGTTTATGTCCCAAAATCCCTCTATTCTTTGCCACTCTCATAACATGTTTTTCTCTTATCTTCCCTCCCATCTAATCTCTGTCATCCTATTTCCAGTTGTCTCTTCTCCACCCATTGCTGTACCTCCTGCACACGCATCTCCACTAATCACTTGAATCTTTTTTTGTTATTGTCTCGTAAATTTACCAAATTTAGAAATACGGGCTAATTTTCCTCTGCGACACCTGGTAGGTTGATGGTATTTACAGATAACCAGTTTAACCTGTTTGATCTTTTTCTTTTTAAAATTGCAGTTTCTTTTATTCCCTTTTTACTTTGTCTCCTGTTTTCTACTAAAAACCTTCACGTCTTTTCCTTTTTCACTCCTCCATCATTATATTTCCAAGTTCTTTCTGCTCACTTTTTCCCACTTTGATACTTTTTTCTTAATTATCCATGTTTTTATATTCCTTCATCATAGTACTTGTACATCTTTCCTTCTTCTATTCACCTGAAGTCTTTTGCCCTCTTTCTTCTACTTCTTTTATCTTATTTCTCTTCTCTCTCTTTCCTCCACTTTTTTCACCCCCATACATGTCCCGTCTTGTACTAATCAGCCTCATTTTATTATTCCTCTTTGCCCTCCATTATTGTTTCCATAAGCATCACCTCTTCACACGCTTCCCTTCCCTCTCTGTCATCTCTCCCTGTTTTGACACTGACATGGATTTCCATTCCAGGCATTCCACACTAACGAGTGAATAAGGCCGTTCAGGCTGAGTGACAGTGGACGGTTATTTATTGTGCGGTTACACCACACTCACCAGCTGGGGTATAAAAGAGGTTAGACAGACATGCAGACAGATATGGACCTTTGCATGGATGGATGGATGGAAGGATTATAATGATTTTCCTTTTCCTGTCTGATGATATGATGACATATACCTGTCATGTGAGGACAGGTAAAGAAAACTTTCTGCATGTTTTCATTTCTGAACTACTTGTGCTTTTACATGTGTGTGTGTGTCACAGATTTGTAGACTGCCAGTAAATGTAATCTACACGCAGGGATTTTCTTGATTAGTCGTAATCAGATGATCTTGTTTACTCGACTGCTGACACAGATTTCCTGTGAGAATGTTGATTTTTGGCTTCAGAATACAAAAATATGTGCGAATTTTCACTATTTAACATCTAAATTTAAATTGTAAGTCGTGGCAGCTGTGGAAATACACAACTAGTAAGCATCTATATGTTAATAATATTCAGACATAATAATCGATATTATTAGCAGTCTTTCACACTAGTTTTATGTATTATTATTGATAATAGTTTCAAAGTTACACCTGCAACTTCAGCACTAGCAGTAATGTCCTCGTCCTAACAGTCAGATTAAAGGAAAATACATTTTAAAGGGTTTTACCTTAGCTATAAAACTCTGCTACTGTAACATAATGTTTATTTTATGCTTACTGAATTGTCCAAAACTGGAAAAGAAGATGGTTCATGAAACGCATGTTTATTTTATTTTATTTTTTTCCATATGGGCTGACCCACATCAGGTGCAGCTGTTTATGTTGGGCTGTTTTAATGTGCAGCCATAAAGCAGAAAGCAGCATGGCTTTAAAGTGCACACATATCTAGCAAAGACAAGCAGAGCATGCTGACGTCATCCTGATTCAGAATCATTCCAAAAAAGAAAGAAAAGAAAAGAAACAGATTGTTTTGTCTCAAATATTTCTGTCTGAAAACAGAACAACGTTATTATTTTGTGTGTGTGTGTCTCTTATGATGCCTACATATCCTGTCAAAGCAGAAAACTCGGCTCAACTTTTGCGTACATGATACAATAATTTCCTGATAGATTGTTATCTAACATGAACCATGCAACAACAGCTCTGCAGTTTTGTAAAATCCTGCTTCCACTAGATTACTCCTGCTAGATTTTAAGTGACCTGATTCATGAGGATGTTTTAATTCTGATTAAAAGATGCAAGCTTTTGGGCATCTTGTTGACCTCTACTGCAGTTTATGTGCTTAACTTGTAAGTGTTATAGGTTTTTTTTTATTTGTTCGAGTGATTTCACACACTGAAGAAAAGGTTCTTTCCCTCCTATTTCCTTGTAGTCTTTCTATCTTTTCCTTCCTTTTCTCATTTCCTGCCATTTTCAGTATAATGCCCTCTCGGTTTTGTAATTTTGAAACTCCCAGTTTCTCTGAGTGTACCAACAAAATTGACTTTCAGTTTTGCCAACTCAAGACTTTCTTGGAAACAATATTGCTTCACTATTTCATGAAATTATGAAATGTCAAAATCGAGTGATCATCAAGTGGTCACTATGTTTGCATCTCATCTTTTCTTAACTTTACTTGAAATGAAGCCAAGGAGACATGACTTGTCACATGAACGATGACTGCCATGACTGATCTAGAAATTCATGTAACTATGAATCCCACCCAGTTGTAAAGGCCATAAAATGGTTAATAATTAAACAAATGAGTTTCCACTGCTAATGAAAACATCTGGCCTTATGTGAACCTCTGAAAAAACACTCCCTGACAAAGAAGGTTATGTAGTGGTGACCTGCTGAGGTGTTTTCTCCATTTTTAGACGGTGAGTTTGAAGGCCGAGTTGAACAAGGGAAATATTTCTCTTTGCCAGGAACTGAAAGAAAAGATCTGCTGTTTCCCCAAGCTGTAAATCTGAAACCCTGAAATAGGTTAAAATAAATTCTAATAAAAATTATTTTAATATAATTTAACCCAGCATAAATATTCTTATAAATAAAAACATACCACAGATGCTTTTGTCGGCCTCAGACTAAATGAAAATGACTTCATTGACTTATGCCCTTGAATTCTTCAATGCATTGTCTACGTTTCCTGTGTATGTGACATGTAATGTATGTGCTAACTCACAGTCACATGGCTTGATTTTGTGCTTTTAGTTTTGGTCCAGATGGAAAACATAAATGCAGAGTGACTGCTGTTTGGAAAGTTAAGAAAATGCTCCGACTCAGAACTCCTGCTCAATCAGACATCACAGAGGATTGGGGAGGGGGTTTCCAAAGCAAACTTAGGATCCTAAAAAGCTCTTCCAACGAAGAATACTCACTCACTCAAAGAAAGAAAACGTAAATTGTTACAGACAAATCAGAGGCAGGCTAAATAAAAATGAAAGTAAGAAGAGTAATATATTAATAAGAACACTTTTAGGGGCAAATTAAATGAAGGGACTGAGTCTGAGCTGCTCAGCTGCTCTACTGGGAGCAGGAAGAGCCTCAAAAGTAATCAAAATGACAAATCTAGACTATTCCAGAACATACTGGGAGCCAGTTTAAAAATGCCAAAATGGGAGTGATGGGAGGCTGCTGACTTCTTTATAGTCTACAGTCGTTCAAATAGAGTTTTAGTTCAGGAAAGAAAAAAAGGCTGACACATGTAAAAGCACACTTTTAAATCTTAAATGACATCTTTTTTAATTTCTAAGATGATAAAAGCATGACTGCATTAGTCTCACAATGTGGTGCTCGAAATTTAGGTTTTAATTAAATCAGATTTCAAGATAATTTGCAACCAGCTTGAAATTTTCAGGCCGAGAAGCAGCCGGTGGGAGAATCTGTTCAGCGTGACCTACGACCTGGTGGCAAGTTTCGTCTGAATTTAGCTGAAGGAAATGAAATGACGTCCAGTTCTGAACCTCATAAAGAGTCACATGATCTGAATTAGCCATCACATTTATAACAGTGAGTCATGCAGAGACTCAATGTATGCTTTGATTCAGTGTAGTTTCAGTTAACTCATAGAGTAGGTACGCTGGTTTCAGTTTACTTTTACCCGTTTAACTGGTTATATTAATACTGTTTAGATGATTTTAAAACATTAAGCTTGTAGTGATGATTTCATTTCATTGGGAAATTTATTTATATATTTTTATTCTTAATTCAGAACAACTCTTATGATAAAAAGCACAGATGTGTAACCAACAAAACCTATAAATAAAGATGATTTTTATCTTGACAAAAGCAAAAAAAAAGAAAAGAAAAGTGTTTTCGCACATTTTGAGTTTGTTGCTATCAAAGTGAATACATTCAGTGGAATGCGGAGCCTTGGCTTTTGCAACACATTTTGCAAACTCCCACCAGCTCTGGTTATCCACCTGTCAAAATATGTTTATGTCCTATAGTATGTGATGTCTCATAGCTCAGAGCCCCAGATGGAGAACTTCAGGCCCGGGTGTGCACGCTGTTCTGGAAAGTTACCGTACTCCCCTTCCTCAGCCTGACGTTGGAAAGGTGCTCGGGAGGAGGGAGGTGTTTCCAACATAAATGCGCCAGAGTTTTCCAAAGAAACATATTTAATCTTTTACAGCTGACAACTTCCTTTAAAAGGTCACCAGCCCAGACAACTAACGTAAGAGCAGAACATCACAGTCATTCACAATAATATATACAAACATTATGAATAGAGATGTTATAGGTTTTACTAAAATATTTTTAGTTGAGCTATTTTCACATCTAGTTTAGTTGAATTTCTGTCAACTTGTCTTGAATCTGCCAGAGAAATACTCGACATATAAAGTCCAGTGTCGTTTGTTCCCAGCTCTGATTTTAAACCGTATCATTAGTTAACTGTGCCTTTTAGAAATGCTACCTGTGCTGATTATCACTTCACAGATCTACTGTGGCGCATGCTTGACCTCGCCTCAAAATACATCCATGTTACACTGCATCTAATTAAAAGCTGACACGCTTGGAGTTGTAGTTTTTATTTTTAGGACGCCAGACAATCGTCAAAATGCTCGAGCTGAATGGCACAAATGCTCACACTCGCATTTCCACTCCTCTGTCTTTCTCCGCGAGCAGCCAGACGAGTGTTGAAAAGTTTATGAGGTCAGTGTGGTCATCCAGATTGATGCTGCGACATGAAGTCATTGCTGACACTGTCGCTTATTAATACCATATGATCGGAGTGCTAACCCTCCTCAGCTAAATATTGCATTCTCTATTTTTATGTTTCAAGTGTTTCATGCCAAAGAGCTACGTGTGCTCATATCCACATACAGTATGGAGGAGCAGGCTCTTTGGGCAGCTTTTAAAAAGGAAAATACAGTCTATCAGATTAACTTTCTTAATGTCAAACTTCAAAAAATTCATACCTTTTTAAAACATAAAATCCAATAATGGAAACAGGTGGACTTTAAAAAGCTAAATTAAAAGATAAACAGTGAATTTTAGCTGGTTTCTAAATAAATCTGGTGTAAACACATTACAAAAACATATGAAAACAAATACATTAATCCCAGAAAGTACATAGGGTGACGTATAATATGTAAGTGGGTCTTTGGCCAGTTAACCATAACTTTTCCTTGTGATAATAAATCATTTTGTTTCTATTCAGTTTAACCTAAAAAAAAAAAAACCCCAGTTCTTCTTACAAGTTGTAAATAAGGGCACCGCAGGATTTCGCCACAAAACTCTCACTTTCACCTGCTATTCTGCTTACAGTTCACATCCTGGACTCCTACCTAATCTCCAAAACAGTTCCTGATGTGAGCTGATAAAGAAAACAGGACAGAGGACGGGTTTCACTATGACAGAAAGGAATGTGAATAAGAGCGAGTTTCTCATTCTGAGAGTTTGCTCTCAGTGGAAGAGAAAGTGAAAACCAAAGAAGAATTCGTAAGCCCATGTGCAGCAGTCTAGAGAAGCAAAGCCTACTTTTTAAACCCTCAGTTAAACACTAAACACCCTGCAATTCGTGGTTCAGGCTGCACATTAACTCACACCTCATTCATGCTTCTGTTTAGTAAAAGCTTCCCTACTGCAAATGTGTCTTATTTAAAAAGTCACCTTCTTGCCTCCAGCCAGTTCTAAATGCAGCAGCAGCAGCAGCTTCTTAATGGTTTTACCACATGCTGTCACATGTCCTGGCTCTTGTCCATTGGCACCCTGTACGTTTTGGAATTGATTTTAAGATTTAGTGTTAAAGTGTGTCAGCGTCTGCGTTCAAGCTACATGACAGAAATACTGACCTCCGCGTGAGCAGGTTAACAGCCTCAGATCCTTAACTGGGGTTGTAGGGCAGTGAGTAGAACTGGGGCAATGGCTGCACAGACAAAGTAAACAAAGGGCTACATGTTGGATTAACTTAATCAAAATGTAAGCAAATGTTACAAAGAAAGGGATCAAACCCACTGCACTGGAATCAAGTTAAATAGCAGTAAAAACTCACTGCAGCCCTAATAATGATTCAACGGGGGTTCCTTGTAGGACTTTGCAGGCTGGATTTGCTTTTGCTGCTGTGTGACAGCACGCCGCGTACTGAGACAATGTCCTGCATGTTCAGTGGCTCTATATTTTACCAACAAGAGTGCACGTGTCACAAGAAACTTGTGGCTGAAAATGTGATTTATGGCTATTGAAACTCAAAGGCGGTTAGCAAACAGAAAAGTAACTGACCGTTAACGGTTGTCACAGTTACTGTAACAGAAAAAAGGAATAGAAAAAGGGAATAAACCACTTTAGCTTTCCTTTTCTGAGTGTAGGAGATGGGAAAATTCAATTAAAATAAAAAGCTTCACATGCTTGATGGCATACTTTTTTTTCTGAAACAGGGTTGTTTTGTTTGGGCATTTTTATTTTCATTTTAGTTTTTTTTATTTACCCCCATTTTATTTATTTATTTATTTTATTTTTTAGTTTTTTCCTTGTTTTGTTTGTTTTTTGGTCTCATGGTCTGGATTTTTGCTTTTCCTTGTCTTGTTATTAGTATAACTTCAATAGACATGGAGAACAGATCAATAAAACAAAAGTTCTGGCTCTAATCTGAACTGTATGAAGAATGAAATCTTCTTCAGATCCTATCTCGACCCTTACGTGTGTAATTTTAGCTCAGACAGAAAACTCATGGACACGCCTCATATTCAGCACCATCTATATATCCATGTGGTGATACTCATTTATAAATTCTTTGTTTTTTTCCTCCGCATTCACCGGACAATGCTGCAGTTTTTGGTTTTTTTTAAACTCTTTGAGATCAATACTTGGATTGAACAAATGGTAGCTTCATAGTCTTACAATTTGGAATTTCACAAGACCCAGTGAGGCATGGGGAAATTGTCATAATCAATAACTAATATAAGTAGCAGTGTTGCAACAATCAAAGGAAAAGATCCATGATCTACAGTTTTCAGGCCCCTCTTATGTGGAACCAGCTTCCAGTTTGGATTCAGAAGACAGACACTATCTCTACGTTTAAGATTTGGCTTAAAACTTTCCTTGTTGCTAAAGAATATAGTTAGGGCTCAATCAGTTATGTTCCCCTCACTCCCAATAGATCACAGTAGATGGCCGCCCTTCTGTGAGCCTGGTTCTGCAGGTGGTTTCGTCCTGTTAAAGGGAGTTTTTCCCAAGTGCTTGCTCAGAGGAGGTCATCTGATTGTTGGGGGGTCTTTAGCTTACAGTACAAAGCACCTTGAGGCAACTGTCATTGTGATTTAGTGGTATATAAATAAAATTAAATGGAACTGTCTGTAACAGCAACACTAAGAGGTTATGTTAAATTCAGTTCCTTAACATTTGATTTAGATTAGATCATACTAGAAAAAAATAATTTAAATGATTTTGAGGTTTTGGGAAAAAGGAGCTCCCAGACTTAAATGATGCATAATATAAACTAGAAATGAGGAAAATAAACGAATCATCTGCCCTCAAAAAGAAAGAAACTAAAGAAAAAAGAAGAAGAATGCGGGAGAGTTTCTTTATCTGGAAGGGAGAGCCTAGTTTTTCAGCCTCCTTCATACAGAGAACGATCCACCCACCAGTTATTCCAGGCTGAATTTGTTCAACTGGAACCAGAAACCCACCGGCCCACTTGCAGCTGCTGAAAGACACAGTCCACCAACAGCAAACACTGTTCTCAGAGAAAAGATGAATATGTTGTATTCAGGACCGAAATCATAGAGCCTGACGTTCCTCCCAACTTCAAATGTCCAGTTGTGAAGCAATAAATAGTGAGTTCACTGCCTGGTACAGAAGACAGTTTGCGCATCATTGGAAAGTTCGATGACAACTACACAGATATTGTTTTGAACACATCAATGTGTCACTGCTTTGACAGACAGGTGTGTTGATCAGGAAGCTGTGAGCATACCTGCAGTGGTTTACCTGTGCTGAATGGAGTCACTGAACACGCACCACTTTTAATTTAATTATCTGACAAATTTCTGTGTTAACTGATATCTTAGCACCCATTTGTCAAGATATGATTAATTCTCACTTCGAAAGGTGAAAAATTATGAAATTATTTGGTAACATCACTTGGTGACATCCATCCTTTATTTACAGGGTATTTTACAAGCACAAACCCATGATTGGCGTTTAATGATGCTGTGATATATGTGGTGGATTGTGTCTGTATAGTATGCTTGTCCACAAGAAAGTTACCAATAAACAGAAAGGTTTTGTAATTATTTTCTAAAGTTAAATGAGGTGCAAAAGCTAAAATGAGCCCATAACTTTGATATAGCGATATCACATAGAATGCTTATTACATTTATAACAGTGGGATGAGAAAATCCCTTTGTTCCAACAACAGGCCACGTTCAGTTATGTGAACACTTTTCAGAGACACTTACAACTCACGAGAGCCCCGCACTGTTTAATTGAATCATGGAGCATGATCGGACATCGAACTCTGTCCTTATGGCTCAGTTTTCATCTTTGCATCAGTGCACATGTATCAGAGAAATCTACCCATACAAACCTGCAGTTTTAAAGCTCAATTTAAACAAACAAACAAACAAAAATCTATATTAAAACAGTAACATATATAGCAATTATAACGTAATATACACCTCCTCACTCAAATTTCCAGATTAGGAACAAATGATTTGTTTTTTGGGAAGATCAGCCTTCCTGTTTCCTGTTTCACCTTTAAAATGTTCCGATAATGATATAAAAGTATTTATGGTGAAAACGATAAGTGTTGGAACAGGAGGAGGCTGTTTATCCTGCCGGTGTCTCTTCCCGGTTCCCAGCTGGTTGCCTGGTAAAGCCACCGGGAGGATAAGGGGCATTATTTCCCGGAAAGGGTGACGTAATCCTGGAGGGAATAATAAAAGATGAGGAGGCGGAGGAGCTTTTGTTTACAGTTTTTACACCACAAGGGGGAAATAAATAAATAAATAAATAAATATTCTGAAGAAAACACAAAAACAAGCACAATACATTTTATTGTATTTTTAAAGCCTTATTTAGCTGTTCTAAAAATTGTACTCTATTTATTTATTTATCTTTAAAGAAACATGAACTACTTTTTGTGTATTATTTATAATTTAACAATATTAATTTATACAAGATTTCCACTGGAGTCATTTTCATCAACTTGCTTGCGTTGTATTTGTTTGCATTTATTTTTTATTTATAATCATTACTATAATTTAACGGAAAGGATACAGTAGAATCCCCAATATTTAAAGAAACGCAATAGACTTACATATGCAGCTCATAGTAGAGATTCGTACCATATACCTTTTAGCACACAACAATATATTTTATCATAATTCATGACATTTTATATTCTTAGTGAATTAAAATGAAGAACAAAGAAAAAAAAAACAACCCAACTTTATTTTGTGTTATTAATCTGCTTAATTTAATTCTTCATCATGTCCTCATTTTGCCCTTCCCTTTCTTTCCGGGAAGCTGCAGTTCTTCCTCGCCCTCCTCCTCCCCGTCTTTTGTTTCGTGTTCTTCATCATCTTCACGGGGTATCCGGGAAATCCCCCCCGCCCTTCTGGTCTCCTCTTCCTCCTCCCACTGATGAGAATCTGGGCGTGAAACACGGCGGTCGGGTGGATGCTTAATGCGAGGCTTACAGTATATTGTTAATGTGGTAAACGGGTTTTCGAGTTTACGGCAGCCGGCCCGGATCATTTGCACTTTCGATCTGAGTGATTCAACGCATTCTGGTAAATCTGCATTTCGCTGAAATGGAACTGCGGCACCAGCGGATGCCCGAGAGCTACATCACGAACCGTGCAGATTCATGCTTATTTCTAGAAACAGGCATGGATATAACATCATCTGACATCAGCTGTCCTACTTTCCTGTTAAACGGAAGATCGTTCACTTAATTTTCTTCATAAGGGATTTCAGCCAATTTACATTATCCTGTAATATTAGCCTGTGGCCCACATGCTAGGTAACCACGAAGGGATATACAGTGTAATATTATTTCCACAATAGTATCTCATTCTTGCTTTGAAAATACGAGCTGATACGAGCGTCTTTTTTTTGTTATGCTGATGTGATTAGTCATTAAATTAGCTGAGAGACAGAAAACTACTAACTTTGGTATTAAATCGATTGACTGCTGTTAACCTTACTAAACCTTATTTTGTAGGGAAACAGGAAATGTTTGCATGCAAACATAAAAGGAATTATATAAAGCAAAAACGGGTTATTTAAAATGTGATTTGTGTTAAATCCAAGTTTCTTCCTTTATTGTGGTGATTTTGCTCACACGTTTACTGCCCCTCCATCTGCAGGCCTCTGCACATGAACAGTTCTACATAGTTTCTATATAATTATGCAAATCTGTTTGTAGCATTTAAGTGATGGATTTAAGAGTATGTTTTGTTGCCAGAACATTGAATTTATTACTCTGCCATTACTCTGTTAGACACGCCGCACTATTTTGTGCCACCTGTTGAAGAGCGTTAATGAAAGCGTTACAAAAAACAAGACTTTCACAAAATATTCACACCTCTTTTCTATTTTTGCACACTTCCATGTCTTGTAGATTTTGTCCATCAAGCTACACGAACATTGGAGTTAAAATACTGCAAGTTTCTTAAACATTATAAAAGAACATTTAGACCTTTAATTCGTGCCACAGCTGCACGGCAGAAGTACAGCTGTGGCAGTTGTTTCGCTGTGCTTATTCCCTTTTCTTTGGAATACATTGAGAAGTGGAACCACATGTGAACTTCTGGCTATGGTCTCTGAGCTGAACATCATTCTAGGGATTCGTGCAACAGGTTTTGAGATGTGTTTTCTCTTATCAAAGTTCTTAATCAGCATTAACTTGTATGTAAAACACCCTGTTGAACATCCTGCTGAACATCCTATTTTCTCAGGGCTGACTGCAGCTCAGGGCTCTGTGAGGTTTTAACCCAGTTGATGGCATGCTGCTTGGAGGGACTGCTGGGTTGGTCACATCACTCACAAAGCCCCTTCCAAGTAAGCTAGTCAGTGTGGCCAGATGCTCGACTCTAAGTAAAGTCCTGGTTGTTCCAAACTTCTTTCATGTCACATTTTTTCTTACCTTTGCCCTCACTAAATTTTATGCTGGGGTATGCAGAAAGTTTATTTATCTTCACAGCTTAGATTTTTGTCCTGACATGTAATGAGAATATTTAAAAACTTGCCCAATACCTTCACTTTCCCACAGGTTGTTCTAAACAAGTGACTCCAATTTGAATTGCAAAATGTTATTTTAGCAAATGTTTTGTAAGTAAAAGTTTTTGAAAACCCTCTCGGTGCTCTCATGTTGTCATGATGTGTGACCAAGTGTAGACTGATAGAGCACCTACCCCAAAATCTATAAACACAAGATTGCAGAACATTCTGCAGAGACTCTGGGTATAAATGAAGGACCTGCCTTGATGTTATACTATGCGGCAGACTTATTTGCAGTTATTAAAACAGATCAAAATAGCCTGATTATGCAGTAAATTTGATTTTTGGAGTGATTCTGTGGCTCTAGGCCAACTGTGCATTTACTGTATGAATTGAAAAATATGCAAAGTTTCTTATTCTTACAAAAGTTGAAAAGAAACCAAAGACTTGTGTGTGTATATGTGTAGTCATTCACTTTTTATGGTCCTATAGTCCGACTGTTATTTGCTATCACAGTGTTTATAATTTGGTTTGAAATTCAGTAATAAAAGTACAGTGATGTCATACCCTTGCGCATACGTCATTCCTTTGTCTGAGTTTCACTGAATTTTACTCTCGGTTGTTCTTAAACTATCTTTCTGTTGAGATTCAATGATCATTCTGTCGTTCAGGTTTTGAACTGATATCTGTGGAGATTTCTTTCTGTGGTGAACGGTGACATTCACCACAGAAAGCAGAGACAAAGATCAGGCCCTATGTGAAACTGTGTTGTGGTTATGATTCGTCATGATTGCACTGCATTAAGGCAAAAAGCAGGCTGATGATTCAGTTTTTATGGTGCTAACGTGAGCAGTTTCACGTGACAAGAGATGACAAGCAGTGTTTTGTGAACTTTAACCTTGATGTCTGACTTATTTGTAGCACTTTCTTCAAAAGGACTTTGTAGGTGTTGCATGTTTGGCATTCTTTTAGAACATGTCACAACCGTTCTGTGGATTTATTCAGCTTGACTCTCTTCTGTCTCCTGATGTAATCACAAATTGACTGTATGATGTTTAGGACTAGGTCCATGTGAGCAGTCACACAATCTGATTGAGGATTCTTTGTGTTTCTTTGTTGTTGGCATTTTCTTTTAGATCTTTATGGTCATGCTCTGACTCTCTGTGGCCATTTTTCTGCATGGTCTTTGTTCTCTTTTTAGTCATTTGTCCAGTCTTTGTAGCCATTGTTTTATTCTACATGGTCATTTTTGCCTTGTGGTCATTTTCAGTCTCTTTCTGGTAATTTCATGCTTTGTTTTGCTCGGTCAATTAGTCTGTGGATGTTTTTTTTTTGTCTTTTATTTAAATTTTGCGCCTATGTGGGATTTTTTCTGTCTCTTTGAAGTCACTCTCAGTTTTTTGTGGTCATTTAGAGTCTCTGTCGTCACTTTTCTAAAATTGTGTGTCATTTGTCTCTTTGTGGTAATTTTATATGTGACCATTTTTTTAAGTCTTTTTGAGCCCTTCATCTCCTTCCAGACATTTTTTTAAGTCTGTATGATCATTTATCACTTTTTGTGATCAGCCTGCGTCTTGTTTAAGTTATTTTATGTCTCTCAGTCTGTGACAGGCTGGAGACATGTCCGGGGTTTAATCAAAGCCAGCTGAGGTTTTAGCCCCTGTGGAGCCTTAGTTAAAAAGATGTTTAAGAAGCTGGATGGACGATTGGACATATTTATAATTTTGACATTATCAAGGGCGGCAGCGTTGCTTGTTCAGATTCCAGAGGTAACTGTGCAATCCCGAGCCAACGCACTCTAACGAACTGTCCTTGTACTAGTTCTTTACTTCCCTGCTTACAGCATGTGTTTGATATATCCAATTAATTATTATTGTTTTCTATTTTATAAAGACTTTTTGCTACCCTGAGGCATTCTTTCATGCAGTAAACAAACCCCAGTTGCCCGAAAACATTAGATCAGAAGTAAAGGTTTTCCTTTAGAGGTTGTTGTCCTGCTCCTGAACTTGAAGCCGTGGGTGGTTATGGTTGCGAAGGCGTCGTTTGTGGGATGAATGGAGTTGAATGGGTCAAAGGTACAGTCTGTTATCATTATAGAGCAACCACATTGCACAGACTAATGTAAGCTTAAGGTCATGGAGGACAAGCAGTGTGATTCATTGTTTGTGCATTTATCCCAGTTCAGTTCACTGCCCAGACGGGTTCAACTGTTTGAGTTTCTCTTTATCAAACCACACCTGAACAGGTCGTGTGAGGTGTGTTCCTGGTCTTCTCCCAGTGTTTCTAACACCTCTTCAAAAGTTCACTGAAACAAAAAAAAAAAACAACAACGTCGCTGTGCTGCCGTGTGCCGTAGTTTAATCTTTCCATTCGGCAGCAAAGATAAGAAAAGTGATTTATCACACCCAGGAAGCTTGTGCGCAATTCATGTTTACTGTAATGCCCTTGCTGACTTGGACTCATGCCTGTAACTAATAAAAATTCAGCACATAGAAGTCCATAGAGGCCAACGCAAAGGAAATCTAAATGTTTTGCAAGTTAAAAGTCAGGAGTCATTTGTGTTGTTTCTGTGAAGCATAATTACTCCATGTTATATCCAATTTCCCAAATCTACTCAGACTCAGGCTCTATAAAAGTTATTTTAAGACTTTGTTTGTGGCTTATATGATTTCAATGCAAATTTAATGATTCCACCCATTAAAAAAAATCTAAAATCTTAACTGATTTAAATTTGCACAAAGTCTCAAGAGGCCGAAACACCCGCTACATCCGTTCTATATACTCCACTTGTAGTACATAGAGCAACTTTTTTTGATAGACTAACAAGTTTTGTCTGGAAGGCTGCTTTTCAGACAAAAAATCTGGCCTGATATGAAGCTGCCAAATACTACTGTGTGGTCTTTATCTGGATTCAAGGTCATGAAAATTACAAGAGAGCCTTTCAGCTTGTTTCCTTCATGCCGAACACAAACATCAAACAAAAGGAAACTATTCATTTTGGCCTCTTCAGACATTCTCACTGCAAATCATGAACACTTGTCCAGTTTCTTCTTATAGGTACTATTGTGGCAGCACAGTAACACTTCAAGTATTGAAGCATTACTACATCTATGGTTCAAAATAGCAAACCTTTAGTTTCATTTCGGGGTAGAGGACAAAGTCACAAATAAGTAAGTCTGGTAGAGAGCAAAGGTTGTGTTAGCATGGCCAATGAACTAGTTTTCAAGTGTGAATGTCCCCTTTCAGACACATCAGGGTATTCTGACCCTGAGGTGATGATAAATTCATTGTGAGCATGCTGGTAAATGTGAAAAAATTAAAAAAAAATGACATGCACTGCAGTCATGCTCTGAAACTGACGTGTTGAGTTTGACATTTATGTACTGTTTTATGTACTATTTACATCCTGTCACTCCCTACCGGTCACGGCAGATGACTGCCCCTACCTGAGCCTGGTTCTGCTAAAGGTTTCTTCCTCTTAAAAGAGAGTTTTTCCTTCCCACGGTCGCCAAAGTGCTTGCTCATAGGGGGTTTTCACTGTTGTTGGTGTTTTCTCACTTTTCTTGTGTTATTTTAGGGTATTTGCCTTAAAATATAATACATTTTGAGGCAACTGTTGTTGTGATTTGGCATTATATGAATTAAAGTTTGACATTTGCTCATTGCAGTTTGTACGATGTAAAGCTGCAACTGCACTTGAAGTGGATATTACCTATTACCTATTACCTATACTTATAAATACAACATTACTGAACATTACTCCTCAAACTTTCCATTATGAAATCCTTTTATGACCTTCTCTCTCTTAGTCTTAACCTTTGTTCTTGGTTTTCATCATTGTTTCCTTCTCCTTGCCAGTCTTTCCTCCTACATCTCTTTGTTGTTCCTTATTTTCTGCCTTTTTCATTATGGTGAAAACACTGTGTTTCTGTGACAGAGCTGACCGTGGATGTGAAGGTAACGTGACTGTGAGTTGGGCGTCAGCAAAGGTCAGCCGTGCTCTGATGAGTCTTAAGTTTGAATGTAAGGTCGGCATTTGATGTAAACACCACGAAGGCATGAATCCATCCGACCTTGTAATAACACTTGGTGGTGTAATGACGTCTTAATTTTTCTTGGCACACTTTGGGCCCCTTAGTACGAATTGAGCATCATTTAACCACCTTGCAGTCCACCACAGTATTGTTGCAGACCGTGTCCATCCCTTTATGACCACAGTGCGCCCATTTTCCGATGGATGCTTCCAACAGGCTAGCAGGCCATGTCACAAAACTCAAATCATCTCAAAGTGGTTTCTTGAATATGACAGTGAGTTCACTGTACTCAAATGGCCTCCAGAGTCATCAGATCTTAATCCAGTAAATCAACTTGTTTTTAATTACTTTAATACAAAGTGTTGGCAGAATCTGCTTCACAGTGAAGTGGTGCTCTTGAATTCTATACAATCAATAAAAAAGCTGCTCTTTTAGACTTTTACTGACGTGCAAATGACTAAATCAGTGTTCCCAGGTTGAGCTGTAGTGTTTTTGCCCATTTTATTTATATTTTATTGCATATTTTTTCCTTTTAGTATTCAGTCTTCAAGAACAACATGGATCTCTATTCTATCAGAGACGTGTCCTACATGATTTGTTTAGAAGTAATTTGTCTCTTCAATGTCCCAGAGAGGAAGTGAAAACCAAACCAGTTTCTGCAGCTTGAATGTGAAAGACCTCTCTTTCTTTGAGGTGCATTCTGCAATAGTGACACCGTTTCCCCTGAGGGCTGATTAAAGTTTCATGTATGTTTCATCTCTCACTCTTCTCATCCCCTCTCTCTCCATGCATTACCAATCAGGCAAAAAATAAAATAAAATTCCAAACAGGAAGTTCCTGATGTTCATATTTCATGTCAGTTGATTAAACGGAAACACCACCTTCCTGCTGGAGACACTTTTGCTGCGATCGCCTCTGGGCCCGAAACTTCTCGTTAGACTTGTTCCTGCATCTGCTTATTTTTTATTAAACCAACAAGTGGATTCAGTGATTTATGACAGAGCGTAGGTGAACTCACCTGCGGTGTTTTAACTGATGCCAGTCACTGTTAATTGTGTTTTCCTTGCTTTTATTTCAGTGGAAGGTTATGCCAAGTTTTGACATTTCATGTTGAGCAATGTTAATGAGGAAAACAACTGACATTTTAACGATGATATACATGTGGTAACATGCCGTTGCTCGTAAAAAACATTTTCAACAAACTATTTCAAGGACATTTTGATGCTGCATTTAAATCTTTCACACCTTATTTATTATTGTGGAAAATATGGCAGGAATAATCCTGGACAGATTAGATGCTGGGCACAAGAATTCAAATGTGGCTCGACTGCTGGCAACTAAGGAATCTTGAACTTTGAGGTTAATGAATACATGACATAACATGCAGTATAGCTGTTAAGCAGAATAACTTAAGGAATTTGCTAATAAAGTTTTGTTTTTGGTTATACATACATATCAAGTTAAAATAATGACTTACATGACTTATATTTACCTGTTAACAGCATACAAAAGATATATAAGATCTTTATCAAATCAGAATTTTTTTACCTTCAACTTCAAGGTATGCATAAATGTCTACAATCATGCGTACACTTGCATCCTTACATATTATTATGTGTTAACGTGTACTGATTGACAAAAAACGACTTCATCCATTTAGAATTGAATATACAAGTTGATTAATGGACTGAATACTCTCTGAGTCAATATAAAATGCAAATGACCTTTGATGTGATTTGCTATGGTTTCTTTCTGTTATTGTAGAGTCTTTGCCTCACAGTGTGACAAGGTGGCTGTTGTTATGAACTGGATCTATATAAATACAACTGAACTGAGTTGGAGTGGAAGCTGGCAGTAAAATATTTCAAGTGACAAGTGCTGACTTGTAATCAGAATTGAACTCATCTGGCCTAATTCCTCAACAGTGAAAACTCCGTGCTTACAGACATGTAATTATGTCGATTGCGTAACACAGTAAAATCATGTATGTGTGGCACCCCTGTGAGGGAATGACCACATTAATATTATTTTGTGTAAAACACTCTAAAACACTCATGTAACGGGACATTTTTCATTGCTATATGTATTTATTTTCAGTTTCTTTAAGAGGATAGAAAATCCATGTAACAGGGATTCATTTTATGTTAGAAAGCAGTGAGGGCGGAACTTTGGTGCTTGCTCCGGGG
>NW_005187449.1:249158-250432 GCF_000239375.1 Pundamilia nyererei
TTTTTATTATTATTATTATTATTATTATTATTATTATTATTATTATTATTATTAATTTTAATTAAAGTGAAAGTGAAGTTTTTCAAATCACACTCCCAACAAGCAAAATGAAAACATTGTCCGTACATAAAGAGCTCAAGAAGGACTTGGAGTAGAGCCGCTGCTCCTCCACATCAAATAGAGCCAGTTGAGGTGGTTTGGGCATCTGACTGGGATGCCTCCTGGATGCCTCCTGTGTGAGGTATTCTGAGCATGCTCTACTGGGAGGAGGTCCCAAGGAAGACTCAGAACTCGCTGGAATTATTATATTTCTCAGCTGGCGAAAGGCTCCCTCCAGTTGAGATGGATGGATAAGAACCGATTTGCAAAGGCCTAGAGACTGGCCACTGACTCCACTGACAATCCCTAGTTGCTCTGGAAATCTGTGTAGTCCCCAACCAGTCAGTGAATGGTTGCTGAAGGTTGCTGAAGGCTGTCATTGGTTGTAATCAGTCCCAAAGCAGTTGTGCTAATGCACTGAAAGTCTTCTAGTGATTTCTTTGATTGCTAGCAGCTTGCAGCTGTCAGCAGTAGATTGCATGGAACTCACAAACTTGTCTGCAGGCAACTATTCTTACACTATTTTTTTGTGGTTGCTAAGGAGTCTGAAGGATGATCTCTAGGCTTGTGTGGTTTGAGCCAAGTCTCTCTTTTCCACAGAGGCTGACCTTACAGCAGTGAAGCTGTGATTGACTTAATTTGGTAGGTTAATAGGTTAATTAAAAACAGCTGAGGAGTCAGAAATAACTTGGTTAAAAAAAAAAACACAGACACACACATATAGACAAAGCCACAAGCATACATCTTCAGTTATGCATAAACATCATGAGGGCAGGAAATACCTGGATCATTCTCTCCATTTTGGCTCAATGTTTTCTGCTAACGTGACAGTATGAAGCCACAGAAGAAGAGCAGGATGTGGCAGTGACATTTACTGACTGTCCATGCAAAGTATGCAAGATTCCTAGCAGGAACTGCAAAGTCATAATTTATCCACGTGTTAACTGTTCACCAGCAAGTTGTTAAAGCTAGATTTGTCTCTCTGGCTTTATTCACTTATTTACTTAACTGGTGCAAGTATCAGAACATGAAATGAAGAAATTACATATTTTAAGAAGTAATAGTAAAACATGATGACGGGGAACAGAGGACAGGGTCTCTCAGATATGCTGTATGGTGTGTTATAAAAGATGGGAGGCGTGTTTAGTGGTATATTTTCACAGGGGAAGGAGATT
>NW_005187449.1:252444-285428 GCF_000239375.1 Pundamilia nyererei
CTGTGGGGGGATACTCCCACTAGGTTTATATCTGGGACTCTCCACCATTTGACCTTAGAACTGAAGAAGCTTCTCGGATGAGAGGTGAAACGTCTTCAAGTAACTTAAAGAAGTCCAGACGCTTTTCCTTGCAAGCTCCTTTGACTACGATGACCTGGATGACTGAGAACCTTCACGGACATGTCTTCCTATTGTGTAATCACCACCTTTTATTTTCATTATTTTAATTGTATTTAACAGCACTCACTGATCAGCAGTCAGACAGGTTATACTTTGTCATTCCTATCAGTTCTTTCAAAGGCAGTCTAAATCTGAAACGCTGGACCTTAAAGTCAAGTCAAATTTATTTATAAAGCACATTTAAAAACAACCGAGGCTGACCAAAGTGCTGTACAATAAAATACAAGTACATAAAACACCTCACTGATAAAACAATAAGTTAATACAGTAAGTTAAACCTTGCTAAAAGCCAATGAGAAGAGGTGAGTTTTAAGAGCAGTTTTAAAAGTTTCTAGGCTTGTGGAGAATCTGATGTGAGGAGGTAAACTGTTCCACAGTCTGGGTGCAGCCACAGCAAAAGCCCTCTCTCCCCTAGTCTTTAAAGAAAGCGTAATCATTAACAAAGCTTTAAACTGTATAATCTGAAAGTGTTTTAGCTGTTGAACTGCTGAAAAAATAATAATTTTAATCAAAACCAAGTAAAAGCTTATAAACATGGAGTAAAAACATTCTTTTCTCCTATTAGGGACATCTTTTTTTAAATTTCTGTAATAATCAGCGTACTAATTCAGTGAGAAAGTTCAGCAGTAAACCAAAAACAAGTGACTGCTGTGTCCTTCTGGCTTCTTTATGTTTGCTTATTTTTGCATGAAA
Organism: Pundamilia nyererei; assembly: GCF_000239375.1. Classification (NCBI taxonomy): domain Eukaryota; kingdom Metazoa; phylum Chordata; class Actinopteri; order Cichliformes; family Cichlidae; genus Pundamilia; species Pundamilia nyererei. The sequence continues at coordinate 253,318 of NW_005187449.1, forward strand.
GTCATTTCTTGCACATGTTGCCGTCGTTATGTGTGTTTTTGAGCTCAGTCGGATAATTGTGACATTTGCACTCTGTCTTTGTGTCTTCGTATATGAAAACACAAACACTGGCACAACGATGTAAGTATAGTTTGTTGGTAATGCTGTCGGTGACTTTGTGGTTTTGAGACTCTAAACTTGGCGAGCTGACTTCATGTCAGTGCCACACAGAAAGGTTTAGAGTACTTCAACAGTACTTCCCTTTCTTCCTTCCCAGTGTGTGATTCCTCCTTTTATTCCCTTTCATTTCTTCTTCATGTTTTTCCTTTGTACTCCTAAATTTTCCTCTTTTTTTCTTCCCAGCAGTGGTGATCTGCTCCAATGATAGGAATGTATAATATATAAAAGTAAATCTAGGATTTTTATTTTTAACTATTTCGTTATTTTTATTTTATTTTATAAACTCCACCCTGCTGATGTAGGTGAAGGTAAAAGATTCTCCAAGACACCTGATTGAACTTTACTCCTTCTTTAGAAGATTACATAATACAAGGAGTCATATGACCCACTGTTGTTTTAACAGCATGTCCTGAACCTGCATGCTTGCTGGTTTACGCAGTACAGCCGGAAGCCACCCTTCGGAGGAAGCTCATTTCTGCCGCTTGTATCCGTGATCTCGTTCTTTCGGTCACTACCCACAGCTCGTGGCCATAGGTGAGGGTAGGGATGTAGATCGACCGGTAAATTGAGAGCTTCGCTTTTACACTCAGCTCCCTCTTCACCACGACGGACCGGTGCAGCGTCCGCATTACTGCAGCTGCAGCCCCAATCCGTCTGTCGATCTCCGGCTCCCTTCTCTCTCCGGCTCCCTTCTCTGCCGGAAGCCATTATGGAAATTACATGAAAAGTCCACAGACTTGATTTTGTTTCCTTTCCTTATATAGGCATGCAAAGTGAAAGTTAGGTGATCTACGTAAATATTTAAATTTCAAAGACTTGCTGTGAAAAAATGGAAGTTCCCTCTGAGTTTGCTTTGACGGTGCAACTTTTGTCACCTTGACGCTAACGTGAGAATGAAATATGGCAGGCATCCATTCCACGAATGCTTTGCAAGCTGCTTCTTTTGTCGGCACTTAACTTGAGCAAAACAAAAGGTGTTTGTGAGTTTAAAAAAAAGACCCGTCATGAGCTGAGAAAAGCATTGATGCCTTTGAAATCTTTGTCAAAAATCATAAAAATGATTTTTGTTTCAAGGCAATTTCCTGGCACGGCACATTTTTTTAACAGTTTTTCATGATGAAAACACTTGACTGATGAATGAGTTTGGCTTTGTCTATCTTGTATTGATGTCTTATTGTTAATGTGAGCTCAAGATATGGTTAATTTATGATGCTGTGATTGTGTCTATTTGCACTGTACTGCTTTAGAAAGGGTTTTTTTAAACCAAGCTGTTCCCGTGCACTCCTCAAAAATCCCAACTGCACATTGGTCGATGTGTTCACTGCTGACTGCTCATGAAGTGGACCGGAATCGGTAAGGGAGCACCAGTGGGGCGTATTAGGAATGAAAGAAGTACAAAAAAACATTAGAAAGATTAAAAAGATTTTAAAAAAAAAAACTGTTTGCAAAGTGCAGACAGTGGCTGCAGTGGATACTTGTTCATTGTTTTTAACACTCCATTTTACTTCAGCTCTTTGTGCATTTGCTCTTCTCCACAGCTGGCTGATGGAAAAACAACAGCGCAAGCAAGAGTGGCCCACAGACCGGTTGTACCACATATTTTTGACAACACCCTCATGTGACAGAAAATGATCTCTGCAGGTACACGGGCCGTCCAGAGCTGCCCATGGAGTGCCAATGCACTTCCACTGCTTGTTCCTAATTTGCCTCTTTACTCCTTCTTTCCTTTCCTTGTGCATTTGTACATTCTTGTTTCCTTTCCTCATCCCTTTACCAAATGTGTTAGTTCAGGACAGGAACCAAGGACGAGACACAAAAAGAGAGGAGTCAAGGAAACAAGCATTTAGGAAAATAAGAAAATTATTTAATGTGTCACTTAAAAATATCACAGCTCCATTGTCTGTCTATTATTTTGTTTAATGTACTTATGATCTCAGAGGTCACACGAGCAGTGGTTGTGACACATTTGATTTGTATGCTGACAGTCATTAAAGTTCTTTTATTTATCCAGGTGAAACTCTCACTGAGATGGAATTTTCTTTTCCAAGAGAGACTTGGCCAAGAGGGCAGCGGAGGAATACCACTATGTTCACACAGTTATCATCTTAAATGACTCCAGCATTTTATGAATATAAAGGAAAAGATCATACACCACCACAGTAAGGTGCTCGGATTAAGCCAAGGAAGACAGAGATGGTGTGGAAGCACAAAAGAGAGAGATATGAAAGGCCTTGTAGTTTCCAACATGTCCTTGAAAGCAGCAGAGGAAAACAGACTCGGTATTTACCTAGATTTGATGAACCTGTAACCAGTGACCTTGAAAATAACAGCCCAGTGTAGCACTTTACAACACTTTGCACCTCACTCTGGTCATCCAACCACATCTACACCACCATGCACGCCCTGAACACAACAACTTTTCAAACTTTTTCAGTGACGCAGAAAAATGTCAGAGTAAAACAGCTTTGATAAAACAATAGTGAACTTCTGCTATCTCAGTTATTTGGTGTAAGGTGGTCACAAGTCTTTGTCTTATCTTGACGTGCCAATAGAATCCAACTTTTTTGCTTTTTGGAAATTTCCACATGCAAGATCATGGGAAATAATTCCAAAATAAATCTACTTGTAGTCTTGTAAATAGTGAACCTGTGAGATCCCCAGTGTGGATCAGTTCAATTCAATTTTACTTAGTGGAGATATCATCTGAATTTCAGGAGCGGGACCACTCCTCCTTCACGCCCCTTCCGACCTCAGACTATGAATGCCCCTTTCTCCAATACCCGCTGTTCTCATTTCCATGCCCCCCCTTTTCCCCTCTCTTCTCCTCTTTCTCCTCCTCCCTTCTTTCATTGACCTCTCGTTAGTACATGGGGTTCTGCCCGGCCCGGGAGCCGTCGCCAGTCCCCTTCGAGGCCTTCCCCAAACCGCAGCACCAGTTCATACTCCCTCATCCCTCTCCGCTCATCGTTCAGAGGATGTGGTCCCAGTGAGTGAATACATTACCAAATTATAACAGTCACTTCAACATTTTTTATATTGTAAGGCAAAGGTCCTGAAAAATGATATAGAGAAAACCCCAACAATCAAGCACTTATTGGCAGTGGGAAGCAAAAACTCCCTGAAGAAACCTCCAGCAGAACCAGGCTCAGGGAGGGTCAGCCATCTGCCACGACTGGCTGGGAGTGAGAGGAGAAAGACAAAAGACACACTCTGGAAGAGAGCCACAGGTTAATAGTAACTCATGATTAAGTGCTGGGTGGTGTATAAACAGACAGTGAGGAAAGGAGAAATACTCAATCCATCAAGGGAAGCCTGCAGGAGCCTACACCTATTGCAGCTTGACTAAGGGAGGATTCAGACTCACCTCATTCAGCCCTAACTCTATGCTTTAGCAAAAATGAAAGTATTAAACTTAATCTTAAAAGTAGAGATGATGTCTGGCTCCCAAACAAACATGATTCGGGAGACGGTTTAGATGAGTTTATGACTTGCCTCAGAGGAAGGCACACTTTAGATATTTGTCTTTATTTTAAAATGGTCTAGTGGATAGTAAGCATAACCAACTCTGATCACAGTTTGTAGCTCTTCATTAGCTGTTGCAGTCTTGGAGCCAGATCATGACGGTATCTACTACTTTTATTCAGATAGTTCATTAACCAGTGATGGATGAAATTTTGTCCCCCTTAATTTTTTCAGGGACTTTTGGAGTTGTTGGAGCTGAGTAGACTAATAAAATAAAAGAAGAACAAACTTTTAGATGAATAAAATGTATCCATTTTGTAACCAACTTACTGTTGCAGGTAGGAGGAGCCTGTTCAAGCTTCATGATGCAAGAGTCAGAGTGCTCCCTTGATAGGTCACCAGTCTAACAGAGAGACAGCTAACCATTCACTCTGACACAACAAACACCTACAGCTCATATAATCACCAATGCAAGTCTTTGGACTGTGGGAGGAAGTTGGAGTAGCTGGAGCACCTCAGCCAGAATCTTCTTGCTGGGAGGCGACAGTGCTAACTGCTGCACAAATCTCAAATTATAATCTTGTAAATCAAATTTCTTTCTCTGTATACAGAAACTGAAAACTCTTCCTCGGTTGCCAAATCCCTAACAGAAAAATCCCAATCAAATGTTTGCTTGTGCTTCAGCTTTGTGTTTCTCAATAACACAAAAATAATGAGAGCCTGTTTGGGGAGAGCGTAACCCAGGTTACTTTTTATGGTGAGACTATAATTTACAGATGCTCCCCTGCAGGCAATTACTGAAGTGTTTTGGAGTGGGAACATATAAGGATACGCTCACTGAGTGTGTGTGTGTGTGTGTGTGTGTGTGTGTGTGTGTGTGTGTGTGTGTGTGTGTGTGTGTGTGTGTGTGTGTGTGCATGCATTAAATGGTGTTTGTTCAAAACTTGTCTGAGCAGACTGCGGGTTTCGGCTTTCTTGAGAACCACACCTTAATCATTTGTCAGGAATCCAAGAAAGATTAAAATATATTAATTTATAATTAGAAAGATGTTGTGTGTACTTGCCCAGATGTGAGGCAAGTTTTAGACTGTTAGTGATGAAATTTTGTACTCTTTTGAACTCTTTGGCTGGGTCTCATTTTTTGTACATCCCTGTTTAAGAGATTTAGTTCTAGGGTTAAAGTTTGGTTAAGCTAAACTTGGCACAGGAAATACATGAATGTCAGTAAATATCCTCACAAAGAGCAAAAAGTATAAGAACAGAACATAATTTTTTTTTTTAATCCTGCACTGAGTTCAACCTAGACACGTTACAAATCCTTGTAAAGGAAGGACAGGGTTTATAAATAACACAAGGAGAAACTGTTTTCTCACTCATTTCCCAGTAAATCTGCTGCCTGACGACCCCAATCATTATTCGCTGTACGCTCTGTAAGTGGATCCCTGACTGAGGCTTCAGGCTGCTCTACTAACCCCTCTGTTTATGTTTACATGGCTGCCACCATGGAGACAACACAACCTTGGCTCACAAACACAGGCGATCAAGTGAGGTAGTCGCACAAAGGCAGTGACGGAGAGAGAGCGAGAGAGAGAGAAGGGAATCCTCTGTCAGAGTCTCGATACATCCTGTAAAATTCACACCTTTGTTTAGTTTTTATTTTGCATAGTGACAAAAACTGTCACAGTTTTCAATCATGATATTTAGTTTCTAGATCTAAAGCTCTGTTTTGGTTCTTGAAAAATAATAAATGAGATTCATTAATGTCAATTTTTTAAAAGGTTTTTATTTTCATTTTTCCTTCTGGTGTTTATTTAGATGTATTATTTATTTACAGAGTTCTCAATTTTTTTTTCTGCAAAGGCATGAACATTTATTATACTGTATTTTTATATGAATCACATCTAATGTCACACAACTGATCGATTTCCAAGTCCTTGTTTAATGTTTGTGTTTAAAAAACCTTAAAAGGGGGTAACTGTAACACAAAATGTTGACAACAGGAAACTGACAAAATAACATTTTAATTTTTTCCATCCTCTGAGAAAATCCAGTGTAGTTGACAGCTGCAGAAAAACATTCGCATTATGAGGTTGTTATGACGATAACAATGAAAAATAACTCTTTTCAGGTGTGAATGAAGTTTCTTTCTTTCTTTTTATTAAACTGCTGACCTACAAAGACCAGAAAGAAAGCACAAACAAAGACACACAGAGGCGAGCACTGTTTTGGAAACTGTTTTGGAACGGTACGGGTATCTCAGGATTCCCAAGTCATCGTCCTTCATCTCTTTCGGCTTGTGGTGACACCGCCTCCTCGATGGCTCAGTGTTGCTATTTTAAGATCAAGTGTAAAAGGCCTTGGCAGCTGCAACTCACAAACATACAATACTCAGACACATCCCGATTTAAGCCAGAGTGACGTCAAGACACTACAGATCTTTATTTGTCTCACACGACAGAGTGTAAAGCGGTGATTTAAAAAGACATCACGTCACTGTTTCAGTATTAAAGACGGAGATATGTTACTATGTTACTATTGCTATGTGACTCCTGGGCTCTGAAGACATTTCTGCACTTGTGCCATCTGTATTTTTAATATTTAAACTTTTTCCTTTAATCCAGAATCACAGAAGAATAGTAGTTATAATAAAGTTGATATGTAGATTGTTAGCCTTGAAAGCGTGTAGTCAGTTCACATACCCTAGGGATGTGAAATGGAGGCGGTTCTAAAAATAAACTCAAATAGGAATCCCCTTTCTTTTGTGTGACGCCGCTGTTCCATCGTTAAAGTAAAAGTTTAACTCCACTGAAGTCAAACTGCTTCCTGATTCCTCTTTTACCAGATCCTTCCAATGCGCACACACACCAAACACAAACACACAGGAGTTGCATTTGTTTCACTCCAATGATCATGACTCAGTGTGTTTGTTCTGTGGATTTTTTCCCTATCAGTCTTGTTTTTTTTAGTTTCCAGCTTCCTGCTTCTCTGTCAGGCTGCATGACACAGCAGATCTCAGCCTGCAGAGCAAGGTAGCATGTGACCTGGTTTACATCGTGTCTGACTCGGTTTCATCATATAATCGGCTCTCATGTAAGCGTGAGTCATTTCTTTGAATCCCAGCTCGTTTTTGAAAAGTCATGATGTTTCACCTGTATTTACTGCCTCATTGTGAAACCTCATGTAAGATCACTTAGTCAGTGCAAGAATTATTACTTGAGGGTCCATTTTTTTAACAGTAGTTCAGTTTAGTTCAGGCTTTGATGCCAAGTGTATCATATGTGTGTTTTTATTAGGTTTTTTTCTGAAAGAACTAAATAAATCACACAATAAACCTCGAATGTGTTATAAGGTTCAATAAATACTCCAGTTTTGAAAAGTAAAAAAAAATTATGGCAATTATTTTATGACTCTGTCTTTAAAGGGTTAAAGACACAACCCATGGTGAGTATGTACACACATATTGTGTATGCAATACACATGTAATAATATGTCGTCTATACAAATATTTATTCTTGGGGTTTTTTTCAGAATCATAATTAATAAAAGCCTTGTGGGTTTGTGAAAGATGTATTTAGTAGCTACAGTAAATATGTTATGTAATGATAACAAAGAGCAGATTAAATGTAGCTAAGTAAGTGAGCTATAGTATTTACTCATAGAGAGAAAAGCCAGTCCTTACAGAGATCATAACACAGAATATGATTTTAAATTGGGGTCACAGCACACATTTCTAGATGATATTCATTGTGTAATACTACTTTACACATAAGAAGTGCCACAATAAGCATTGAAGTGAAACCAAAGCTCCTTTCGTTTCCACACAGCTGACCGACATGTATGTGAGCTTTCAGTGTCACATCTGAGACGTGGTGAAGAAAGTTTCTCATGCTCGTCAAACACCGGACAAGCTCTGTGGACACTTTTTACAGTGAATCCCTTTCATTAGTTTTGGTCCCGAAGCTTTACACAGGCACAGGCAGAAGCATCTCATTCAGTCAGGGGGTTAAAATCCAGAACCGAGTGGCTGTGAGCCTTCATATATAATCACATCTGGCTTGGCAAACTGAGCTGCTGCAGTGAGATATTAGTCATTCAGTTCAACTCAGTTGTATTTTCTTCACTATAGCACCACAGAGAAAAACCCAAAAATCAGAAGTGAGAAGAAGCTCTGGCAAGACCAGGCTCAGGGAGGAATTACAGTATACAAGGTGAAAATAAAGTCTGTCCAGTTCTAACCAGTTTCAAAGTAAATATTTGGTATGATCACCTTTATTCTTCAATATAACTCAAACTATCTGAAGCAGCTTATCTTGTAATTACTCCCCCAGTGGACTTCAGGAATAATCTTCAAGGCTTCTTGAAGATATTTAAAGCTCTTCTGCCTTTTTTCTGTCCATTGTGTTTTTCTTTCCAGGTATCCAGGTTTTTACGGCATCGTTAGTGTGTTTGGGATCATTGTCATACCGAAAATGAAGCGAATGCCAGTGTGATGTTTTCTAGATGTGCCAAAATCTTGCTGTGCTTTCCTGATTCATAATTCCACCAGTTCTGACAGGATCTCCAACACCATGACTGAAATGCAGCCCAAATCATGACAGAGCCTTCACTGAGTTTTAGAGATGGCTGACGCTCACTGTTGTACCTCTCTGCTGACCTCCTGTGTACATATTGACAATAATTTGAACCAAAAATGTAACATTTGGATTCATCACTCCCTATGACCCGTTGACACTTATTTTCAGTCTAGTTCTTGTCTAATTGGCATAGCTCAGCCTTTTTTCATGTTTCCCTTCCTTAAGGATGGCTTCTTAACGGCTATCCTTCCACTGAGACCTTTTCTCAGTTCTCAGTTTCTTTGGCAAACTGTCATTGCTATGACAGTCAGTGCATCAGTGGAAACTAGCAAGGTTGAGGACAGTTTTAAGGAAGCCTAATGTTTATTGGACTCTAGATGTCACGGTCCACAGTAGGCTTAGGGACCAGTTTCTTTTCTCTCTCAATGGTTTTTCAGCTTTATTTTCTGTGCAGGTAGAGTTGTTGGGAAATGTTCCTCTGGGTCCACCTTCTGTTCCCAGTCTCTTCATCAGTCTGAGTATTTAGTGATTCTGGTTTCCGACTAACGTGCATTTTCAAGGAGCTCTACATTAATCCAGCCAGTCTCACTTCCCTCCCAACTCTCAGACAACAGTTTTAAATATTTCAAAGCCCCCATGTGTGCTGAGTGTGTCTGTTCAGTCCCACCCTTGTTCTGTTATGACACTAGAGTGATGTCATTCAGTTTTGAGGCATGATCTCACTCAAAAAATACAAAGAAGTATAAATGTGTGGTGTAGACTGTATCCTAAGAGTAATCCTTTTGGGTTTTTTTCTCTGTGCTCTTTTGATCCATTCATGCATCCATACATACATACATCCAGTTACTCAAAGATGGCCTTAGATGGGGGCAAAAGCCTCAGCTGGTTTTGATTATGCCTTGGGGAGGGCTCCAGTCTATCACAGACTATGAAATGACTAAAACAAGACACAAACTGATTATAAAGATAGATTAACAAAACAAAAAGAAACAAAGGGAGAAAAATGTCTAGAAGGACATGAAATGACCACAAATCCACTATCTATCTATCTATCTATCTATCTATCTATCTATCTATCTATCTATCTATCTATCTATCTATCTGTCACTGTGGGCCTATCAGAGAGCTCAGGTGAGATGACATCACCCCTCCAATCAGTAGTGTGACTTCATCTTAGATCATCATGAATTTCTAATGACTGGTCTTTCAGCATCCAATCAGCTGTAGTCTGGATTATCAGGTAATGAGGCATGACGGCACACAGCCAATCAGAGTTGAATACAGAGATTACTGCCCGGTACTCAGAGGGAATCAATAATGTAGAAACACACTCACTCACACACAGTTGCCCTGCTCCTGCCTGTGTTACGGTAAATGACGATGCTGAGGGCAGATAGTGTACTACAGAGAAAGGGAGGGACAGACTGACTTGCACAGGGGAGGAAAGACAGAAGTAAAGAGGAGAAAAGTGAGAGCAGAGCGAGAAATCAAAGACAACAAGATGATCTCAGTCTATTGCATATGATTCATTGGCAGTAGCTGAGTCACCCCTGCTGCAGCAATTTAAAACCATTGGGATTAAGTGAGATTAATACTCAGCTACTGTTCACCTGCCACTCATTGCTGATGCTCCAAAGAGGAAACTGATTCCTTCAGCGTCGTATTTTCCTTTTTTCCCCCTACTCGATTTTCTACATACTTCACCAGATATGTCCTAACTTGGAGAACCATCAGACTAAACAGAACTTGATTTAGTTTTTGCAGAGAGAAATAGTTGCAGTAATACTGCAGTAATAATACAGCAATTATACAGCCAAAACTAGATGTAGAATATGGGCAAAAGATAAATTCAAGACAGTTTGTTTGTTTGTTTTGATACGTTTGGGCACCAGCCCAAAATCTCATGTAACACCTCAATGTACATAAAGAATTGACAGTGAATGAGAAATCTTACTTTTATCTCATAAAACCTGTAATTCTGATATCTTGCCAATCGTGTTGAAGAACAGTAATTGCCATGAAATATTAAATGCAAAGATGGCCAAAACAAAGTTTAAAAAAGACAATCAGCAACTGAAAAGAAGGATATAGTGCTATACACTAGGTTTTAACACCTCTTCACACACTTATGGTAAGGAATGGAGGCTTATTCCCCACAGGAAGCCAAGAATATGCCGTCTGTCCAACAGACCATAGGGCAGGTTGGTTGTTTAATGATTCCAGTGTTGGTTGCTGATAGTAGGCATGCTGCCAGCAACACCATTTGAATTGTTTGACTGAACATTTTGGAGATAGGAGTTAAATGAATACTGTGAAACTGTTGACTTTCCCACACAAACCCAACAAAAGTAGGGCCAAGCACAGGAAAAACAAATGTCTGAACAAGAGCATTTATAGCAGTGTAAAGCCTGAGCCTCTGGGCCACATTACAGACCTCAGTATTTCATCTGAGTTACAAAATAAGCAGTAGCAGTTTGATAAAAGCTGGTAATCTTTAGCAGAAACAGGAAGAGTAGCAGAAACTTTAATACTTCAGGAGGGAAGTATAACTTCTGAAAGTACCTTTAAACCTGGCTGGAGTGAAGCTGAATTCATTTGTGCACGAGCTTCAAACTTCAAATGAATTGTAACGCGGACTTGAACAAACTTGAATTTAAACCCACGTAGTCCAAACATGATGGGAATTTTTTTCTGAACAACGCCCGCACTCATCTGATATGATCGGCAGTGAACCTGAACTCTCAAAAGGAAATGTTCCAGTGACTGCGGGATTTAAATGACTGACTTCTTCTGTAGGTGACACAACAGAAGAGATGATTAAATTAATTATTGTGTCACGGGACAAGTGTCATAAGGATTGATACTAGCAGTTTGTCATGAACGGTTATTTGACGTTCTGCTAAGGAAATAGTTTGAGCTTGTACTTTCCAAATGCATGACTGACAATCTCCTTTTTTAGCCAAAGCTGCACTGGCAAGTGATTATTTGGCACTTGTAGTCAAAATAAGGGAGATGTCTCTACACGTGTTTGATATGATTTGCTTGGAAGAGATTGGAGTGTCGATTTGACCATGATGGATTTGATTCTAGGATGGATTTGAAGATAAAAGCTGGTACTGGTGTAAGGTGTTGGTTTCTTGCTTCAGGTAACATTTTGCCACCCAAAGATTGTTAAAACAAGATAAGTTCTATCTCACAATGTCTTAAAGGCTTAATAGTGCTCAGTAATCCTGAAATCAGGTATGAAATCAAGTAATCATGATTTTAGTGTTCAAGGTAACCCAATAAAATAAATAACTAACAGAAATGCAAAGTAACGTCAACTTTAGTGCACATAACATTTAGCCTTTTTAAATTCAATTAATTTCAATTCAATCCAATTTCACTTATATAGAGTAAAATCCCAGACAGTTGCCTCGGTGCACTTTATGTTGTAAGGTAAGGAAAACCTGCTGTGAGCAAGTGCTTTAGCAACAGCGTGAAGGAAAAACTCCCTTTTAGCAGGAAGAAAGCTCTGGCAGAACCAGGCTGCCGTGACCAGTTGGGAGTGAAATAAATACTCTATGTGCATCTTCATTACCAAATGAAGATGTTCATTTAGGAATATGAAGTGTCTTGTTGTGGTTTGGAATAGAAAATAGAAAAACTTCTGGATAGACGCTCTGTCCATTCAAGGCAAAATGATCAAGCCAATGACTCTGGGTAGTTATTTCTAAAAGCAATAGGAAAGAATAATAAATTCAGTGGTCACTATGTCATAAAAGCTACACTTATCACTAAATCTAAATATTTCCCCTAAAAAAGGCTTTAAACATGATATATTTCTACCACAAACACAGTTTCACAACATCAAGACTCATTGAGGATACAGTGATCCAGATCTCCAGTTGGATTCCAGTGGGTGTAGTTATTTTCCATTTTCTTGTCCCTACCAATGAGAGAGCACCTAATCCCTTAACTTAATGCTGTTCACATACTGCTAAGCATGAATAATGTGGATGTACGTGAAGTGATATCAACAATACAAATACATAATGCGTACTTGTACATATTGCTATGAACAACTAGACAATAACACACTATCAGTGCAACACACCACACTAAGTTCATTTTGTTTCAGCTTTGATGTTGTAATCACACGTAGCACTACAGCTGGTCTGAACGACCTCTTTGTAAAGTGTGAACATTTTGTTCTTTGCTTGTTGCTCTGCTCATTTCAGGGACACACCTGCGTAATGATGTTTTTTACTGCTATCAGGTGTGATGTAAGTCTGTAACTTACAGCTTTACGCCAACATTTGATGTGCTCATATTTTGGGTCATGATACATTATCAATATACAGCACTTAGACAGCCATTGTTTCAGAATGAACACTGATAATTAAGTGATTTAGTTCAATCTAATGAGGTTGTCTTTAAACAGCCTCAAATCACCTCCAGTTGTTTTTATACTAAAAGATAACAACACTAATGGGGAGGAAAAACCCAATAATCAGATGACAACCTATGAGCAAGTACTTGCAGTGGGAAGAAAAAAATCCCTTTTAATAGGAAGAAACTTCCAGCAGAATGAGGCTCAGGGAGGGGCGGCCATCTCCCACGACCAGCTGGAGGTGAGGGGAGGCAGACGGGACAAATGATATGCTCTGGAAGAGAGCCAAAGATGAATAATAACCAGTGTTGGTTAAGTTAGTTAAAAAAAAGGAATTAGTTACTAATTACTGATGACTTCTCCAAGAAAGCAATCCCATTACTTTACTGATTACTTATTTTAAAAAGTAATTAGTTTATTACTTAGCTACTTTTCAAAAACATGATACACAACATGAATATGTAATAAAACAATAGACTTTTCAATTCTATTTTTTCTGCATAATCCATCATGTTAAATTGAATCAAATTAAAATTTCTCTTTTTAAAACTTGTTTTATGAGTTTTATTTTTTTTAATTGTATGCACATTGCATCAAGCAAAAATTAAATTATATGCAACATTTTTTGACTTGAAGAAATTTGTTTAACATTTAAACCTGTTTTCTCCATATATTCCAGCATATAATAATAAAACAATTCTTTGTGTTTACACTCACTCTTTCAAAAAGATGCAAGTAAACCATTCAAACTGGGTCTTGGCTTCGGCTTAAAAAGCTGAAGCCAAATCTTTAGTTGATTTAAGACCATGGGAATGCCCCTCTCGCCTGCCCATGTGACTTGTAAAGCCACCACTCCTTGTGCAAAGCCAAATCTTTCCAAACTCTTTGTTTGCCATCTTGTTCTCAGACTGTCTGGCTTGTTGCATTTTAACGCCCACTTGAAGCACAGTTTCCCATCACTGAGTTGCTGAATATGTGAGAAGGTAGAGATAAAAAAAAAAAGGTTTGTTGTCAGAAAGAGTCAAACAGAAACTGTAGATACTTTTGCTATTGTGCTCCATATAAAGGCCCAGTTTCAGTGACGCTGAGCTCTGAAAGACTCACAGTTGAGTAAAATAGTGGTGATTTCAGATTGTAAAGCCAGTCATGTTTTTTTTTTTTTTTTACTTATTATTACCTTTTATGCATTTTGAAAGCAAAACAAGGGATTCATTCATTACTATGTGAATAATCACTACACATTTATTGAGCACGTTTAATGTAACAATGTATACTTTATTAATCCCATGCAGGGAAATTACTCTCTGCATTTAACCCATTCACTCAGTGAAGCAGTAGGCAGCCAATCTAGCGCCCGGGGAGCAGTGTGTAGGTAGTAGTCATTCAGGTGATTCGAAACCCCGACCTTCCGATTATGGGGCGACCACTTTACCTACTGAGCTATCCCTGTCCATCTCGTTTTTCCAAAGTTTATTCTATTGTGCCTAGGTTATGTTTAGTTTTGGTTTATTGGATTTCCCCTCATGTCTTTGCCCTCTATGTCTCCCTCGGTGTGTCTGTTTTGTACTTAGGTGTGTTCTTGTGCCTCATTTCCCCTCCTTGTGTTTCACTCCGTCATGTTTATCTATGTTTCCCCAGTCCGTCACGTATGCACTCTCTCCCCCCCTAGTCTGCCACTCCTACATTCCCATTTCCTGTTTTATTGTGAAGGTCGTGCTTCCATGTTGTGCTTCCCCTGTGGCGTCTAGGTAATTTGTGTCATCTGTGTTCCACGTGTGTCCTCACTTCCCTTGTTATCCCTCGTGTGTTTAGTGTCCGTGTCTTCCTGTGCTCATTGTCGTGATCTCCCTCATTCTTTTTTCTTCTTATTCGTCTTATTTTAGTTTTGTAACATTTCCTTTGTGGCAGCAATAAAGCTGCTTTTCAAATTCATTTTTTCACCTCCGTGAAGTCTGCATTTTGGGTCCTTTTCCTGGCTGCACACAACAGCTATCATGACAGTGTTTTTTTGTTTATGTGTAAAAAATAGAACACTATACAGAAAAGTAATCATTGTCTAAGTATCTATGAATGTTATGTAACTCACAATTATAGAGAACTGCACTCTGGCTAAACATTAATTGGACACAACGAAGAGTCATAACAACTGGAGAATGTCCAATCCTGAAAAAAGTAAAGAAAAGTAGCAGGCTAATGCTAAGCTAACGAAAACCGTTTGGTATGGGGAATGGTTTAGGTTCCCGCTCATTGTTGCACAAATCTCAAAAGTAACTACAAGAAATGTTTCGAGCACGTTGTTACTACTACCCTCTACCAGTTTTGCAATGTAAGAGTTCATGTACCTTTTTCTGAGTATGCATTGTGCATTCATTAACATAGGAAAAACTGGGGAAGTACAAGAACTATTAATCACACTGGGTTTGTCTGTATTTGCAACTTTGCATGACTTTGCATGTTTGTCCTTTGGATAATTCTTGCATCTATGATGAAGACTTTTAAGCCTCTGCGAGTTCTTGGTTAAGAGCTCACAGACCACCTCGGCCATCCATCAGGATTTTATATATAGAATGATGCCACTTGGCACATCGCTAAACACCATGTTTAACAAACTCCAAATGGTGCTCAACACTTGCTAAAACAAATCCTGCAGTGAAGCATGGTAGTGGTACTATAATGCTATAGTGTTGCCCATACCCAAGAAAGATAGAAAGACTCATCAGTGAAGGGAAAATGCAAAGGTCCTCAGAGAAAACCTGTTACAGAGTAAGAGGTGTGATTTACAGTGACAGAGAACCAAATTATATATCCAAAACAATGCTGGACAAGTTTCTGACCAGCCAATGCCTGGTCCACTCAACATCTGTGCACACTTCCCATCCAGTTTGAAGGTTTTTATACAGATAAACCTGCAATGACATTGAAAGGAACTTCTGCAAAGTCCTAAATTTAGTGGCTGAACAAGAGATATTACTCTCTTTAACACATTTGGGAAAAAACTGTTTTCCTCACCTTCACCAGTTATTGAGGAGGGAAAATAGCATTTTAACTTTGAGTTAATATTAGTTGCCCAACAATGTGTAACAATCAGCAAAATGCTGTTTTTCTCTCTGCACACACACTTGTACGTGTACAGTTTGTGGGGCTGATGGTGAAGAAACAGCCACATGAGAAGAAATGCCATGTGCTTTGACACACTGTGACTATAAGGGATGAGTTTGACCCCCAGTGGTTTTCAGACTTTCAAGACAGTGTCATGTCTTGTGATCTACTCTGGACAACAGATACAAAACTGGCAACACTCCTCTGACGAATGGACATATTAATTGTGCCAGTCGGCCAGTTGCGCTGACGTAATTTGCTGCGTGCTGAAATAATGACCGAGCTCAACATAAACAAGCAGAATCATGCAGCGCAAGAGAATGAAGGCTTTGTTTTATGATAAAAGGCCTTTATATGCTGAGTAACTGTGTGTGGTGAGGCACTTTTCCATGAAAGCACTGCTGGGCAGAGGCACGTTCAACACAGCAAAACAGGTTCAGCTCAATATGGCCGCTCACCACATGACTGTTTGTAACAGTTTGAACTCTTGCAGCGGCGCTGTTTGTTCCTGCTCCACACTGTGACTGTCTTTGTCCTGTTTGTGGTACAGAAATGGAAATCCCCTTGTTGTTGAGTTAAAGTCTGACCCGGTTCATGTTTCTGCATGATGATAGTCACGCCTGAACTCTCAACCCTCATTGCAACAGAGGAACAGGTAGTTCCTCTGAAAATACATGCTGCAAGGTTATGTGGAAATTCTGCCACACTTAAATCGAGGAACAGAGAAAATTGCTTCAGTCTGTGCAGTTGTCTGACTTCAAATGCTAGATAAAATTATCTCTAAAAGTCTTTATCTCTACCTTACAAAAAAACCTCTTCCGACATTTTTTTTTTATCCTAATTTGATATTTCAAAGTACATCTTTTGAAAATTGGGGTGCCCATTCATTTATTTATATTTTCGTTTTTGAATGTGGCCTCCAAAGTGTGAGCAGTTACCCCAATGTGTAAAACCCCCGAACAAAAACACTGTTCCCTCACCTCCCTCTGTGGGGGAACAGTACTAACCTATGTTCTGAATAATTTAACTTAAACAATCAGTGAAACAGTAAAAGTTTTTTCATATTTAGACTAATTCAATCTAATTTTATGCATTTATTCATACATTAGATCCCTAAAAGAGTACACAGTTACGAGGTCCAGTGGTTACTCCTACTTAGCCTAATTCCTTTGTTTCCATTTACTGTAAATTAACTGAGTTGCTCGGTTTGTTGTAATGTATCATTTTATTATTTTAACCATTTAATCCACCCACACCCAAAGGAGAAAAAGGGCTCATATTCTCTCCTCCATATAAGGGAAATGTTCAGGTCAGAGAAGATGAAGTCATGTTGACTCACACTCCACCAGGAAGAAAATGAATGTCATTATGTGTGTCACATACACACACACACACACACACACACACACACACACGACTTTAAACAGATTTTCGATTAAAATCCCAAAAGGACACCACGGCACTGGAATATTAAAAATCAATCTGAGTGAGGTTGATGATTGATTGGTGTTTTGATTCTTCCTGCTTCCTCACAGCTGACCCTTGTACTTGTGTGCAGCCGTGCCTCTTTTGTCTTCCCTGCTGCTGATGTTTAGTCTGTTTTTTTTTCCCCACTATTTGCACTTCTTGCACTTTTATTTAGATAAGAAGAGTGCTCACAACAGTATTCAAATCTTCTACCAGCTTCTGCTCAACACTTGTGCAACAGCTGATTCATCGATTATTTTGATAGACGGTATACAAAAATAACCCCCCACCTGGACCTTGGGTTATCTGGAACTGTGGTGACACAGAGGTAGGTAAACATTTACGAATTTAGCTGACTCCGGAGCTTTTCTCTCCGGTTGTCTGTCAAGTCTGGAACAGAGACTGAGGTTAGATATGTGAAACTTTAATTTGAAAGCTCAAACTTGGGAAACATGTCAATCAGTTAAGATCTGTCCCTCGTTTGACCTACAGATCGAAACACTTCCTCCACCCAGAAAGCAGACAGCCTAGAGGTTACTGAGTTTCTTAGCAGGAAGTTTTCTGTTAGTGTCTGGCTTAGTTTAAGAGTAATCTTTTCTGTCTGTAGTTTGACATTTAAATTCAAAACATGATGCATAAGCGGAAATGAGTATCGGGGAAATATGTCTACATAATGTTTGTACTGTAATTACATTAACTTGCCTCACAACCTTTAGTATATGCTTCTAAGTGAATCCACATTTTGAGAGCTAACCTTTCACTTTCTTTAAATGAATCTCTTTAAACAAGCATCATCGTCATCGTGCTATGACTGGTGTCATTGCAAATACTATGGCGTTTTCAATGAGACAGTCCAACAACAGCATTCTGACTAAATAGACTGGCTATGAAGTTTTCTGAAAAAGCTGAAAATGGCACTAAAATGGGACATTTTCTGTATTTTCTGCCATACTGTTAAAAAGATGGATGCTCTTTCTGATCATGGAAAAGTTTCAAATAATGAGGTGAACAAGTAATCGCTGTGAGCAAAAAGCACGGGCTTCAGGCTGCTGTAAATGCCCAGTTTCAGCCATTTTTTTCTACTCTTTGTGCTCTGTCATGTCAGAGTTAGAGGATATATCCCTAATAAGGTCAGCTCCGGCTGTGAATGTGGAAGTCCCACCCACAAGCTGTTTGAATTTTCTTTGTAAAGTGGAGCCAGCCAGAACAAAAGCTTAAAGGTTTGTTGCCTTTTGAGATGCAAGCCCAGCATTTTCCTTTGGCACTAATGATTCACAGACAAAGACAGATCCTTAATAATAACAAAAGTAAAAGTACTTATTCTCTAGCAAAATGTTCCCATCAGTGTTATTATTACTGCTGAAGATTATTCACATGTTTAAGGTTGAATTTCCTGTAAATAAGCTACACAGCAATCCATCATATTCTAAAAATCTGCTCAGAAACAGGCATGCCACTTGATTATAATAAGAATTTAATAAGTATATTTATTTCAAACAAACAGCTTGAAAAGCTTGAGTAGAGTGTGACGTGGGTATTTATCAATATCTACAGGCGGATCAAATATTAATGAAAAATAAAGGTGGGACATTAGCAAGACAGATGGTTAAACTTTGTAGATTTAATCAATCAAGTGATTTCTCAGAGATACTAATCTGGTGCTGATGGAACATGCATCTATTCAGCATTGCAGTTTTATTAAACTGGACGTGGCAGGAGGTCCCCTCTCAATCATCAACGCTTTCATTAGTGATGAATTATTAAAATGAGTTACTGAAACTTTCATGTGTCTTACATGTTGGCCGACGTGATTAGCTAGACAAAGGTATCTGTTATAACTGAATGCGAGTGCTGATCTACTTGGTAATGCTAGTTGTTTCCACACAAAGTCTACATAGTAACTGATCTCAGAACTGTGAAAGCAGAGACAGCAGCAGCTTGCCTAGCACGATAGTCTCCTATCAGTTTCCTGTCAAACACCAGAGGCTTATCCACACATGCACATGGACAAACAACCAGAAAAAGAAGACGGCCTCTCAACTTCAGAAGCTTCATTTATTTTTAATGGGATACAGACATGCCCATGGGAACGCCCACCTCTGTAATCAAGCGGAAATAATTTTGCTTGCAGAGACAATGGCCGACTGTGGCCACAAGATGGCAGTAATGAAAAAGGTGGTAAATATGCAATAGCGAAGCTTTGCGATGATGCTTGAGATGAAACGAGAGAGATCGTTTTATTTTAATTGATGTTGATTTTTACTTCTCACTAGATAAGCACTGCTTGCTTTGATGGAAAGCCTCTTGTACCCTTGTCTAAATATTGTTGGCTTCCACCCAAAACAAAAGACTTGGCAGTGTGCTGGAGCATAGGCCTGGCTGTGTCAATCTTTTATGCTGTCTGTGCAAAACTCCAATATGGGAACAAAAAGTGGTCAGCTAGAGGAACGGCAAAAATCACTGGGTGATCAAGGTGGCAACACTTCTTATTAGACACTAGTTAGTGATGTTCCTTTCTGCTTTCTATGTGGAGGTTGCATGTTGCCCTTGTACCCAAATAGATTTACGCCAAACATGTCCATGTTAGGTTAACCAATTATTCTAAATTGACTATGGAGTAGATAACATGCTGTGTGACTCTAGATTAAAAATCGAATTCTAACCATAAAGTCACTTTGAGTGGTCGGTAAGACCAAATCAGTGCTACAAAACGTGGTCGATGAAGTCGATGGCACTGGTTCTAAATTGAGCACTAGTGGAAAAGGGTTTTAGTCTTGTGTTTTCCGTTTTGGTTGGAATAGTTGCACATTATAACCACACTGTGATTTTCCAAAACTCTAAAGCTTAACTGGAGCGTTAATGATGGGTTTGATATGTTCGAGGGCATGTGAGCTGTAATCTCTTCAACTTTCTCTGATCAGATTTAAACTTCAGGTCATAATAAACTGCATCAGATCTGCGAGTAAACTTACACTTCTATCAAACTAAATACAGACAACATTACATCAAGTCGGCAAATAGAAAAATTTAAACTCTGATGAAAAAGTTAATCCACAAACTACATCTGAATAATAATAATGACAATATTTAATCTGCTTTCTCTTTTTGTCTTAATTTTCAGTGTGACCAAGTTTTTCCACATCATAATGCAAGTTCAGCCAGCCTTATCGTGGTTTGCAATGCAAGAAAGCAATGAGCTGGGCGTTTAATAGCACACACGAAGAGGCTGTCTCAATCTATCCATAAGACTACAGTGGAAACAAAATAATGTGACTGTGATTACAAAATGTTTTATTTCTATTTTAGGAAAATCTTTTCCACTAAAGTAAGTAATTAAAAGATTATTTATTCCTTTCATACGTCACAAGAGTGACACAATTTTTAACAGCCACAATGATCATTTTCCAATACCAGCATTTTCCAACATGTGGGATCTTATCTGAGGATGATAAGAGCCCACAGTAGAGTGCCCCCTAGTGGCACAAAAACTCCACGACAATTTCCAGTTTGAACCTTTAAAAATACACAAAAGAAAGACAGTATATGAAATCACGTGTCATATGTATTATCTCTTTAATAAATTGATATAAACATACATTTCAGCTGTCATTCAGGACATTATGCTTCAAAAAGGCATAACATCTGTGATTAAATACAGAGTTTTACATTCTCACCCTGCTGCGTTTATTACGCAACTCGGGAACCAGGAACTAAGTTAGTCGGACTGTCACCTGATGTTTCCTCATCTTCTGAGAAGGAAACTAAGTGAAAAATCTGCCTTGACAAACAATTAGTGGAAAGTCAGACTCGACTATAAGGGATGACTTAGAAAACTTAGTCTGACTCGACTAAGTTTTTCTCCATTACAGCTCCAGGAGCATTTCAGGTCATCAAAAGTGATCCCCAACTTTGCTTAAATTAAGACTTTTAGGAGGAGAGATTTTTATGCAGCAGATATGAGAGTGAATACACCTGGCTGGATGTTGTAAATTCTTGCAATCAAAGCCAGATGAGACATAACATATCACACATCATATGAAAACTGTGATGGAGACAGAATTCAAAACTGAAATCTGGCACAGACTTCTCTGCGATCTCATTCCTCTCAGTGAAATAGTGACTCATAGGGGCTCAAAGTGCAGTATTTATCACAGTTCTACCTACACGATCAGCTGATCAGGTGTGACTATTTCTTTTAAACTCTCTTTTGCACATGCACTTCTTCCTCCCCACAACCCGATGGCATCTCAGTGTCAGCTTCACATCTAAAAGCAAACAGTGGCTGCTCCTTTGTAAAACTGCAATCATACCAGCGCCTAACTAGTATTCATTTTAACAAGACTGCATACACGCTGCCATACTAACGGAAAGGCATATACAAGTGTGCATCCTTGTGAGTTGCTTGTGAGTTCGATTTCATAAAACAATTAATCTCACAAACTCAGTTTCTGATTTACCGGATGAATTTTTACTGTTTCAAAAATACAAAAGACGTTTCTTTCTCAGAGGACAGCCCAGGGGTAGGTACACCATCCAACATTCAAAGGTGGGGTTACACTTTTCTAGAAACAATGCAAACAACACACAGAGTGCAAAGGTTTGTCTGCCCTTGTTGCAAATGCACACACTGCTGCTCTTTCCATCACCGTGAGAGGTATGCACAAATAAAGCAGTGATATGCGCCCATGTCTCAGAAAAGGGCCTGATGTAGCATGTGTAGGCAGAGAGTGAAAATATGTAGCACAGCAGGACGACAGGAGAAAGATTGGGCTTTGAATAACAGTCCTGTTGTGTATATACACATGAGTCTAAAGCCAAGTGGTCAAATACATGAGCATAAGAAAAATGGGAAAGATCAGAAAGATTTTGCACCAAAAATAACATTAACTTGAAATTAATGAGAAAAATATCTGTGCCATTTAAATAAAATGATGCTGCATTTTCACAAAGACCAGAATATTATACCAATAACTTCAAAACAGGGGAAGCAACTTCATGTGAAGCTAAAGGTTGGAAATAAGCATATAAACAGTTGAAGAAGTGTGACACCTTCTGGACAACAAAGGAACTGCAGAAGTTAGAGTTAAAAGAGCCTCCAAAACAGATCTGTAGCATGAAAACAGATTAAAATTCAATGAAGTCTTTATGTAATTTATAGCTCCATATAAAAACAAATAAAAAAAAACAAACCAGTTAACTACACTGGGTGTTTCCAGGATGAAAGACAACGCCATTGGCATGTCTCAGCTATGCACACTGTCTCTTTCCGTAGCTATATACACTGGATTACAGCATTGGTGACATACGACTGTCACTCCCAGCCTGTCATGCTTCACACATATCCTGTTGTGGAGCGCCCCATTTCAACCCAAACCACCACGTCTTTTCCTAAGACCAGCCGAATGAATTTTAGTGCCCAAACTCAACCAGTAAATAGGAGTGAAAACATGTGAAAAAAGGTCCAAAGGTGACACAAACCACTGTGCACTGACTGATCAACCTGTGACCAGAGACCTCACGCCATCAGCACCCTTCAAACCTCCCAATGTTTGTAGAGCTCAGAAAATGGGTCATTTACTCTCATTCCATCACCATGTGACACCCCCAGAATGAAAACAAACATACAGTTTTAACTATCCATGACATTTTCATTAGCTTCTTCATCCAAGTTTAAGTTGAAATATTCTGAAAACACCATCTGCTTCAGCAACCCCACAATACAAATACTGATTAATAACAGAAATGTGTCCACACCTGACCTATCTTACAAACAGGCCACTACAGAAGTTTGAACAGAAAAAGAGAAACACACTGTAAACTCTTCTGATCTTCAAACACACAGCTGAGGTGCAGAGCAAACAAAAGCCACCTTACTGGGTTAAATGGGACTCCAGTTCCCAAGCAGCAATGGTCCTAAAGTTGACTGCAGGCTCTGCTCTGACTAAAGACTCAGTGGAGGTCTCATCTTCCTCCTCCCGTTTGGTAATTCATCACGGCGCTGAGCTTGAACACCCCTGCTGTCCTGCCGTGGCCACAAATCACGGAGTGAGAAGTTTGCGAGATGCTGAGGAGGAAAAGTGTCTCAGGAGGAGCTGACAATCCAGGACTTTAATAATCTCCACTCTTCTCCCTCTCGAATCCTCCCTCTCCTTCTCCTCCTCATCTCGTCCAATCCAGTCGATTACTTCTGCAGCTCCTGCGGCGTGCTGAAGGTCTCGTAGACATTGGCTGCAAACTCCTTCACCTGGTCGTTCATCAGCAGCTCCTGCAGAGATCGCACAGATTTAAACATGTTTGATTAACATACAACCAAGTTTGTAAGAAAATAAAAGTGAAAATAAACAAATCTCTCAGTTAAACAATGCGATATGTTGTCTTTGTACAATTTTTTATTAAGTAAAGGATATAAATGATTTGGTTTTATTTACATGTTACACAAATCGTAACTTTTTTGGAAATAAAAAAAAAAAAAAATACTCAGACAATCCTCTTAAATAATTTCAATCAAAATAAAGGTTTGATAAAGAGCCCAAACGTGCAGATGAATAAGAATAAAATAATCTAAGAGTGTTTGAAACACATTAAAGAAAGTGAAACGGATCATGCAAGATTAAAGATTTCATAACCAATCTGACAGTGATTCTCTAGAACTCATTAACATGTGTATTCTGAAATGAGAGCTGCACCTGTCAGCAGATTGGAACATGTTTGAACATTACGCTCCCAACAGTAAAGAAAATCAAAAAGCAAACGGTGTGGACAATGACCGATTGACAGATAACTAACAGCCACAGCAGCTGGCTGTTTGCCATACTGCACATCACTCTGATAGTTCACTCCACCGTCTGGTGTTCGATGTTACCTGAACAAAGTGACTGGGGGTCTCACTGCAGATGGTGTTGATCTGACCGTTGATGATGGGGATGATCTTTGCCAGCGGCAGACTGACTGCAGACAGACTGAACACACAAACACAGAAAAAGACAGCAAAGATAAGGTAATGCCCACTTCATGCTAATGTTTGCTGGGAAATAACAAGGACAAAAAAAACCCCACCCACCTCATAACACTTAATATGTGTATAAGGAGTGTGTTTTACATTACACATGGCCGGTATTTATGTTCAGACAAAACAGAGGAGTGATCACGACCTAAACAGAATCATATCTAACAACCCCAAACAACCGAAGCACATTAGATGTTAATGTAGTCCTCCTGAACAGGTAGGACTATATTAATGTCCATTTTGGAATTCCAAAAGGAAAAGCTTAAAAAGAACTACCGAAGTACACGTCTGAGACCTGACTTGAATGTTAAAATCTTCTAAATCATTTGTGCATTTTCAGTTTCAGCTTGTGAAACTGGCTCTCTGATTACCTGTCTAAATCACTGCGTCAACCCATACTTAATATATGCCCTGGTGAGGAGCAGGTTATGCTCAGAGGTTTAGTTTAAAATCTCCAGGAGAGCCCACATTTTCTTATTCTTATATTCGCAGCACATTTTAAATGCAATATCGATTCTCTGCTGGAGGGACATTTTTTTAAGTGCAAGCTGTTAAGCCATACTTTACTAAAACCACTGAATGAAGTACAAATTGAACACTGTAATGTCACAGGAATGAAATTGTATAAATGTCTTAATATTTGATGGTAATCTGCGGCTTGGTCTGTTTAACACTGCTGGAACTGCAGCTGCTCGAATGCAGGACACATAGGGATTATTTTGTGTGGAAGAATATGAAGTGCCCCGTTTTACGTGAGCAGAATGAAGCAGTTGTCAAGCCAACGAAGCCAAAGAAAGCCCGGCGTTATTGAAATTTGTTCATAGTGTAACCCTCAGGTCACCAAACTCCAGTGACAGAATAATAATATCTCCAGCTGCTATCACATATGTAGGGATTTAATAAGATTTCTCCATGTTTCAAATGCAAATGATAGCAGTAAAACAAATAAATAAAACAGGTGTCAATGGCTTACCTATCAGGTGCACAGCTGGGGGCAGAGTCACTTGGAGGCGGGCGGAAGAACTCGGCCAGGTTGTCACAGAGACGGGAGAAACCTCGGTTCAGACAGACTTTGAGGACAGTGGTGAAGTCTGGACTGAAGTCAGACACAAAAAGCAGAAATTCACCTTTCACAGGAGCACAAACACAATCTTGTTAAAGCATACCTACAGACAGGTGTGTCATTTACCTATCCAGCATGTCTCTAGTCTCGTTAAGCAGCTTTATGGTCATAATGTCATTCTCTGTGAGCCCGCACGCCTACAGGAGCAGAAGAAAAGAGATCTGTAAGACTCTGTAATGGGGTTTTCCCGTGAAAGGCAGTGTAAATCTGCTTTGAGCAGTCACCTGATCGGCCAGCACGTTCTCGTCATCTGCAAGCAGGTACCAGGACAGAGACCGCCTCGAGCTGGCCTCCACCTCCGCTCTGATCCAGTTCAGCTGCTGCTCCAGCTCCAGCAGAGACCAGGTCTCCTTCAGAGACACGCTGGAGATGAGAAATAAACCACGTTGATGTTTTGATGATTGATTTTTTCATTTAAAAGATGCACAACAAAGATCAATACAAAGAATTTGTTCCACATTGTTTTTACCAGCCTAAGCTACGTTGTTAATAACTTGTTCTGTTGCTTTATAGATCACTGATGGATAATGAAGAGAATAATTGTTGCAGATCACCTTCCCAGTGAGCTCTGTACCGCCTTCTTCACTACCGTTATCAGCTCTGCCAAACCTAGTGTGAGACAGAGACAGAAGTCTGTTACTACAAGAGTCCTGCACTGACAGATGGAAACAAGGATTTTACAGGTTTATGCTTTTGTGTCAGTGCTATACCGTCTCCCAGTAGGTGCTGGATACTTGACAAGTACTGCTGCTGGACATCTGGGGGGGCAAGAGGGGTCTGCAAGCAGACACACAACACAGACACACTCCTGAATAATATTCACCTCAGCTTTAAACAGGCAGAGATTTTTTGAGCCAATCTAAGCTTATTTTAATCAACAGGTCATTAATTAAATCTTTAACGTATTCTCTTCTATGTTATTCAGTTCAGGCAAAAAGCACTGCTGTGCTGCTCTCTTTAATCACAGCCATGTGTTACACTGCACCGAAAAGCTTCACCAGTTTTACTGGGGAATCAAATTAACCTGTTAACATGTTCGTCAGGGAAACCTTGGGTCCTGGCATATGTGGATATCGATTCAAACATTTTCACACAAACCTTAGATAATCTTTCATTTTACAACAGGAAACAGGTTTCTGGTGCAGGAGTCAGTACACAGGATGAGTATTTCCTAGCTGTGGGTACACCAAAATATTACCCGTCTTACTCTCAGACTGACACAAATCAGCATAACTGGACACAAACTGGGAACTAGCAGGTCAGAAATGGGCATTCTCACATTCTCATATCACTGACAGATGTGGGAAATATTTTCTGACATGTACCACCCACCCAAACAATGTCCACCCTGCCAGTGGACATGTATGGAGCATGACAAAGAACCCAAGGCTTTGCCCTGGGCTCCAAACTCTCCAGCAGACAAACCACCCCACAATTCATCACCTCAGTGTGGCAGAAACTGCAGGACAGCCCGAGAGGTTCACAACAGGTCACGGCTTTTTTGGGGAAACCAGGTAATGTTTAAAAGGTGTATTTTTTATGATCATGGATAAATATTATCAGACCGATATTTAACCTGTCTAATATGTATCGTATCTCTCTTTCCAAACAGTTTCCAAAACTCCTGACACAGTGAGCTGCAGCTGATCATTTTACACACAGTCAATCAGTTCTAGGAGTCACTGTGCTCCTCACCGTTGTGCTCTTTCCCACTGAGTTATCCAGGTACAGGTATCCTCCAATGATGTTCAGCTGGACTCTCAGTAAAACCACCAGCATACAGGTGCTGTACACCGCCACAACTGTGCGTGTAAAACCTGAACAAAACGACAAGTTCTGTTATCATATTTTAAGTTTTCTTGTGTTTGTTTTTAAATCCAATAAGTCATTTATTAGATTATTTAGAGGCATTTAGATTTTACTCAGATACACTCAGGGACATCTGAACTGAAAAACACTTACTGATGATCTTTAAATCTTCCCAGATCTCCAGTTTATTAGCCGGTCTGTAAAGTAGATGTGAATGAGGGAAATGGTTGTCAGCCACTGTACACATTTATTTCACTACATGAACTTGTGCTAATTTCAAAATTTAATGTTTTCCTCAAGAATAAAACCAACAACTGCAATAATCAACATAAAATAACAAACAAAAGAAAAATGTAGCCTTAAACAATAAACTTGTGTACTACTACTGTTTGACCAAGTTAAAGAAGCTTTTTCCTCACTTGGACTTGAGTAGTGTTGTGAGACTTTCTGAGTTGAGTTGCGTGACGATGGCTTCTTTGAGCGCTGGGAGCATGGACAGCACTGCAACACATTTAAAACTTTCACTGTAGTGTTGGTCCTCACCTTTTTCTGTCAACTGTTAGTCATAACCAGGTCAAGTGTAAAATAATTACCAGTCATGTTGCAGGTCCTCTGGTTGCTCTCGAAGTGGAACTGTCTTCTGGCCTGAGCAATGTACTCTGTAGCCTCCCTCTCTTGGATCTCACTGAACTTCTTCTGGGCATATTTACCTAGAAGGTATACGCCTGAGGAGGGACGCAGAGAGCACAATGAGGTCACATTAAATGCAGAAAACTATCCTTGGCTTTGGTACGATGCAAAACCTAACCAGGATTTGCCCTGCAGATATTTATGACATGGAATAATACCAGAGGGCTGTACTTTAAGTAGCAGATTTACAGACTTGAGACAAATTAAAGGTGTTGAATCACTGTGTAAAATGTAACAGCTGAAATGAGCCTTGAAATGGATTCTCCAAGTTTCTCCAGTGCAAGGATAAACACTGTTTTTCAAAATTATATTCCCTAAACCTAACCATCCAATAATTGTAACTGTGAAAACATTATGGTGCAAATTACACAGGACGGGCCATTGGGACTTCATTAAATCACCTTTAGCACCTTTATGGGGAAAGAATTTTAATTGGTGGGGCACAGATTGACTGGCTACAGTGGCGTAAGGCAGGCATCCTCTATGTATCACATTTATTTGATCGCAGAACCAAACGTTTCCTGAGCTTCGATCAGATTGTTAAGCTATATAATTTGCAGTGCAATCAATTCTGGAGATATGTCCAAATGCGCAGTTCTTTATCAAAATGGCTGGAAAGCCCCATGAGTTGTCCTGCAGGCAGCCCTGTGGAAGCACTGCTTTCAAGATCACCCTTTGGTAAAGGTATTACCTCTAAGATGTACCATTTACTGCAAGATCAGTTAGCTGACCCTCTTTCCAAAGTTAAAAGTTGTTGGGCCCAAGATCCCCCCCACCCCCATATTTACCACTCAGTTTTAAACCAGTAAAGTCAAATAGCCACCGGATCCCACTTACAAGTGTGTGCAATGTTACGACTTGCTACAGATGCTATAGCTTATCAATTAATATGGTAAGTGAGACTGAATTTTCCATAATGCCACGTGAGATAAAAGGCCAGCAGTTATGTGGAGGTCAGTGTACACTTAATCAATTTTAAACACGAATAATGAACAGCTACACCAAACTTCATTCATTTGTTGGCTATTTAAAGAGCCCCAAATAAAATACAAAGGAAGAACTCCAATGAATAGTATTTAACTTAGTAATCAACTACCACATAAAGCAGTGTTAATTTCGGTGAAACTAACTGGTTTCCTAAGAAGGTCTTTTCAATGCAAACACACCTTGTGGGTTGTTAAAAAAAAACAGGGTAGTTTCACTAAATATTCTGCGGCACGATGGAGAAAACAAATTCCGAATAAACCAAATACCATTTTTTTTATGCTTTTGAAATATGGGTTAGCGTGCATTTCTTCCGTCTTTATTTAACAAGGGGATAAAAAGCCCAGTCTAAAGGCTGTTCTGCGGAGTCTGGCGTGTTGCTGCAGTCTTGCATTAGCACGGCGGCTAACAGGAACATGACTTACCTCCAATTAGAGCTCCGGTGAAAATAAATTTCTTTTTATGGCGTTTTATAAAATTCCACGCAGACGAAAACATCCTCGGACAGAGAGAGGGCCACCAACTAAAACAACAAAAACTCTATTTCTAAATTCTTTCTTACTATTTTACGGACATGTTTCGGATAGCAGCTTGCTAACTCTCAAAAGTGCCAAAGTACTTTGGTCATGGTAACTATTGTAATGACTTCCGGTTATTTATGTCAAAATAAAACCACAAGTTGAACTACAGTAGTCATAAAGTGACTTTGTGTCTGCAACAAGGCTCCTGGAAACATTCTTATTTATTTAGGCAAGGAAAAAACACTTAATATTTTTTAATGCTTTTAAAATATACAATACAATGCAATATACCAGTGCACATACAAGCTTTGCAAAACTGAGCCACAAATGTTAAAATAAAATATTTCAAAATTTGACGAAAACAAAAATGAATATCTAATATATAGATAGTTTTGAGACACTACTTTGTCACCATCGTCAGACTGGTCTCTGAAGTAAAACACAATAGATTTTTTAAAATCTTATAAACGAATCGTATCGAGCCCTAAAAATTTAGTTTCTCCTGGTATAAACTAAAAAAAAATTGTTCTTTTATTTTTGGGGGTAAAATCGATAACATCCGGTTTAGATCCCTCCACAATAGTCATCAACTTGACGTCATTAGACCAGAACGAGCGTGGAGCGCAGGTGCAGCGAGTGGTCCGTCCAATATTATCTTCCCCCCACCGGTGTGAGTTCGTTACATCGGCGTGGCTACGGGTAAAACAGGAATTAAAAATTAGCAGGTGTATTATATGCAGCTTTTTTATATTGAGTTTTGGTCACAGCAGTTGAAATGGGAACAGAGGAGGGTAGTAAAGAAGAGTCTGTGGAGCTGTTCTGTCCGAGTGAAGAGGAAATTGAGAGGTGGATGGCCAGAGCTTTTGACATGGTGAGCTCGTGTTTTTAATCACTCCGTTAACTCTTCAGCCGAGTCACGGCGACTTTGTTTGTTTTGTAAAATTTGCAGTTTTAAAGTAATTATTTAATTTTCATTTAAACTACTCGGTATGTGAACTACGAAGTTTCTATTTTTTTTATTTGCCTTATTGTATTGATTGAGGTATTGGTTATTTTTCTAGCTAATTTTATATAGTAATGCTACTTAGATGTCTTTATTTGCCCTCTGATGCCCTTTTTCTGCTGTTTATCCAGGCTCTGATCATGTTTAGGGATTAAGTAGTGATATTATATACAGCTGGAAAAAAGTTTCTTTATAATAGTAAATAATAAATAATGTAAACATTTGTCAGATGTGGTCACACAGGTGTCTCCGTGAACCTCGTGGATGTTTGTAGATAGCACTGTGATCTGTAGTAAACAGGTGGAAGAGAGTGTAATGAAAATCAGAGAAAATCTGTGTGTGAATGAGAACGAGATAAGTGTAATAGTCAAGGTAGACGAGTATAAATACCTGAGGTCAACCATCCCAAGCAACAGACAGTGCACAAGAGAGATGAAGAAGAGAGTGCAGCCAGGATGGAGCAGGTGGAGACGAGTGTCAGGGGTGATTGTTGACAGAAGGTCAGCAGCAAGAGTAAAAGTGAAGGTGATGGTAGTGAGACCTGCTGTGATGGTTTGGAGATGTGGCACTGAGAAAAATACAGGAGGCCGAGCTGAAGATGCTCAGATTTTCAGTTGCAGTGAGCAGGATGCACAAGATTAGAAATCAGAGGGAAAGCTTAAGTATTTGGAGATAAAGAGGCAAGGCTGAGTTGGTTTGGACATGTGCAGAACATTTACTGGATAAAGGGTGTTGAATGCAGAGTTGCCAGGCAAGGCCACAGAGGAGGTTCATGGATGTAGTGAAAGAAGGGTTAGTATGGCAGAGGAGGATGATAGAGATGGCAGGAGGCAGATGATCCACTATTATAATCCCTAAATCCTTAATAATTAGTGTATAATGTTAAAAATAATTTCATGTGCCTCCTTTATGATATTAAGAAATGTCTAAAAGTTTAATCTAGAGAACCCTAAAGACACCACGCTCTCAAAGCTGTGAGCTGCAGCCAGAGATCTGTGCACAGGTGTATTGGGGATTTTTCTCTTCTGAAGTTCTTCTTAACACTAACCAATTTTCCATCTTTAGTTGCTTCCTGTTAACTGCTTTTTTAAATGTGTTGCTGCAGGCGAAAGAAGCTCTGGAGAATGGAGAGGTGCCTGTCGGATGTCTCATGGTCTACAAAGACGAAGTTGTGGGGAAGGGAAGGAATGAAGTCAATGAGACTAAAAATGTAGGCAAAATGTACAGCACAGTTATTTGTCTCTGCAAATGCAGATGTATGTATGAGTGGTCTTCTTTCAAAACTCATAAGTCAACAACTAAGACAAAGCAAAATGAATAAATTATAGAACTGATACAATAACTATTGGTGAGCAGAAGAAGAAATAATATATTGGTATACTAAAATGTAACAAGTTCAATAGTTTGAACAATTATCTGTTCAAACTATTGAACAAACAGGTCCCAGAGGGTCTGGGTTGATGGTCTCTGTACAGTAATCCCCCACTGTGTAGTTTGCTTTGACCGACCTAATTAGTTTCTGTAATCTGCGAGTGTCAGATCAATCACTGATCAATATTTGTCCTTAAGTAAGCCGGTGACTCTGCAATAGTGAGTCCTCTGCGGCGTGTGGAGTGAGAGCCCATAGCTGAGAAAATCCTTTCATGGTGTGAACAGTTTTCCTTCCAAGTAAATGTGGCTCAAACTAAGGAAAAGTCTCTGCTGTCCCTGCATCATGTCTCATGAAAGATGAGCAAAAGGCCGTGAACAGTGCAGAGATACATCTGGGCACTGTTCTTGATGAGAAAGTAGATTTTGGATTTAAGTGTAGACGCGATATATATATATATATATATATATATA
>NW_005187449.1:285925-296172 GCF_000239375.1 Pundamilia nyererei
TCACCTTATCTGGACTGAAGTGCAAAAAGTTCCCACCTGACCTCCACAGAATCAGCTGTGCTTTTTTGTTTAATGATTTCAGCCCATCTCAT
Organism: Pundamilia nyererei; assembly: GCF_000239375.1. NCBI lineage: Eukaryota > Metazoa > Chordata > Actinopteri > Cichliformes > Cichlidae > Pundamilia > Pundamilia nyererei. The sequence goes on from NW_005187449.1 coordinate 286,018, forward strand.
TAAATTACAAAGAGTCTTTTGTAAGTTTTGAAAGTTTCAGGGCTGAACCTCTGTTTAAAAACTGCAACCAAATCAATTTAAAGCCACTCCAAGGGTCACACTCGCCATTGGCTCTTGAGCATCAGTATGATGGGATATATCAGAGTTTCAATCAGCTGTTTAATGAAGTAGAGGAACAAATACCTGAGCGTCAACACGATACCTGAGGTTTGCATACGTTTCTTTGTGCGTGGTGGTTTTTTTCAGGCCACTCGGCACGCTGAGATGGTCGCTCTGGATCAGGTCCTGGACTGGTGTTGGCAAAGCAGCTTGGACGTGAAGAGCGTGTGCAAGCGGATAGCGCTGTACGTCACCGTGGAGCCATGCATAATGTGTGCTGCAGCGCTGCGCCTCCTCAGTATCCTCACCTCACCTCTCTGCTAGTGTGTGTGTGTGTGTGTGTGTGTGTGTTGGGATTCAGTTGTTGTTCCTTTACCAGCTGTCAGACATCCCCGTGGTCGTGTATGGCTGCAGGAACGAGCGTTTCGGAGGCTGCGGCTCAGTCCTGGATGTCTCCTCTGCAGACCTGCCTCACACTGGGACCCAGTTCAAGGTCCGTGTTTGCTCCTGGTGTCTTTCTGGATTCCGCCTGCATGTTTGTGGAGTAGTCTGTGCTTCCTGCAGCTGAGTTCAGAAATCTTTAGGCAAGCAGTGTGTAGTGTGTATTATATGTGTGTGTGTGTTCAGTGTATTTCAGGTCACAGAGCAGAGGAAGCCGTAGACATGCTGAAGACTTTCTACAAACAGCAGAATCCAAATGGTGAAAAACAAAACCACTCTGCATGTCTTTTTTTTCTCCTCCTCACGCTCCATTATCAAAATGTTTTATATTTTCATACTTTACTGTTGCTTTTTTTACACTATTATTCCTTCTCTTCTTTTCTCACAGTGTTAAACTTTCTGTCTGTTTCAGCCCCCAAACCCAAAACAAGGAAGGAGTGATCTCCAAGAAACATCCTATTACAAGGATTTTTTTTATAATATTATTAATTAAATTATATTTTACATACATTTTTGTCTATTGCTTTTTTTTTTTACTATTTGTCTAACGTTTTTTTACCTATTAATATGACATTAATAATGGACATCTTATTTACAGTTAGAATTTAGCATTAGTGTTTCTGTTCATGCAGACTGCCACCAGAGGGCGCTATAGACCAGCGGTCTTCATGTCACTGAACCTCGACATAGAAGAAATAAAACTATAGTCTTTGGACTAATAAATACTATATTTAAAATAAATGTATGATATTTTCCAAAAGTAAAGGCTCAAGAATGACAATAAGAAATAACTTTTAGGAAGGAGAGGCAAATCTTCACTGGATGTTTTGTGGGTGAACTTTACACGCTCTTTTCTCCGTCTTTCGTATTGATTTGTATCGTTCAGAAGCACACTCTTGGCCTGCTTCAGCTCTAAATGTGATGCATACCACTTCCTGTGATATTTTTCCGAGAACGAGTCAGGCAGTGTGAGAAACTAAGGAAGTGTGCCCGAGAGCGCTTCTCAACGGGAGTGACCTTCACAGCTGCTCGTATAAGAGAAACACACATGCTGACACAATTCAGCTCGTTTCACTTCCTCTCAGACACACACACACTCTGTGGTGTGTCAGTTGGTAGCATTAGCAGTTAGGTTGTATTGACAGTGTCTGTGTGTGCGTTGCTGGGTATGTGTGTCTGTTTCATGTGTCCTGCTGTTTTTATTCCTCCGCCTGGCTCAAAAAAGGGATTGATGGAATTTAAACTTTTTTGCACTTTCTTTTGCTCTTTGTCTTTTCAAGGTTGTCACCACTTCCTTCCTGTCTCCTTCCTTCCTTTTTGTGGCTGATAACTTCCTTCCTTCCTTCTCCATTTCCGTCCTTTTATTTGTTAATTTCCCACTCCCCTTCTTTTCCATAATTTTGTAAAAGTAGATTTTTGTCTTAACTTTCTTCTGCTTTCCGTCCTTTTTCTGCTTTTTACTTTTTTAATTTGCCATTCTCATTTTTTGCTATCTTAAAGTAGAAAGTTATTTTATGTCACTGCATAATAAAATAATAATAATGATGAAACAGAATAACATTGTGCTAACACGATCAAGCTGCATATAATACACCTACTAATTAGCACTATGTAATAGACTAAGTGCTACATTTTAATCACCAAAACTGAAGCACAAACTTATTGAAGCTCAAAGCAGTTCATGTTATTTGTTACATAGTAATTCCATTAAAAATGCACCAAACGCATAAATGTGACGTTCAGATCAGCGACTCTCTTTAGATAATAAGAGTTATAAGCTTTAGCAGTGATGCTTAGCAGACGGCTATCGCACATCAATAGTCTAATATTCCATAACCGTTTGTGTGTTAGTTAGTTTGTTTTTCCCCCATATACTACACATGGCTTTCTGATGTGCTGTTTTGAAACTTTAAGATTTCTTAGACGTGACGAAGGAGGCCCTAATTGTTAAACTGGACGCTAATTGTCTAATTACTGACATCTCGTTAGCCAATGAGTATATCATTTTGATACTACCGCCAATCCTTCATTTTAAAACACAAGAATCATTTTCTAAACAGCTTTAACTTTTTTAGTCTATATGACTAAAAATGAGTGACTGAGCCAATAAACTCAGCAGGAAAGTATTTACGGGGGTGAAGTCAGAAAGCTGTTTTTCCACAGACTCTTACAGGACTGGAAGTTTTGTTTTGTTTTTATTTTTTGCATTCACAGCTGTTACGGCCCTAGCAGGGCCTCCTCCTGAAGGTGCCTGTGTGGGCGTGTCCCACCACCTCTTCTGCCTGAGGTGCCACCTTTCCCTGTTACACAGCTGACTCACATCAGTAATTAAAAGTATTTAAGCCCAGGGAAAGGTGGGCTTAAATACCAGAGTGCCATTAGTGTGGTTACAGCTAGTGAGCTGAGTGTTTGCAGCTTGTGAGCTGCACTGTTTTTGACTTACTTTGTGCTTCATTGACTAACATTTGAGTTTCGTTTGTTTTCTTAAATGGTGATAGCGGCTTGTCCGTCTCTTTTAGTTGAGCTATTTTAATAAAACTCTTCAATTTAACCCTTTTGCCTCCTTGCCTCCTTGACTCCTTTTCCCCCTCGAAGTAACTTATTGTTACTTCCCCCTCACCGCCTGGAGCCTTTTAGGGGAACGTAACACAGCTATCGCCACACTTCCACATTGGCTTCCTTTTTCCCTCCTACACGTAATCCAGGTAGGCTACGCTGCACAAAAAAACTGTATTTATATTTATATATATTTATATGAAAGTTACACCTATGAAAGCTTTGCTGCTGACCTACAGATGAATCCTGTAGGATACACTTCTGTGATAAGATGCCTTTTATAGGGTGAATAAAATGCTTTCAGTCTTCTACAGGATCAAATCCATTGGGATTAGTTCCCATATCAGTTGGGATACTGATATGGGAACTAATCCCAATACTTTCTGTATTTCAGCTTAAAATTGACTTAAATATTACACTTTTAGAAGGAAATTGAACTAATCAAACACGGCAGTGGGATTTGAAAATACTTATGTGCCATTATGATTTCTCTTCTCACCTGTTTTTATTGCTGAGCTTGTCATTAGTTGGAATTGAACTTAACTTGAAAATTAAAGCTGTTAATGGCGAATGAAGTTTTCATCAAGAGTCACAACTAAAGACAAAGGATGAACTGAAGCTCTGCCATCACGTAATGTCGCATACTGCTGTTTCTGATGTCATTTAAAGAAGAAGAAAAAAAAAAAAAAGAGTCACAACTAAAGTTTGTTAAATTCCAAATGGCTGTTCTATAGAATCAAATTTTGTGCAAATGTTGGTGTCGCCTCCTGCTGGTCGTTAGAAAGAGTACAGGTTTCTGGCACGTTCACGTGTTGTCTTTCATTTACAGTCTGTGATCTTAGATGGTGTGATGTTTTAAACTGCCTTCTTCCTTTTTCTTTCTTGTGTTAGCAGTTCCTCACCAGTTAATTTACTTCAGCGTTTTTCCACTTCCTTTTATGACCTTGTTCACTTTCCCCTTCATTCCCCCTTACTATCTCTTCTATCATACAGGGGTTTTTTTTATTTTTCACTTCCACTTTTTCGTTCCTTTTATTACAAACTTGTAAAATACATGCACACGTTCCCACAATATTTTTTGTTTACTAAAATCATCACAAAAAGCAGCTGAGAATTTAAAGCCGTGTAGGTTTTCTCATGAACCCGTTTTCCTGAGGACACTGAGCTCACAGATACATCAGATATATCAGATACACAGTTCTTTGTATTCACGTGAAACACGTGCCTCAGTCCAGCTCCTCTCTTCTCGTTAGCATGTAAATATATGCTAATACATGCAGAGCAGAATATTCGAGAATGTTTTAATGTGTCACCTCAGAGTGGAGGAGTTGATGTGTTAATGAAGAGACAGCGCGCACACACACACAGAGCAGTGCAGGGTTGGCTGCGAGGCGCTAATGAACAGAGTGTGTTGTGTCAAACTCTCCTTTCCAAAACGACAGCGAGAGGAGTCTCACACAACCACACTTCTACACACACACACACAATGGAGAACACCAAAAAAAGGAAAAAGCTGTGTAATACGAGATGTCACGTTGTGTAAAGGTGTTTTTATTATATTACTGTCACAAGAGAAGAGGTGTGTTTGTGTTCAAGGAGGAAGCAGATGCGGGGGGAGCTTAGCTGCTGACAGGAAGTGTTGCATTGATGTGTTTTTTGTGGGTTCACAATTTTAACCTTCGCAGTCTAAAGAAATCAAACTAAAAGGGTCGTGCTCCACCTTTCTGCTCAGCACAGAGGGGGAGGCATCTTAGCTTCTGCCTGTGCTTTGTTTTGCAAATTCTTTTAAGTCAAATATGTTTCAATCAGTCTGCATATATTTACTTTATGGTCCTAACTTCTCTTTCATCCTTCCTGCGTGTCTGTTTTCTTTGTCACATCTGTCCAACATTGAGAAACCCACCGCATTACTTATTTTCTGTTTGTTCCCGCTTTATTATTTTTTTCTGCTTTGGTAATTTTCTGCACACATCAGTTTTATTTTCGTCTCCTTATTTAATTAGTTCCTCTTTCATTGTGGGTCCAACTGCTTCGGTTCCTTCTTTCATTCTTGACATATTTGCTTTCAGCCTCGCACATCTGGGCGACAGATCTCGATTTATTTTGTTCTGGTTTATTCAGCAGAGGCCTTGGCAATTTACAGCTAACGGGGTGTCATGAGTGTCATTCACATCGTGTCTTATTGTTGCTTGAAGTTTCCATTGTGACAGAGAGCTGGAAAACTCGGGCGCGGTGAATTCTTTCTCTCTTTGCTCACTGCTTTAACCCATCTCTGCTTGTGTGTGCGACCAGCATGGTCGTGTGAGTGATTATACGAACATTTTGTACCAATTGGAGGTCAGTTCGACCAAAACCTTGTGACTCAATTAAAAAAAAAAGTGTTAAGTGACACAGTAGGAGAAATGTATCATTCATTTTTGCAGAAAAGGCACATAAAGTGAAAAAGGGGGTGTGGCTTGAATCTTAAATGACAATGAATCTGATATGTTGCAGATATCAAATTCAAAATAAACCTTATTTCCTATCAAACTACCTCATTTGTTGAAGATGTCGATGAATCTCACCATCATCCATGGGTTCAACTTCTTATATCAGTGTTGGTCGAGTTACTTGAAAAAAGTAATCAGTAACTAATTACTGATTACTTATTTTCAAAAGTAATTAGTTACTTAGTTACTTTTTAAAAACATGATACACAACCTGAATAGGTGATAAAGCGATAGATCTTTCAGCCCAGTTCTACTTTTTCTGCATAATCCATCATATAAAATGTAATCAAATGGAAAAGTCTCTTTTTAAAACTTGTTTTATTAGTTTTAATCTTTTAACTTTATGCATCAAGAAAAACTCTATTATATGCAACATTCTCTGACTGGAAGAAATTAGTTTATCATTTAAACCTATTTTCTGCACATTCCAGCACATAAAATAAAATAGTTTTTTGTGTTTCGGGGTTTTTTAGCTGTAAAAAGAAGTTTTCTTCCCACGCAGTGAACAGCGGACGCTAATGTTTTTGTCACTTTTACAGACTCAAACTCAAAGTAAGGTCAGTACTTCCACGCTTCAAACGCTGCACGCTCATCCTCTCTCCCGCACTCGATATATCATCCATTTTTGATCTGCACACAGCTGTTGTCACGAACGTCGCTCTTGTTTATGTCATTGTCATAAAACACTCTCGCAAACGAAATCACGGTTTCGTAACGCAGCGTGCTTACGGGAAAGTAACAGTAATATAATTACCTTTTTTGCAATAGTAATCCCTTACTTTACTCGTTACTTAAAAAAGGCAATTGGATTACTGCCCATCTCTGTTGGCGACAGATGTAGTGAAGTACACAGATTGGAGGACCTTTGATGAATCTGTCTTTCAGTCTCAAGTACAATATTCAGCTTTCAGACACCTTTTTTTTCCAGGTGTTTCTTTGATTAGATGTGTCGCCAGCTTTGCTGATGTTGTTGCAGGAAGCCTCGTCTCCCGTGACACGGTCTTGCTGTGTTTCTTCAAATCAGATGGACTCTGGTCTATAGTATTCGGTAGTACTGACATAAATCTGATTGGCACACTAAAAAGGACAGAGTATGGTAAACGAGTCCAAGCATCACAGCTGAGCAGAGAGCACTAACTACTCTGTTAGATCCACTACTTCAATATAACTGCCAGGAAAAAGCTACTTTCTGTTGCCCCCTTTGTCACCATTTGACATACCTGTAAACACCATATTACAGCTGTCATGATTATTATCAGTGGCCTCCAACAGCATCAGTCAGTCAGGTCATCATGTAAAGTGTGGCTGTATTTCCTGTCTTGTGACTTGCTATTAATATGTTTTGAACTTTGAACAGTTTGTTAAATCGACAGTCAGCCTCTGCACAGAGCTGCTGCGGTTGTAACTCGCAGCCAAGACGAACCTGTTCTCGTAAGTTTCTTTGGTTTTTTGCAGCATCGAGTGCAACTCTGGATTCACATGAAGAAAGAAAGTATTTTTAAATCAGACTTTATTGATAATTTACCGACCTCTAGTTTCTTTCACACATGTAGTGAGAGCGCAGGATGAATAGCACTAATAATAATAATAATAATCTTCAACACAGCACTGGTTTTCAATCATTATGAAGAAGCTAATAAAGAAATTTGTTCACTTGAATGTGCTCATTCCACAAAAACAAGTCCCATTAATGTGTGTTTCCTTTCCCTGCATACATGTGTTACATACATGTGTTTGCTGCATGTCAGAGTTGATGTCCTATGTTTTATGAAGATGTATGTATGTGCATATTTCGTCCATGTTTTGTCCTCGATCTGCAGGATGGATGCTTAGCTTTCGCTTCTGAGGAAACGAAAGAAAGCAAACAAAAAGATGAGCTCTCATTCATTACCTTTTTTTCCTCCTTATTTACATTTAATCGATGATGCATCTGTCTTCTTCTTTTTACTGCGTAATGTTATGGATAGAGTTCAAAAAGTACGCGTCTTTTCCACGTCCAGAGATGTCGCTTGTTTGTGTTCTGGTGCTGTCCTGGGAGCGCGGGGCAGGAGAAGTCCTCTGAAACGATTCTGAAGATCACTCACCTTTGACCTTTTCTTTGAGACAGAGACAAAAGGGGCCAGATTTAGTGAAAAAGATGGCAGGTGACCTTTATGTTACAAAAAATAGAAATCTGAGCATTTTTTGAGCAAAAACATGAGCCCGCACAGAGCCACCTTTGGTCCTTAGAGTGTAGGTGACACAGGTTAATGAGCAGGTGTGCGGCTACTCTTCAGAGCGCATTTATGATTATTTGGTCCTTTTAACTGTGCATTTTAAATAATATTACGTTTTTGTTGCATTTAAGAAGAAATGCTCATGTATAGGCACACTGTGAACACACAGTTACTATAAAGATACATGTTTTTGTGCAAATTAATCAAACTAAGTGACCTAATTTAATAATAAATAAAATAGAATAACTTTGAAAATACTACAAAAATAACAGTGACAAGCTTCATTTCTATAGCAAAGCACTCACAAGGTGCTCCACAATAAATAGCAGTGTTAAAACATTACAAAGTACATGAAATGAGTAAACGTGAGGCTTGAACAAAATTATTATGAAACATTAAACAAAAGCCAGCCTCCACATTTTGTTTTGTTTATTTACTGAGGGGAACTGATTGTGCTGATCGTAAGAGGAAAATTGTTCCACAGTTTGGGCCAAAACGGCAAAAAGCAGCCAGATTCCAGCCCAGACCTGGAATCTATAACAGGAATTGATTGTCTGATCTGAGGGACTCAGGGTCGACATGTAGTGATTTTAAAGTAATCAGTGAAATTTTAAATTGGATTCTGTAGCGGATGGGAAGCCAGAGTAATTCTGCGAGGGCTGGAGTCGAGTGCTTGTGAGCGATATTTCTGCTGTGTTTTCTACTAACTGTAGACAGGAAACTGCTGCATCACTGAGGCATGTTTACAATGAGTTGCAATAATCTAATCAGGAGGAAATGAGGATATGGATAAGATGTTCGATTGCATTATTTGGAAGAACTGGTTTGACCTTTGCATTTGTAATCTGCGCACAGTGAGGCCGGACAAGACTTTTGATATACTGATTGAAACAGAGACGTTGACAGAAAAAATTGCACAGGTTTCTAGGAAATTGCTTCGGGTCAGTTATCAGGACACTTTCAATATAATTTTGACTCAGGTCCACCCACAGACCAGGCATGCCGCTAAGCCAGCAGTGTTGGTGGTGAAAGCAAGAAATCTGTCCACTGTTGTTTGGATTTAGAGTCCAAAGCTAGGGAGACTCAAAACTAACCTTTTAAATACTAAACACCACAACTGAGCTTCAGATAAACTAAGAGGATAATGAACCAGGTCATAGACACAGACTGTGATTCGCATTTTAGTTGTCAAAACATGAACTTTTTTGTAAAATTCTGTGTATTTGTTGCATAGTTTTTGCACTTTCAGTGTATCTGGAAAGTATTCACAGCACTTCACTTGTTCCATATTTTGTTATGTTACAGCCTTTATATTCAACTTTAAAATTATGCACATAACACCCCATCATTTGAAAGTGAAAAAAGGTAGCTTGAAGTTTTTGCAAATGTATTAAAAACAAAAACGTAACATACACATAAGTATTCAGAGTCTTTGCTTAATACTTTGTTGAAGCATGCTCTTTTTAAGTACGAAGCTAAAAGCTTGGAACACATATTTATAGGACGTTTCTCTCATACTTCCTTGCAGAACCTCACAAGCTCCACCAAGGTTGGATGGGGTGTGTTGGTTCAAGTCTGGGCTCTGGCTGGGGCGCACAACGGCACTCAGAGAGGATCCTGAAGCCACTCCTTCCTTATTTTGGTCGTGTGCTTAGAGTTGTTGTTGGAAGATGAATTTTCGCCCCAGTCCAAAGTCCAGAGTGCTCAGGAGCAGGTTACCATCAAGGATGTCTTTCTTTTTGCTCTACTCACCTGTCCCTCGACCCCAACTAGCCTCCCAGTTCTTCATGATGACAAACTTCCCCACAGCATCATGGAGCCTCTACCATGCTTCACCAGGTGACAAGTGGCGCCTAGTTTTGTTTGTGTTTAAATAAATTTGCAAGAATTTCAAGGTAACTTTTTACATTTTGTCATTATGGGGTACTGTGTGTAGAACTTTGAGGTAAAAAATGAATTTAACCCATTTTGGATTAGGGCTGTAACACAGTCAAATGTGGACCAAGTGAAGTGCGATGAATCCTTACAGATGCACTGTAGAGAATGGAAAGAATCACTTACAGCAATGATGAGTGAAAATGACACTTGTTTTATTGCTAAAGAGCAGCGTGCAGCTACAGAGTCGCAGGTTCTGTCTTACGGCAACAATAAAAAGGTTTCCGCTCTTAAGCGTCTGTCCTTGTGTGTTTTCAGATCTCTGCTTGGAGCCTGATTTTGACTCTGTCGTCTCTGAGAAGCTTGTATCTAGTGACCGTTATTTTACAACGTTCGATTGGTTCTGAATCACATTTTATTCAATTTGAAAATAACAAAATAATTTCTTATTATTTCTTATTACTTCAAAAGGATGTTTT
>NW_005187449.1:296352-298037 GCF_000239375.1 Pundamilia nyererei
GTGTGTGTGTGTGTGTGCGTGTGTATACCTGTGTGTGGTTTCTCCCAGATGTAGCTGTTGAGGATTTCTCCGAGGACATAGAAGACACCAATTACTGCCATCATTGCACTGAAGAAGGCGACTCGAGCTACGGGTGCGATGCGCTCCAGCACCGGGTACACCCACACGCCCGTCACCTGGTGCACCCAACATGTCCTGAGCAAGCAGAGATATTGATGGGCTTTATTTTACACATCAGTTACTATACTGTAGTCCTTTGGCTTAAGTTGAACTAGGGGTAGACTGGATGCTACACTGACTATTACTGTATTCTGTGGCGTAATAAAACCAGTAGATTTCACCGCAAAACTAAACATACGGAATTGTTGTTTGATTACATACTGCACCTTTAATTCTCCCATACTGCTAAATGTCAAGGCACTTCACTTGTTACTTATTTAGGACGTGTGGTGTACGCGGCATTTATTGACTGCTGAGAAGAGTAAACATTCATTACCAGAGGATATATCCCACACCGAAGCAGCACACCGCCGCCAGACCCCACAACCTGCTGGGATACCGATGGTGGGTGGTCCGCATCTCGATGATGATGAAAGGAAGAACAGTGGTGTGCTGAGCGAAAGAGAGGGGAACAGGTGAAGGTATGGATAGCTTCAAAACAGTAAACATCTTTCTGGCATTCATTGAGAGGTTTCTCTTGAACTACCCAAAACCGACAAAAGCAAAAATGGGAATTAGGGAACTAATTGCCATTTTTGGCATATTGTACCCAATATTCATCGCAGCTACATCATGGACAAGGCTCAGTGCAGACTTAAATCGAAAGATGGTAAAGTGACTGCTGAAGCTAGTTAAATCTTTGAAAAAGAAGTGCTTTCCTTTTCAAAGATTATTTTATATTACTAAACCAAAGGCTTCCAGTTTCAAAAAGTCACAGTTACACAAAACATCGGGAAAAAAAGTTCACAAATCTTACAATCTTTACAGGACAAGAAGGTTACGGCTTAGTTTTAACCTTGGGGTGCTGAAGGCCACGGAAACACTAGCATGATAATTAACATGGCTGGAGTAGAGACTGAAGATTTTTAAGACTGAGATGATATCCTAAAAGTTTCATTTTCAAGATAATTTAATTGAAAACGACTTTATTATATTTTTTTTGTTCGTACTGTGATTTAATTTTTTCACCAGCTTGATAAGGTTGAAGTCATAATGACGTGGATGAGAAAAAACGAAAGGATTTTAAAACGCTTTTTGATTGAAGCTTAAGTTCCTTTATTTAGAAACAACCACCTAATGGCCATTTGTGGTACTGCACATGAAAGCAGCCAAGCTATAAACAGCTAACACTTTATTATTATTGTCATCACCATTATTGGAAAAATCTCGATTATGAAGACAGAGCCATGACTCTATTGTGCTCTGTATTCCTTTATCCAACCAGCAAAACAAACAAGGAGATAACACACTATCCACCAGTGTTTAATTTTCTTTAATTGATTCATTTCTGCAGTCCCAGAAGTCCAGAAAAACTGGAATAAAATAAATAAAATAAGATCCCTGTACTCTTTTTACATTACATGTAACCCCACTGGTTTGGTCTGTTTTTAATTATTCATTCATCTCTAAATACAGAATGTGTGTGTGTGTGTGTGTGTGTGTGTGTGTGTGTGTGTGTGTGTGTG
>NW_005187449.1:298057-303669 GCF_000239375.1 Pundamilia nyererei
TGTGTGTGTGTGTGTGTGTGTGTGTGTGTGTGTGTGTGTGTGTGTGTGTGTGTGTGTGTGTGTGTGTGTGTGTGTGTTTGTGTTTGTGTTCAGGCACCAGAGTTATCCATCTAAAGTGCCATTTAATGGAGGTCACGACATGTGGTGCTATTTTCTCTGAAGCCATTTCTCACAAAAACACATGAGAATTGTCATTAATGTGACACACTCACAGCTGTTTGCACACGCACAAACACACACTTCCTGCATGCTTGTAACATCTGTCTTATTCATAATCCACCAAACATCACTAATTCAATCATTTCATCCCACTATTAAAGTCCACCAGTGTGCACTACTATCCAGCAGGGGGCACTCACACACATGCCTACAAACCAAAAATCAAGCATAATTGTCTCAGTAGAGTTTAAACCTCTTACTTCACTTGCTCTCAGAGGAGCACAGCTGTCGATCGGTGTGTGTGTGTGTTTGTGTGTGTGTGTGTGCGTGCCTAACCTGAGAAGTGTCAAACAGTTGAGCCTTTTAGTCTCCAGCAGTTGAGCTTGTCGGATTTGTTATGTTACAATGGGATGATGTTCCCAGACGGACAGCTGGGAGTGATGCTGTTTGTACGATGCTGTGGGCTACAGTGGATGTACACGCTGGTGCATTTAATTCAAGTTTCTCCTATAAGAATTCTTTATAAGGAAATTCATAAACAATAAATGCCTGCATCAGTGTGAACAGCTAAAAATGGAGTACCCAGCCACAAACTGAAGAAACAGCTGTAACAGAGGCGCAAAAGACAACAAAACTGTAATTCAATCAATTAACTACACAATTATGCAACAGTATCCACGCTTCACTCAACAAAGTAACAGATTAGCGGCTCCTGTGCGAGTGACTCAGCGTATCTCAGCAGGTTCACTGTAGGAGATGATCTCTGCTGGTGTGTGAGAAAAGTCGCTGCAGTGACAGAAACTGAACGCTTTCAGGTGCCACCTTAGTTACTCATGCATAAAGTTCAGGTAAGCAGTAAATTATGAAGGATCCATATGGTTAAAAATAAGTAGCCTTAAAATGTAAATAATTTCTGCCATTTATGGTTTCCTCTTTATATTCACATTTTGTGCAGAAACAATCATATGAAATGCCATTTTTATGTGAGAACCGGAAGCGGAAAGATTGGTTTAACAGAGGAAGTTGATAACTTCTGCCATTATCTCAGATGGGTTTCAGCTAAGACATGTCTGTGAAGGTTCTCAGTCATCCAGGTCATCGTAGTCAAAGGAGCTTGCAAAGAAAAGCGTCTGGACTTCTTTAAGTTGCTTAAGTTGCTTCAGCTAAGACAGAATGATCGGCTGAGTTTTTTGTAGTTTAGCTCTCTGCTCTACCTTGTGAGCTGTAAATGTCTCAAATAAATCAGTATATACATTTCAACAAAGGAAAACAATAAGTGACCTTCAGATTACAGCAGAATTTCAGTGTTAAGTGTTCAGTATTAAACTTCTCATTGTCTGAGAGACAGGATGTGTATGTAGCATACATGCCAGTAAGTAACAACACTGCATCATTTACAGAAAACAATCTTTGTCAGATCAATAAGTGGAGTGGCCCACACTGATTAGCATCACTTTCGTTTTTCCCAGCCTGATTAGCTGATCTTGTGGCTTTACAGCCAGACTGAAGAGCAGACAGAGCTAAGTGATGGCTGGTGCTGGATTTTTTTTTACAGTTCATAAATACATTTCAAAACAACCACCTTACAAATAAACGAATGAATCTAAAAAGAAAAAAACAGCAAGGAAATCAGTAAGTGGTAATCTTTCCTTCAATCATCAACGGTAGCATGACTTTTGTGGCTTGCCAGGCTTTAATCAGATGCTTGCATAACACCAAATGATTATATAATAATGCAGCCAATATGCATAATTTCTAAAGTCCCTGAAAGCTACACAGGCTACAAACAAGTGACATACCCATACTCGCTGCAGCTTACAGCCTTCTGAAGAACCACAAAGTGCATTTGGACTAATGAGCTGATCACGATGATTATACATGTACACTACGGTGCAATACAAACATGTAGACTTTGTTTATCTCAGTCAATGCTTCTGAATGAAACTGGAGAAAATTGTCCAGTCTGGCCACAGTGCTATTAAGCAGTTTCAAGGTCTCTTGCTAGCTAACATGTAGTGCAACAATGAAACGAACAATGAAACCAGATTCATTTCTAATCAAAGTCGCAAATTAAGTGGAGCGAAACGAGGGAAGCTTGCAAATAATAAAAAGAAATTTGAAAAATAACTCCTAAGTATGTCATTGCGAGTTTTCACAAGCTTACCATTAAATTAAAATATTTAAAATTTTAATCCATGTGACAGATTCTTTCATTTACTAAATATCGTGTTTAAAAGTGAATTTAAGCAGGACGCATGAGGCCCACTCACTGGCTGTGAATTCACCGGACAATGACCGCACCATTCTCTTACAGTATGTGTGCAGTTGGACATCACAAAGTCTTTGCGCTTGAGAATTAGCAGGCAAAAACAACAGATTATTCCCAATCTATCTACTGTATATATCCACAAATATCACACATGCACCTTCTTCAAAGAGGGTCAGAAAAGTTCAAGGCTGCTGTGCATGTCTTAAAATGGCTTTAGTTTCTGTGTCTGTAGGGAATCGGAAGGTTTTGACGTTCAGTCACAGTTTAGCAATTCTCAAACATTCTAAGTGGTTTTCACAGCAAATTAAAAATTTCTGAGTGTCTATTTGTAAACGCAGCACTGATCTCTACACTGACCGCGGTGTCAAAGCCTGACCTTGACTCCTTTTCAGGCTTCCCTTGAAGCACTCGGAAAGGTCAGCGTGGAGATGCCAAGAATGCACAAACTGAGTAACAATATAGCTCTCTCTCCTAGGGTCTTAAATTTTAGGTTTCTCCTCCTTCATTGTACTGTACACACAGACACACAAGCAAATGTCCTGACGCTGCATTTTTCCCCCGTGCGCCTCAGAGGAATTCCAGTCTCCCGGTCAAGTATAAGTTTAGTATCTGCTGAGAGGACGCGTAAATAATACTCCCTTTATTCCCTCTGTCCCTCTCGCTCTCTATTTTTGCTCCTGTGTCTCTTCCTTTGTTGTTCTCTCTCTCACCCTCTCTATGTCCATCTCCCCCCAGGAGGTTTGCGGTTACACTCCAGCAGCCAGCTTTCAGCCTCCGTGGAAAATCCCCCCTCGCCGGCAAACAGCAGTGGTGCGATCCTGTGGTCTGGGGCTAAAAATGGGACAAACCATCTCACACAGAAATACACAGCTGGGGGCCGGGTGGGGTCACATGACTGAGGGCAGCTTCGCGAGGTCAAACATCTTCCAGCGGCAACGAACCGCTGAAACTGACGCATCAGAAAAAAAAGCTTTACTGTGGGAAAGGATTTAAAAGGAAACCATCTGACTCGCAAGTTTGAAAT
Source organism: Pundamilia nyererei (assembly GCF_000239375.1). NCBI lineage: Eukaryota > Metazoa > Chordata > Actinopteri > Cichliformes > Cichlidae > Pundamilia > Pundamilia nyererei. Next base: position 301,510 of record NW_005187449.1, read on the forward strand.
TCACCAAAATCAAAAGAAAACATTTTATTCGAGAAACACTAACCATGCTATTGATTGGCTCTTGAGAAAGGTGCTACGGCTGAAATTATGACACTCAAGTGGTAGTTAGTATAACAAGTAGGCAACTTTGGTAATTTTTGCATCACTGCAATCATCAGTGGGTTTTAAATTAAACGATCAAGATGTGACTGAAGTGCAGACTTTCAGTTTTAATTCAAAGGCTTAAAAAAGTATTACATTACTGATTACAAATTACAGCCTGTTTTTAGTCAGAGTAGTCCTCTGTTTTCAGAAGCTCAAAGGTAACTGAACAATTGATTGACAACCAGTATCATGACCAGTTGAGGCCTGTTTCCTTGTTATTCCAAGACAAATTAAGCAGACAAGAGATCTTGAGGTAAACTTGCACTTGGAAGCATTTCACAGGAACTGGAAATATTAGATCCAAAGAAGGAGCGTCAGCTAAGCAACAGCAAATGCCTAGAAAATGTGGATGATCGCAGAATTCTGTCCATGGTTAAGGAAAACCCGCTTCCCAACAGCTGAACAATCCAAGAATATGGTGCACCTACCTCACTGGAGGTTTCATTCTCCAAGTCTACAATCAAGACATGCCTTCATGGATGGAAACACAGAGGTTTTACAACAAGGTGCAAACCACTGGCTACACCCAAAACAACAAGGTCAGATTAGACTTTGCCAGAAAACACTTAAAGAGCCTGCAAAGTACAGAGAAAAAAATCTTAGGATAAACCCACTAAGGGTTTATCGATGATGTGACTGCTGACAGAAGGAGCCGGATGAATTCTGAAATGAATATGTTTGGGTAACCTTGAAAAAATAAAATTCATGATTGCATTCATTGTATCCAGGGATACTGTGGTGGGTATTATTCCCTCAGAGTAACTGATGATGAAAGTATTAACTGGTTACAGCTCGTTTTACTAGCCGTGTCCACTTTAATCAGTTTAATTTTCCCATGTGTTTATTTAAATGTATGAGAAATATATGATTGGTGTATAAAATATTGAGTGAGTGCCATTCTAGACCAACACAACTTCTTAACTCTCCACAATAACATCAAATTGACTCTTTTATTAAGTTAAACTGACACTTTTCATATCTTTGCAAACTTTTGTAACCTGAAGAGAATTCAAAATAAACTTCAGTGGGTTTGGGGGGAAATATTTCCCTCCCTATAGTTACAGCTTTAGAGTTTAAGCAGTCAGAGGGAAGCAGCTGATGCAGAGCTCATTGCTTAGTCTTTTAACCCTGCACTGATAAAGGTTTTTAACTGAACTCAAGCTGAACTCTGAAAATCAAAAGATAAGTCTCCTGTTGACATTTTTCTCAGCTTTCCAACTAAAGGAGCTTATCATGTCACAGAGGGACAATCCAGTTACACTTTCTATCACTCACTGAAAACGTGTGTGAACTTGAATGATCCTGCGGCAACACTGCCAGTATTTAGCATGATGTTTTTCTTGGAATAAGTTGCATATTTAACACCAATATTAAAGTTTCTTTTAGCTATCTTCTACTTCTGAAGCCTACTCCAGAGTACTGATCTTTAATGAAGCCAAATGCCCAAATGTTTTGATAAACTTAACTCTTTGCTTTATTGCATCAACTAAAGGTAAGTAAGACAAAAGAAGTGAAAGCCCTAAAAAAATACAGTATTTCAAGACATTTGCACAGTACTGCACCTTAAATAACTGTAATAGTAAAATTGGCAAAAACCTGCAGCCTAAGTAGCATTTTCAATTTCCCCAAATCAAAAACGATGCTTTCAGTTTGCTTGTTTTAATCAACCCACAATTCTTGCCTCCGAAATTAGTCAGTCTTGGATAATAAAACAGCAGCAGCTCACCTTCTCACTGTGGAGAAGCAATTTCTGATAATTTCCTCTCATTTGACATCACTGCAGCTCCACATGATATGTAAAAGGTAAAAATAGGTTTTCACATTGGCACAGCGAATGAGTCTGACGAGCACACACGGAGTGATAACGATGCAGGCTGAGCAGACAAGAGATGAAGGTTAAGTGTGGATGCTGAATGAGGCTTCTGTGCATGTGTGTGTTTGTGTGTGTGTGTACTGAAACTCCACAGCCAGAACCAGAAGAGCTTTAATAACAAAGCAATGACTGTGTGTGTGTGT
>NW_005187449.1:303837-354617 GCF_000239375.1 Pundamilia nyererei
CACTTATGAACACACTGCTTTGGCCACCATGGAGAAGCCTGACCCTCTGTGGGGCTGGGACAATTCTGTTTTAAGTATACAAGGATATAATTATAAATAAATGATGGTCAGTGTTTTTCTTGTTATTTGTGTAGTTTTCCTAGACACCAACACTAAGCACAATGATGGAACAGGATCCCATCCTTGTACTTATATTCTCCACATTTCCTGAATTTCTTTCAGCTTCGGTGTGCGAGTCTCTGCTGTGTGCCGCTGTCATTTACAGCCATGCTCTTTGGAAGTCTTTCTCTCTTCACTCTTGACTACCATGTCTCACAGTGTGCGCTTCTTATTAGAGTTTTATATCTTTTAAGAGTTCTTAATTATCTTTATCTTATTTTATTTTCATTTAGTTTCCAAAGTTGTTTTGCTTGTTTCACTTTGTCTTCTGTTGTTAAGAAATGCACAGTAAGACAATAATAAAAACACTAGACACAGTCAAGCAGGCTGTAAAACCTATAAAAAAGACCTCTGAATTGTTACTTTCAGTGTAAAGAAATGTCGGAAATGTCTTGAGAAAAAAAAGGCAATTTTAATAATACCTCTCACTTTATCAACATTATAAAGAAACAAACCTCTCTTTTAAATGGTGAGTAAGAAGGAATTTTTCTTTTATTAAACTGAATATTAACAATAAAACAAATTAATTTTCTTGCAGTTAATGGTTCATCAGCTTCTCTGGTATATGAAGTTAATTCTTACCTCCTCTTACACATAATGCAGAAACAAGCCAGTCCACATCCAGGGCTTAAAAAATGTATCTAAGATGCTGGTTTTACATAAAATACATGAACATCCCTTTAGTAAAAGGACTGATTTATTAGAGCCCACCTAATGTAGCATACTTAAGACTGATACTGATGCTAATATTCAGTGATTCTGATATATCGGGTCATATTTTTTTACTTTCATACAACGTTGCAATGTCAACACTCTAAGCATGGCCGAAGGGTGTAAAATACAGAAATCAACAGACAGATCAACAAACAGCTAATATCAGGCGATAATATCAGTCAGCTGATAAATCTTTTTTTAAAAGCAAGAGGTTTTTTTTTTCCTTTTTTTTTGATTCCCTCTCATGCAGTTGCTTTTATTTTCTTGCATCTTAAAAATGGAAAAATGAGAGTTTGAGCTGCACTTATAAATGGGTCAAGATTGACATTAAAATAAAATTTAAGTTGCAAAAACTGCGCCTTAACTAAATTAACGAGTGAAAGCAACAGTAAAAAGGAGGACAAGCTGCAAAACACCAAGGTCCAAAATGGTGGCGTACCACAGTCTCAGGGCCCCGTCACGGGATGAGAACCAAGTAAAACTAAGATGAAAAGAAAATGAATCTACGAGTTAAAGAAACAAAGAGAACCATATTCAAAACAGGAAATGAACCGTGGTCTCCTGGCTGATAAACCTGTCCCTGATACTGCCACCAATTATCCACCCCACTTTGCACAGCGCTGCTAAAATAGCAGAGAACATTAGTTATTCTATTACTGCAAGTTTAGCAAAAGCATCCCAAGCACGGTTAATCTGAATCAAACAACAGGGCAAAATAAGTCTCTTACTCATTTCTGTACCCCACCCATCCCCCTTGTGCAGTCAACTGAGGGGAAACATACTTAACTTTAATCCCAAACCCAAGCCTGCAAATGACAAAAGAAAGCAATCTGCAATCTGTGTGTATAAACTCATTGCATAATGAGCATTAGCAAACAGCGGATAAATCACGACAGTTCAGTTACGAGCCTGCAGGCAATCTTCTTTTTGTTAACTTCCAATTAGCTTCTAGCTGTGAGAGTCAGACACATTATTACAATATAATGTCTCCTCTTTCTCCCTCGGTCAACATCACTCAACCCTTCCCTCCTCCAATGGGAACGGCCATATGGTTGCCGTGGTAGCCCAGATAAACAAACAACAGTGATACCATGGAATACCGCAAAATATTTACAACCACACTTGGACTCACACACACACACACACACACACACACACACACATACAAAAGACTCTTCACGTTTTCTGTGTCTAAGGGACACGCATGCACGAAGGCTTTGGTAGTGCTCTGGTTGTTTTGGTCTTTGGCGATGGCACCATAGCAACAATTCTATTACATCAACTCCTGGAGTATGATACATCAAACTACACACACACACACACACACACACACACACCATCTTTGTCTTTTTCATTTCAGCAAGCGTTAACGGGAACGATCACCTCACACGCCTCTGTGGATCACTTTCTGGCTGCAGGAAGTTTCATGAGGTTTTGCATATCACAGACAGAGTTCTGGAAAATTTTCCGATTATCACTCACAACACACACAGCTGACAGCACTATCAGCCAGGAGGTGTGGTGTGCTGGTCGTTGTCTAAACATGAGATTAAACCTGCTTCCTCTAGATGACAAATCAAAGCGACCCGCCGCTCGCTCTATTCAAATTTAGAGGTTCACCAGCACCAGTGTTCTCCACTGATAAGATTTATCAAGGTTTATGGAGTTATGATCCACTGACATGACTAATAACCCAAGGAGGACCAGCTTTACATGTCCTGCCATACAGAAACCTAATATGGCGATTCATCAATCAATACAACTGTTTAGTGCCACTTCTTCCACAGCAGGCTGAGGAGAGGGTTTCTCAAACATCCTCCAGGTTCCCATGACAGTCCTGAGGCAAATGCATGCCAGGGGAAAGATGTATGAGTCCTGCACTTGATGTGCTCACCCAAAGTGCCTGATACTGTGCAAAAAATATAAAAACTTTTAGACATTGCCTGTCTCTGCTTTACATTTTACGTCTTTGAACATCTATTATTCTACACAGAGGTCCTCAATTTAGTTAAAAGTTCTTTAGCCCTGACTTGAGACAAATGGGATCACATTTTTAACCATTTTATTTTCTTAACTTGGGGACAAATTCTCCCTCTCAGCTTCAAATCAGATGAGTCTAGAACTTGTAATGTCTTTTTGTAAAAGTACTAGACAGAGACACAGCCTGTCGGTGTGGAGTTTACACACTTTCCTGAAGTCTGTGTGGGTTCTCAGGCTTCCACAGTCCCAAGACAAGCTTATTAGGTTAAATTGTGAATGTAAATCAGCCACATGTGTGGATGTAAGCATGTAGCTATCTCTCTGTGTTAGCCCTGTGACCACCAAACCACGTGTACACCCCACCTTTCACTCTATGAGAGCTGCCATAGGCTTCAGTGACCCCTATGAACAACATAGACTGATAGAAATCTTAATGGTTCAAATTAAGTCCCAAAAGCTGCAGTTCCTCTAATGACCACTAGAGGCTGGCTCAAAAATGTATGTCAATCCCCACAGACACTCATGTTAAAAAAGCTAATGTAACTGCAGAAATAAACATGTTTAACGGTTTTGGTCTTTAGAGATTATTCAGATGTTGCACCAACTCACTCATTTAAAACGTTTGGATTATTAGCGACGTGGTTCACCAGCTGCATCAGCTACTTCTAATAACTCAACTGGACCCCTTCATGAAGTTATAACTTTGATGTGCAGTTTACGGTTAGTCTACACAGTGCATCCATACAGTGTATACACACAGCTTGCTGATCAGGCTTCTACCACTCGCTGATGCTCATGGTTAATTCTGGCTCCAGGATGCTAATGGCTAAGCTTTAGGCTATTATTTCAGCTCTAGAAAAGGGGAGGACTCTAGTTCCCAAACATGAAATGGTTTTACTGGTCTGCTCAGATATGTTCCACAATCTTTTCTGCTCAACAGATGTATCACCAGCTTGGGTGAATACTGAGTATGCATCAGTACCAAACCTTCCATTAAAGTTATATAAAGCCTATCAGCATATTGGGGATACCCTTCTCATTTCTCACTTCTCCCTCACAAGGGAAAACACCTATTTCAGAGCAGGGCGGGCAGATGGTGGTTTCAAAATATGTGCTGACAAAAGTGTAAAGAAGACAGGAAACCTTTGTTTGAATGGTAATTATCTTTCACTCGGTGCGCCGTGTCAAAATAAATCACATTCCTAAAATGCACATTTTGAGGTCTTTTACTTCATCCAACTCTAAACTCCCACTATCATCTGAAAATCCTATACCTGAAAGCCTAAAAAGGAAAGATTAAACTTACATGTTCCTCGCGTTCTTCTTTGACGTATTATGAGGTTAGATAAAGCCGTTACAATACAAACGGTTGAATCCCAGAAAAGCTGAATAATTGGTCCCAACATCCCAGACTCATGTTGAAAAAGTTTGTGAGGAAAAGCTGCTCTGGCTAACTGCATGTTGATGTGCTCAAGACTGAGGAAATACCCTTCATACAGAAGAAGCTACGAAGGAAAAAATGTGTTTCTATGGGTATGTATCCAAATAATTTTACAGTTAATTTGAAGCACTCAACTCTAATTTGGACTACTCCAGGCCAGGAGAATGATTCTTATCATGGAAAAATATGGAAATACGTTACCTTCAATTCATGTGTGGATGAAAGGAATGGCTTCTTGTATTACACTGGTGAAACTAACTTATATCAGCAGATAGCAGCAGAATTTAAAAGCTGCCTTCAGTGACTTTTTTTAATTATTAATTTGAGCAATTCTTTGTTTCTTTAATCATTCAGTGTTCATTATTATTTATCTAAAGTTGAGAAGAAGAGGAAAATTTCCTTCTTTCCATTTCTTTCAGACCTTGATGATTGCTTTATATTAATCCAAAGAATTTAAATACATTTACTGCATCTCATCACTTTCCTTCACCATCTACCTCTACAGCTCTGCCTTATGTGTTGTAATCTCAGTAAGTCGTATGATCAGTTGAACCACAACATCTGTAGAGAAAATCCAACTCACCATGCCGTGGTTGAGCCACTGAGGAATGAAGTTGTCCAGTAATTTGGGGTAGACCAGTTCTCTGTCATACAGGTAGAGGCTCCAGAAAGTAAACACCACAAACTGGAGAGAGAGACACGCACACAGAAAAAAAAACAAAAAGTTAGCAACTAAAGTGCAACACGCCTTATGGAAAAGACATCAGTGCCAGATAAGTGGACAAAAACAGTGACTTTTAGCATGCAGCACAACGTTTCTGAACTAGTCCTGCCTACACAACGTCTGCTCTGTTGTCAGGTCAGTGATGAGAAACATTCCTCATATCCACCACTTACATTTCATTACACTCTATCAGTGGTTATTTAATATGTTGACGGTACCCCACTGGGACTATTTACCTTGGAAAATGCAGTTAAGCGTTACAGAGACAGCCAATTCAATGTTTGTGACATGCTACACGAGTAAAAAAGTCAGCAGAAAGTGAAATCTCAGTATAATTTAATAAAAACAGACAATAGAGAATCGTTCAAGAGGCAAACTCCAGCACTAACAAATGAAATCAATGTGCAAATGCAGTTCCTCTAATGGCCACTTGAGGCAACAGCAAGTCAATGACCATGAACCTCTTGGTTCAAATAACAGTTTTTCACAGTTTTTTTTTTTTAAATTAAATTATTTTAACAAATATTATTGCTTGTTGTGAGGTACAGACTATCGAAGGATTGTGTGCTGTATTTTTGGTGAGTGAAAATTTAGTACTTGCTAGCACTAACTAGCAGATATGTGTGCTGCACCTGAACAGTTTATGATTCAGCTTGTAACCCTCTCAACCCAATTTGATCTTTTCTGGCTTCAAAAACTAAAATGGCAGCAGTCTGGGAGTCTGGAACTGAGTCTGGGAACCAATAGGTGACAGCATCCATCTTTTGGATACAGTCTGTTAAAATACAATATGCTTAAGATATGTATGTTGTTTATCTAATTTTTAATTTAACATGTGGATGTAATAATTTAACATGTGCATGCATGTTGACTACTTACATCTTTTAGTTCTTAGGCAGTGAAAACCTGGCCCCTGGCACATGCATTAGGCTACACTCTACTTTTTACCTACTGTTAGAGATACATATACACTGTCCTCATTTATCCATTGGGTAAAGAAGGACATTGGAGGGAGGCACATGAGGGTCATCTGTGATACCTTCTGCATGCCTTCTGTAAACCAAAAACTTCCCAATGATACATGCAGCTATTGCAGCAATCAGATTTCCCACATGACCTGAACCCACCATAAGCTGACCAGCTTCCAGTCTAATGTATCTTCACGGTTTGGATCAAGGCCAGTCCAGGTTCTGTAAGACGAGGGTGGAATTACCTGACAGGCATCTGCGTTCCAGTTCGAGGCATCTGAACCAACCTACCTCTTTTTATACCGTGACTGGCATGTTCTCTGTTTCAACAGGCCAGTGGTGGCGGGAAACAATGCGTGCACTTTGTCCCCTGTGGGGCACCCACAATTTTCCACCACACCATACCGCGTGCAAATGCCTGCAATATATGCACACTCCACACTCACGCATATATGCAATGCACAAATAGAGCTATAGCAACACATGCAGGAATGCACACACTTCCTTTACCAGACGGGCAAAGTTTGAGACATTACCTGTGGTAATGTAGTAGCTGCACCTGTTGTGCTGTATGTAACCTAAACTGTGAGGCCAATTCACACGCACCAGTTAACAGCTTCTAAAGGTGTGTGTGTGTGTGTGTGTGTGTGCCAATAGAGCCAGGAACTATTGGGTTATTTAGGTTTAGAGATCAACTGTGTTCGACTAGTGTCTGGTAGTCTATAGCATGAATATTTATGATCTTGTGCCAGTGATCTAACAGCCAGGACACAGTAATAGTCAGGTAGCCACACAAATTCTCCAGTATGCCAGCTGTGGGGCACGTTGCCTAGTAAAATCTTGAATAAAAGTGTGTGTGTTAAGCAAAAGACTGCCAGCCTTGCAAAAAAAATGGATTAGACAGAGGTCAAAGTCTGGCTGTTTGGATGATTCGTCAGTGCTTTCTCTGTTCTGTTCATTCACAGCAGGATTGAAAAAGATGAAGCACATCATACCATTACACCCATTTTTTTAACCTCAGTAAATTTTCACATCCAGTTAATCTATGTTCTTTCTCTTTACACAAACTCTCACAAAAGGAGTTCACCCAGGTATGTGAATGTAGTCAAAGTATATCTGGTGACTCTTTTCAGCATTTTTTTCCATCTAACTGAGTGAGCAATCGCAGCTGTTGATCTTCTTTCACTTTTACTTTTAAGTTGCTGCTAACCAGCCGGGACCCTTTTCATCTCATGTTTCCCTACTAACACGCTGACCATTCATAGTTGTGGCAGAGCAAAAATTAGCTTTTTAAGAGATGATTTTACTTATTAATAGAAAAAAGCCATCTAAACCTGCCTGACTCTGAGTGAAAAAAAAATTCCCCTCTAAACCTAATAAGTGATCGTGCCAGCTTTGGTAGCAAGAACTGCAATCAAGCATTTGTGATAACTGAAAATGAGTCTTTCGCATTGCTGTGGACTGATACCAGCCCCCTGTTCTTTGCAGAATTCTTTTAATTCAGCCACATTGGGGGGTTTTCAATCATGCCATTTAAGATAACTTAAATTAATACTTTAACTAGGCCACTCCAAAACCTTCTTTTATCAAACCATTCACAAGTGGACGTGCTGGTGTTTTTTCAGCTCATTGTTGTGCTGCACAACCCAACTGAGCTCGAGCCTCAGGCATGAACTGATGGCTGGACATTGTCCTTCAGGACTTTTCTGGTAGCAAAGCAGCCTGAGACCACAACACTATAATCACCGACTATCAGTATGATATTTTTTCTGTGAAATACGGCGTTAGTTTTATCCCAGGTGTAATTAGTTTTTCTACACAGGATCAGGTGTGTTTGCACAGCTTTTTTCTCTTAATAAATAAAATCATGATTTAAAAAATGCATTTTGTATTTATTTTTTTAATGATTTGAAACATGAAAAACAAATATTAAAAATACTAAGAAATCACTCAGGGGGAAATTGGTTTTATTCTCCTATTTCCTAGTTGTTTCCTTTTAGTATGGCTTATTCTCGTTTGCCTTTTTTTTCTCTTTTTACCTTTTATTTCTTTTTAGAATGTCGATATTATATATTTTGTTTTGTTTTTAGGTTGCTTTTAAGGTCTAGCCAGGGATTATGGATGAAAAATTAGCCTACGGCATTTACAGCAATGTTTAATAATGAACATTGTCCCTGTTACAAATAAACAAATTAAATAAAAAAAGTTAAAAACAATAATTGTTGGCACCAGACAGTGTTTAGATATCACATTGTAAACTGTAGACCTTTGTGCTTTGCAGTGTGATCGTTTGCAGATACCTGGTGTAATGAGATTTTATAGTTCTGATGTTTTTAAATAGTTTATTGTTGTTGTTATGTGAACCATCAAGGTCAAAGGCTCTCGGGCTAACCCAACCATGCGCCAAATCAGAAAAAAAGCTCAATTTAAAGCATCATTCCCAGACATTAATCACCCCATGAGGTGAGACTGAAAATGTCAGACAATTTTTATGCGGTTGACATTAACAATTTCCATGATTACAGGTGGTAGGACACTGCCACCACCCTCAGGAGTGGAAGAAAAATAAGGGCAAGAGAGGCGTTAAGAAAAGGGGAGCATGGCGGAGAGTTGATTATACTAAAAATGGATTACTCCGGCCTTCAGTTCCTGCAAGGCAAGCCCATCCATTCCCGGGCTATTGTGTGTTTGCCTGTGTACATGCTTGCCTATGTGCATTAATCCTCTCACCGCTCCGACAGGGAAGGCCAGGACGGCCATCATCCAGTCTCGCAGGCCAATCAGCTTTCTCAGCTGCCGCTCCTGCTCCCTGCTGTCGCCTCCCTTAGTCAGCAGACTGGACACATCGATCAGGACACACAATCCGAAAAACACCGCCTGGATCACCTGCAGAGAGGAACAGGGGGAGTTCAGCGAGCTCTTTGGCAGCACAAACACTTTCTCACAACAAAGAGATGAAGAGAGGAGGAGAAAAAGAGCTTAGACGGTAGATTTTTCAGAAGAAAGAAGAAGAGCCAAAGAGAACAGACTGCAGACAATCGTTAACTCTTTCACTGCTCACTTCTCCAGTCAAATTCAATAAAAGCGGTTGAAAGAAAAAAAACAGGCTGTGCCCAGGCACATAGTTACAAACCACTCACCTGAAACTGTCATGAACCAGAGCAACAACACAATCGTTATCTGCTATAACTACAGAGTTTCAAACCTCCTCTGGCATTAACATCAGTACAAACGCTGTATGCTGGGAGCTTCTTGGCATTGGTTTCTATGCCTGTAGGGGTAATCTGCGGGCGGGCCAGTGTTTTTGTCCTTATCATTTATGTTTCAAATTAATTCAACTTTATTTATACAAATCACAACAACAGTTGCTTCAAGGCACTTTCCATTATAAGGTAAAGACCCTGCAATAATACAGAGAACACTCCAACAGATCAGATCACCCCCTATGAGCAAGCACTTGGTAACAGTGGGAAAGAAAAACTCCCTTTTAACAGGAAGAAACCTCCACCAGAACCAGGCTCAGGAAAGGTTGGCCATCTGCCACAACTGATTGTGGATGAGGGGAAGAAGACAGGATAAAGACACGCTGTGGAAGAGAGCCAGAGATGAATAATAACGAATGATTAAATGCAGAGAGGCCTATAAACACATAATGCTTGTTTACCAGTTCAGCTGCCGATTAGCTCTTCAGCTAAAAGGGCTACGACAGCTACCATGTTAAGTGTAACAGTTTCTCCCATAGACTTCTATTAAGAGTTATTTGAGTGCTATATCTCTATCATTTTAGAGATATAGCACTTTTGTTGGTTGCTTCCAGCAACCAACAAAAGCCCACAAATATTCTCTTAGCAGTTAGGATTGGGTTTAGTAAAGAGCAGCTGTTGGTATTAGCTAGTTCAAAGAAACTGGCACCATGTTGAAAAACTTTGTATGAAGTTCCTTTAAAAGGGGTCACCACAGTGGGCAGCATTTATCTGCCAAAAATGTGGAAATCCCTTGAGTTTGTTGGCAGATCAAAAAGTGAAATAAATTTTATTGACTGAACAGACATTCTGTGTTCTAGTAGCTGCATTTCCAGCAGCGTAAAAGCAACTTAGCAGCTGATTAAAATTAGTTATACCTTATATACATTTTCTGCATCGCTAAATGAACACATGCACATTCCCCTACCAACGTGACACACAGTTTGCGCTTCATGTAGTCAGTGTGGCACAGTTTTACAGCTTGTAAGTGTAAAGCACAGAATCTGTAATGTACTGTAATGTACTTAAAAACCGAACGATTTTAAAGTGAAACTCAGAACAAGCCTAACCAGTTTGTTCAGCAGAGGTCGCCATGGTGATTTACACAGTTAAAAACACACACGAAACTCTGCCTTAAAGCTCAACAAAGCTCGCAAAGCCATTCATTTTGCTTCATAGTACAACTTCAGAGGGCACTCTGGAACTTCACTGTTGGCGTTACTCGTGTTTGGAAAACCACAAACGCAACAAGCAGCTGATAGAGTCGGGCTGAGCGCAAATGAAGAATCCGCGATTTGCTGTGAAAGTGAAGATTATTAAGATTAATGAAGTCTTTTTAAAAAACTGCACTGTGATATCATCCTAACAAGGACTGATATAGAAGTACATTAAAAAAAATGTTAAAAAAAATGTTTCGATATGAGTCTGAGAAAAAAAATGTCAGGAAAGATATTGGTTTTTATTAGTACTTTAATTACTAAATATCATTGTTGTTTTTTAAAAGCCTACATTGGTCAGTCTCTATCATAGCTTCACAGCTCTGGCTGTGAGCACAGAAGCTCCATCCACCTGCTGCTCAAACCTACTTGTGAGGGACAGCCAATCACAAGAGTGTTTGCAGAGAAACAGGCAAAGGGGGAGGAGCTAAAACAGCTAGGACAACTAAGGGTCATTTTTAATCAAACCGACTCTTGTGTCCAAGAATAAAAACATGGAGCTGGAATCCAACATTATAGGTCCACTTTAAATAACTTAAAGTTTCAGTGGGTTTTGCTCTTTTCTTTCTAAACTTAATTCAGAAATCCAGTGAACAAAAATAATTTGCTGCCTGCAAAAGGGAGGAGGGATATTTCCAATTCATGCCCATCACTTAGCAACAGTGCTCTCAGGCTTGAAACACTTAAATGCCAAAGACATCCTGCACAGTTCCTGTGTTAAACAGAACCTTACTTAAAAGGCATTATAGTGTAGTTACTGTATATCGAGCAAAGAAAATGGTAAATATACATGACAATAGGCCATGCCATAATAAGACGCAAAGACCCCGAAGAGCTTTCCTTTAAGCAGGTACAGTGAAGAAACTAACAGCTATAACTGGCTATTATTGTCGCTGATTACCTAAAACTTATAGAAAACAGTTGGAACAATCTCTAAGGGCACTGCTGCATGAATCCCCGTGAGCAAAATTGAGCTTAACAGCTCTCAAACTGACTTCTGGAGTGTTTGTCCAACATGAAAGAATCATCCACCAGCAGGAAACACTGTGACCTGCGTGCAAAAACTATTCCTCACGAGATGCACAATATTTCAATAAAACCACACGTGGCTTCTTTCAACATGCACCAAAAATACTTCACACTTCAAATGCTCGATTTCAATAGAATCTCCATTAAGTGGGCTGTGGTGAAGGAGAAAGCCAGCTCTGTATATTTTACCCATCTTTGCGTAAGGAAACACTTTCAACATGTTCGCAATGATGGATGTGACCTTCGCTTCCAGAGGAAGATGGAGAGGAGGCACAGACTACCTCTCCTCTCCTCAAACCTCCCTCTGAGACTATTAGGTATCGCCCGGTGTGATGATGGCTGGTCATTAGAGGCATTTTGGCTTTAAAGCATAGTTATGGGTGCTTCGGTATATACACGATTCTGCTGGTGAATACTGGCATTTTACAGCGGGCAGCCTAAATAAATATGTGTGTCTACTCACTGAAATATGTGTGGACAGCAAATATAAATCTTAGACAGCTAGCATGTCTAAAGCAGCATGCCTGCTACATAAATAATAGGTTTCCATGAGAACTATGAGCAGCAACAGCACACTCACAGGCACGCACACAAGAAATTCTGAAATGGACCTAAAACTCAAGCCCTCGTTTCCGTATCAATACTGCATCAATTTTGAGGCTTTTGCGTTCCTCGTGAGAAACTGATACACACAAACGCTGGAGCCAGATGTTGCAGCGCAGTGTGTTTCCTGGCTGCTGGTGTGTACAGGTCTTTAATGGTACAGTTAACTGGGGGAAGAGGGCTAATGTGGAAAATATGACACAGCTATTTCCCATGCTCACAAAGACACAGGTATGCTCTTCAGAGATTATTTTGCCTTTAAAAGGGCCTAAACTAAAGTTTATACATGCCAAATTGATCAATCCCACAGATTTATAAATATGTAGGTATGTGTATAATTAAGGATTATTATTATTGTTATTATTACTACTACAAGTAAAAAATTAGAAATCCACTTACCGATAGGCCAGACAAACCTGTTTCAGCTGATCGGCTATAACTGGTGACAGGCCAATCAGTCACAGACATATTCAGTTCTGAGCAAATTTAATTAGCATGTGCTGCTGCCTGACGCGCACCTTATCAAAAACGTAGCTATAGAAACGTGGCGTGCTGATTTGTGCAAAGATATTTCTTCAGAGGAACAACATGTGATATGTAACGGGTCATGATTACATCTGGCATCTTCGTAATGCTAATGCACTAACTGGTAATCAGCGAGCGCAGCCATCTGCTGTTTTTGTTTTTATAGCTCTGCTGATCCATGTGTACACTCAGATGGTTCGGGCAAATTGTGTTGCAGCAATTTGAAGGTACACTTCTGAACTCCCCCCCCCAACATGTGCCTGTATTTGAAGTACAGAAAGAGACGCCATGCATTACAGAAACCTTACCACCGACTAGTATTTTAGAGGCTAAACTGCAGAGCACTGTAGGCACGTAACATGTCTAACATGTCACATCAACTTGGATATACTGTAGCTATTAGTTAATTTAAAGAAATGTTGAATATTCTGTTAGGAAACTTCCTTGAATGAGAACGAAATATTTAAAGAGAAATTTTATATAAAACAATTATACTTTCAAAAAGAAAGTCTAATGTATTCTAATCCTGACATGTTGTAGAGCCTGCAAGGTGTCCTTATATTGGCTTTCGAGAGATAATGTGCCTATTTTAGAAACGTCCAAAGTCTGCATTAGTAGGTTGGAGGGGTGGAGGTGACATTTCCCCCCCCCGAGTTATCACCCAGGACACACCTTTGTCTTTTGCACTTTGCTTCTTTTTTTCACCTCACCTTGTACATTAATGAGCCATCGCAGCCAGGGATAAGAATATGGCTAGTGGCCAAAATCGATTACATTTGTAAAAACTGTGAAGCACAATCAGTGGAACATGAGCATTTTTATATATGATATGTGTTGTTGTTTTACTTTTCTTTAACAATGGATGTCAACCAGTGAATGAACAAACGCATCGACATCCCAGCCGCATTTAGATAACGACAGCAAGAACTCAAACGGTGCACGCAAAACAAGAAATGTCAGCTAGCTTCCTCTTCAAACACAAACATTGCAGAAAGAAGACAACCACTGGCTGGATATTTCTCTAAAATTGGTTAGCTTTTTATAGCGACTTCACACCAACTTTAAAGCGTGCTTGTGAATGACTGCCTAACAGAACCGGCCT
Organism: Pundamilia nyererei; assembly: GCF_000239375.1. Lineage (NCBI taxonomy): Eukaryota > Metazoa > Chordata > Actinopteri > Cichliformes > Cichlidae > Pundamilia > Pundamilia nyererei. The sequence continues at coordinate 317,542 of NW_005187449.1, forward strand.
CTAACAGAAGTCCCTCTTTGTGAGTGCATGTGTGAGCGCATTGTTCGGGATGAATGGGAGCTGTGTGTGTCTGCAGTTTTGTGCCTCTCGTTGCAGCATAATTTCCTTAATTTAATAACACTTGAGAATCAAGAAAACTGATTGTGAACACTAATGTTTGGCCTGTTGCTGCCTCTCAGCTGATATGTTAAGCAGCTTTTACAAGTACAGTAAAGAGCGCCGAGACAAAATGCCCGTCGTGCACATTTTATGGCCTCACAGCGACACATGTGCTGCAACTATTGAAGGAAATACGCGGTGTACTTTAGCCCAAGCACTTCATTTTGCGTTGCAGCACAAAGTAAATATTACCAGTGCAAAAACTTCAGCTTCCGTCATTGCAGCTTCAGGTTTTAGTAATCAATTGCTTTGTTCGACTGGCAGCAACTATAATAATATAAAGTATGCTATCAGTAATTAACAATATATTCAGAATAAGAAGTTTGATAACAATAAACTCATCTAACAGAGACAAAGACAATTTTAAAGCACGAGAAAACAAACACAATATCGCTCTGTCAGCAGTCACCACACAAATGAAAACTCAGCTGACACGATTTACTGATCTCTATAGGAGAACTGATTTTATTAGAGTCACTACTGTAAGTAAATAATGGCTGATGATTAACCTCTGGCAACTCTCATGACGTCTGGCTACCAACGCAATGCTGCATCATAAAACTAATCAGATATCTTTCTAGATATTTAGGCACAAGGTAATCACAGGTAAATATCATATCGTATATGTGCAACGCAGTACAGCCCCGTTTAGAAAGCATAAAGGCAGCAAAAAGAAGCATGAGCGCTTCCTTGTTGATGAATCACAAAAACTTGGAAACTAAAGTGAGTGAGAAGAAAACAAAAGATTTTAATGCAAAAAAAAAAAAGAATTAGGGCTGTTATTACATCAGGCTTTCAATGCAAGAATAAACCACAGAATTCACTTCAATGACATTATTGCACCATCTAAAAAACGTTTTAATTAGATCTTACTTTTTTGTTTATATCTCTGTGTTTGTTAATGTGTGTTCTGCACATTTTTAGCAAATAAAATACAAATATGTTTAGCAATGTGACAAGACAACAACTGCACAGATGGATGCAAAAAGAGCACATGCACTGAATGGACAGTGAGACGTTATGATACACCATGTAAGTGTACAAGAATAAAATCTACACTGGCACAATCTTCAAAGAACGCTGACCACTGATCTCACTCAGGGTTGGAACCGCAACGTTCAAACGCTTTATTATTCAAGGTTAGGGGATGCTGCGCATTTTCACTACACCATATTTTGACTTTCAAACTGACAGACACTGCGCTCTCATTGGTCCACACCTTGTCAATCACAAGCTTCTGCTAATATCAGCTTTCAGTGTTGTTTTAACTAGAGATGGACCGATCCGATATTACGTATCGGTCCGATACTGACTTAAATTACTGGATCGGATATCGGAGAGAAATAAAAAAATGTAATCCGATCCATTAAATATCAAAAAAGCACCTCACAAAACTTGCGACATGGCATAATTCGGCTCATAACCGTAGCACGTCGGAGCAGTGTGCGTCACGTCATAGAGCGACTGTGGCTGCGAGACCTCTCGGCAGTCTGGTTCAGTATTTGGAGCCTCGCTACCAAACCGGCATTTCATCTCCGAGAAAGTTATCCCAGAGAGAAGTAAAGCAAGTGTGTAAGTTCATCTCTGAATGTTTGTAAAGCATTCTCACGTTAAGCTTAACAACCGATTTATGGAGCGACTGCCTCTTCTCTCTCCCTCCCTCTCCTGCTGCTACTTCAATCATGAAACTGATCAATGATCAGCTGATCGGCTTTTCTGTCGTGAGTCCGTCTCTCTTGTTTGTTTTTGGCCCACTCTGCACCAGAAAGAGGAAACCAGCGGCTGAACAACAGCAGCACGTTTAAGCTTGATCAGCTGTTTTTAGAATTTATTTAACATTACTTTCTACACCAGGATCTTTTCCTACGCAGCTGATGGCTGGTAACTGTGCAGGGGCGGATCTAGCAAAGTTTAGCCAGGGGGGCCAATAAGGCATTAACAGGGAAAAGGGGGCACAAAGACATACTTTTCTTTCTTATTCTCATTTAAAAGGTCTAGCTTTTAATAAATAATTATCTGAATCTCAAAGTCTTAATCTGATGTAAAATGTATAGAAGTCCATTACTGTATATAGTAACTGTTAAGTCTAATATACCCTAGTAAGCTATAGTACTTTATCCTTTGGGAAGGTACCATCTGTGCAGTCTGCAATTCTGTTGAAGAAAGATGTTGAATCTATTTAATTATTCTTGAAAAATAATTGATTTCTGTGCATTTTGTTTCCACACTGCATCAAATTAAAGTTGATTACGTCGATTAAGCATCATGAGGTGGGGGGTGGTTCCCTATTTTTATTTTTATTTTTGCTGGGAGTTTTAGAACCCTATTGGTTAGGTTGTTTACTCTTTAAAATACCAGAATAGGAAGGATGGAGTAAGTTTAACTTTATTAGATTGATCAGTATTGCTGAACTTTGAAATATTTTTGGTGCAGTATATTTTTTGCATACAGGTATAACAGAATGGTTTTAGTGTTTGTTTGTTTTTTGTAACTTGAGTATGAACTTATACAAAAAGCAGCAAGATATTAAAAAACATTTTTAGTGATTAAAAACACACACTATATCGGATTCATATCGGTATCGGCAGATATCCAAATTTATGATATCGGTATCGGACATAAAAAAGTGGTATCGTACCATCTCTAGTTTTAACATTATGTGTCTTTAGCCCCTGAGAGGTCACTCTCAAGCACTTAAACATGTTTCCTTTGCTGTTAACACAGAATTTATATCATTGGGTCAAGCCTCTTCTTGATTTTGATTGGCCACTGAGAAAACAGGGACACTGAGCACTGAAAAAATTCTGTGCATTGAGCTTTGCAGGTGATTGCAGGCACTTATCTTCTATTCAGACACTGTACAGGAGTTTTTGTGTTTTGTCTGGGCCTGATCCTGTGTGATGATCTACACCTGATGAGGGGTGGATAAATCTTTATGTTGTGGCTTTTGAGTCCGGTCACAACGATTACTACCTAAATCCAGGTTATATCATTACTGTTTACTGGGGTCACACAGAAATCTAAACGTTTTCCTGTAGCCTTCTATGCAACCAGAAGACTTTGTGCAACAACAACAGACACCTTCTGCTGGTTTAAGCCACTTTCTCCAAACTACATCTGTCTTGTATGATGTCTGTAAAGTGGAGAACTAATTTATAAATTAAAACAAGCAAAATTTGTTCACAAGCAGGACCTACAGATAACTTATGCATATTTTCACCACCATATTTTTATGCCCTTATGCTATTAGCGTGAGTGTGCACGATGATCAACATCATCAACCCGAAATGCCTTAACCAGCACTTTATAAAGGCCACCAGGAGTTGACCCTAGTGCTGTGCGAAACAACTCCGAGATTATGGGAAGTCTATGTGAAAGCATCCCTCGGTGTCCTTGCTCCATGACCTCGGTAAGCACTTTGGCAGATAGCTTCAAGTTTCACTGAATAAAACATCAAGTCTATTTTATAGAAATCATTTCATTCTGCAAGTCAGAAAAGAGAATTTTCCAGAACGTGTTCTTGAGAAGGTGATTAGAGTCTGATCTAGCCCAACAGTGCAAGCATCCCAGTGGCTATGTCCATCTTTTATATACAGTCTATGGTCTAAAACGGACTTGAGTGTAAATCCCACTTTCTTAGTACAGATATGTTCTGGGCTGCAGCTTGTTTCAAACTTCTTTAAAACACATAAGAAATAACTGAGAAATTGATTGACAGTTTATTACCGATTTTTTTTTTCTTGTCCAACAATCAGCGAGCACTAAAAATCCCACATCCCTGTCATTTCTGAGCCTCTCAGTCCTTCGTCATCATTTTTCTGACACTTCCCAACTGCAAGCTTTCACAAGGTTCGATTCACCCGCGGCGCGCTCCCGCAAGGGGAAGCCTTTATGACGGGAGAGCTTTCTGCCCCACAACGCACCTGTTCCGGTTCACCTCAGCACCTAACCACGTTGCGAGCTTCAAACGCGACTGCAGACAAGTGAAACTCCGTGTAATTTATCCCTCCCTCTGCCACTGCCGACGAATCATCGAGTCAAACAAAGAGCGCAAGGAGGCGGAATTTAAATGTGATCGCAGCGCCACGCGCGCACTCTCTCCAGCGCGTGCATCGCCTCGAGCTGCGCGGTAACTTCACCGGGGTGTTTAGGGTTGAGATCAGATTAGACGTGAAATCTCACCAGGTCGATGAAGGTGAGAAACTTCCAGCTGCCTCCGTAGGTCTGGTGTGCCGGCATGTCTAAGGCTTTGTAGTGGCACAGGATGGAGAAATAAGACAGCAGGATGGCGACCCGGAGAACCTGCGAGGGGATCAGCGCCATGATGCTCGCTTTGCACCTGTATCTGTTTGTCCGTCTACCTGCCTGCGCTTTTTTTCACCTCCCTAATGTCTCTATGTGTTCGTATTTTTACTTGGTTTAACCTGCCTGCCTGTCCGTGCTTTTCCTGCCCCCCTACTGTCTGTGTACTGCTTCCGTGTTATGGTGATGATGAAAGGGGGAGGAGTGTAATCTCCACAGTCCGTGCAGTTATAGCGTGACTTACAGTATGTTGCTGTTTTCTTAAGGAGCACGTAGCTTGAAGAATATTAGAATAAAGCACACTAGGACAATAAAAATACACATCAAAGCTTAGTTTAGTTTAAATCCAAAATAAAATTGTAATTAAATAAAAATCAATCTGCACTTAGAGATACAAATGACCCAAAGGTTCGGGTACTGTGCATTCATTCAGCTGGTGGTGCAGAAAATGTTGATGAAACTAGTGGGAATAAAGCCAGTAGAACAGTAAACGCATACCAAGAATACCTGTTTAATCAATAAGTGAATGAATAATTTCACTTTGATATACCAACAAACTGACACATCATCTCCTTCACAGGACTATGTCACGGTAGCCCTATGATGTGTCAGAGCTGTAATGTGCAACCAGCCAACATATTAAAAATAAGTGTCAGCAGTGAGGGCGCACTCATAAAATAACTAATAAAAAACAAATTAAAATGTTTGTTTCACCACTGTGTGTAATAAATCATCAGATTTATGGCTTTCTGCAGCATTAGTCTCTTATTTGCAACAGTATTGTATGTTGCTGTTACATTTTGGGCTTTTTTTAATAGTTTTTTTTATCGCAATTTTATCATCTAATAACAGCTGATTGAAACAGGCAGCACCCATCGATTCTATATGCACATATGAAAAATCATACGACACGTGAAACAAAAATCACACAGAGGCTGAAGTGAAAAGCTGATAGCTGCTGTAGTGATGGCCGTTATCTTAGACTGGGGTTTTAGGTTTTATAAGGGCCAGCTAACAAAAGCATGGCATTGTTTAACATACTTTTTTCTTTTTTAAAACCTGAGCCATACCAAGTGTCTCTGGTGAAATTATGTTCAGCATCCCCATAATTTCGCCTTGCACTTTGTCACTGCCAAGGAAATAGTTTTGAAAGGTGTGGCCTTTTCTGGCTTCATGGTCAGACAGTATTTTCTGTTTGATTTAGAATTATTCTTTTTCATTGACATCATCTAAAGAAGCAACAACATCTGAGAAGCATCTGTTAGTCTGGAAAGGGTTATAAAGCCATTTCTAAGGATTTTGGATTCCAGTGAAACCACCATGTCCATCCAGAATCGCCACCCATAAATAGAGAAAACTTGGAACAGTGGTGTGCCTTCCCAGGAGTGGCTAGCCTACCAAAAATTACTCCAAGAGCACATCAGTGACTCATCCAGGTGGTCGCAAAAGAAACCAGAAAAACATCTACAGACCTGCAGGCCTCACTTCTCTCAGTTAATGTCAGAGTTCACGATTCAACAATATAAAAGCGACTGGGCAAAAATGACATCCTTGGGAGAGTTCCCAGGTGAAAACCACTGCTGACCAAAAAGAACACAAAGGCTCGTCTCACAATTGCCAAAAAAAAACATTTTGAGGATTCTCAAGACATTTGGGAAAATATTCTGTGGACTGACGAGAGACCTGTTAGAAGGTTTGAGTCCCTGTTACATCTGGCATAAAATTATTTATACAAAGAACGTCAAGCCAGCAGTTAAATTTGGCAGTGATACAAATCTTAAGATTGGACCAAATATCTTCAACAGTGATGGGAAAGAGTCATTACCAGTTACACTGTAACAGCTCCTTCTGGTTTTCAAGAGTGTCCACCAGCCTGATGGTGGACTTGGTTCATTTGTTTGTCATGCACTTCAAATATTGTTTTTTTTTCTAAACTATACTTAAGCTTTAATGAAAATAAAGAATGTAAATGTGTGTCACCTAATTTTATGATGGAGGGTAAACCTGTGTGTTTTTAATAAATCAGTTGCTGAAATAAAAATCGACTGATTTAAGCTATGTAGAGTATCTAAGGAAGCTCTGCAGGCGAGCAGAGAGGTGATGTTGTTGCTATGGTGACGCTGAGCAGCTACTCAGGCAGAAGTGCTGTGCCATCTCTGCACTTACAGCTTTATGGATGGATGGGCACACGAACAGATAGACCTTACACAAGTCTCTTGTGATTGTCATGTAATGTGTTTCAGTGTGTTTAGTGCAACATAAGTCACGCCTGTGACTGAGCAGCCTGTTCCACCTGCCAAAATACTGTAAAGACCACACACTTGTGCCTAAAAAGGCTCCCTTTTTGGGTTCCTTTGCCAGGCCAAATGTTGTGGTGAAGCTCTGTTTACAGAGCCATCTGTTTATCTGTTCATTTTTTTGTCTGCCAGCAAGACAACACAAAAACTACCAAACTGAATTGTAAAGGAACTTAGTGGCTTGGTGACACATCTGCAAAGGGTCCATCATTTTATAATTTTAGTGTTAATAGTCATCCTTTTGAGTAAAAATAACATGCTTTGGATGAAGATCCACTTTTCATGTCTAATTACAATGTGAAGAACTCAGTGCTAATGATGAACCTACAGAGATTTGTCAACAGGATGTGCAGCTCCATTCTAGTATTTTAGCTCATATATTTCATATATTGAAAATTTCTATTCATTTGGATAACATAAGTAGGCACAGTACAGAGGTCATTACTGTCACCTCACAGCAAGAAGATAAATTAATGATGGAATAGGAAACTTCAGTCAGCCTGACTAGCCAAGGGGTGACCACAAGAGGTGACTGTACATCTATCCCACCATAGCTGCCCATCTGGTTACACCACACAGCCAGTGGTTGTGGTGGTTAAGTGGCTAAGCTACATGTCATAGACCTAGAGTTACTTTCTATTTAGTTTTATTTGCAAAGCCCCAGTTCACAACAGCACTTGTGACAAAGTACCTTCAAGAGTAAAGATCTAGAGAGAATACAGAGAGAGCCTCAATGATCATGTGATCTAAATAACACTTGGTGATGGTAGGAAGGAAGAACTCCCCCAATTCCCTTTCAGAAACAGGCTCATAGAAGGATGGTCATCAGCCGTGATTGGCTGGGAGCTGGAGCTGTACCAATGCATGAGGAAAAAGACCAAAAACAAAAAAACAGGTTATGGGGGTTTGTTCTCAGTTTGGTCCACCTAATAAAAACTTCAGCTGAAACCCAATTTTGTCACCCAATGTTTTCACCTTTTCAGAAATACATGCTTCTCCACCACAGTGTGGTTAGGAGGGGAAAAAAACAGGGGTAGATGCTATACATGGAAATAATACCTGTCAATGACTGGTTCTTATACAGTAAAGCACTTTTCTATTCTACCTTAGTACTCAAAGAACTCGCTTTGTACAACTTTACCTCATTCACCCATTCATGCAAGCACTTCATTCTATGCTTAAGTGCTTTCTAGTTAACATTCACACACATCTAAACTCCGATGGGTGGATCTGAGAGCAATTTGGGGTTAGTTTTTTGCCTAAGGATATTTGGCAGGCAGACTGCAGCAGCCGGGGTTTAAACTATGAACCTTCCAGTTAGCAAATGATCTGCTCTACCTCCAGAGCTACAGCCACCCACAAGGTTGTGTTTTCCATGAAGGAACACCAAAACTCAGGAAGTGGATCTAAGTCCACTTCCTGTTCCAGAACATTCAGCATTCCTCCTTGTTCAGAATAGACATTGAGATGATGGTAAGCTTTCCCCTCTTACCTTGTTTGGACTGTCTTCCTGCACTGACGGTTTTTTAAAATCCAGTCCCTTTTAGCTGCTAGATGCTTTCCGTGTAACCAGCAAGAGTAATGAATTGATTTGACTCAGTTTGTGACATCTTTGTTTATAAGAGTAGTGATGAGTGATTTAATTTTGTGTATCTATCAAGTTTGGGAACTCATAAGAAACAGGTCAAAATCAATACATCCATACTTCCTAATATAGGTCGAGCCCAAAGCAATTAGTTCCTTTTCCATAAAAAAGTATGACTCAACACAGTAGTTTATACTGTAAAACCATTCACACTTGGTAAAACTGTCGATCTCTGCACCCCCAGTTTACGTTGCAAGCTTCTTGTTATAAATTGGAGGGGTCTGAGCTTGAAGTCAAACTGGTAAAGCCCCCTCTTAAAATACTGAGTCATTTATTTAGTCGTGCCAGAGACATTATGACTTCATCCAGCTGCCTGCCTGCAAGGCTTGGAACAAGGAATACTGAATATGTTTTGGTGATGATCCAGATTTGGGAAGATTTGGGATTTCCGCTGTTAAATTACCATAACATAGTGATAGACGTGTCCAAATCCAAGTAGTCAGTCCCATTTAAAATGCAAGTAATATGTGTGAATGCAACTTTGAGATTCAGTAACAAAGTGTGAACAAATCTGTTGTCAACTGCCATTGTTGCTTTCCTAGTATCTTTTGTAAACACAAAAGATTCCCAACAACAGAGCTAACAGAACAACTCCACTCGAGATATTTAAAGATTGAGTGTCTTGCTAAAGGGCACCTCAGTCGTCGTTGCTGAGTGACTGAAAACAGTGTCTTATTCCGACTGGCAACTCAAAGCAGTAACCATGGCTGCCATGGGAGAAAGCTCTTAATACCGCTTGTTTTGGGGTTTGGAAGAGTTTTGTGGAAAATGCCAGAATGATTGGATGGAATACTTTGACCCTCACAGATCCCTGAGAATCCTGGAAAAAGCTGGTGCTTCTGAGTGTGTGAGAGAGTGTGTGTGCATGTGTGTCAGTGTGTGGCTGTGTGTATAAGGCTTGTGAATGAACTGCTGGGCTGTATCTGTGCCCAGTAAAAGGTAAGTAAGGATTATTTTGAATAGCAAATCATAAAAAGCTAAAAAAAAGTATAACATTTTGGAATAATAGGTCCCACTGTTGAAGGGTTCAGGTTTGAGTTTAGGTCAGATTAATGGGGTAGCTGCTTGGGTAGACTGTGGCATTTAGTTGCACTAATTAAGGTAAAGTAAGATTCTAGGAAACTATGTTAGTATATGACCTCACAAAGATAGCTCTGTTTCTGTCAGTGTGTTAGGGGCATGTGAGTTTCCCATTGTGGAAATAAGTCAGTTGTACCAGGATGCCAGTTTCCAGCCTTGTGGAGACACACTTTTAATTCTATAGAGGGTCTGCATAGAGCTGGCAGAAACTTGCTTCCTCTTTCCCCTTTTCTCGTTCTTGTTGTCTTCCTCTTTTCCTCTCCAAAATATTCCAGTGTGGAAACATTATTGTGACTGTTGGGGAATAAGAGGGAGAAAGTAAGAACAAGTCAACATATTCCAGAGTTTAAAAACTAACCACACTTCCTGAAATAACTTGTAGAACAGCAGTAAGATCTGAATGACTTTATCCAGCTCGCATTTGTTTTGGTGTTTTGCTCTGAGGCTCTTTGTGATGTCTATCTAGAAAGGTGCTATACATATAAAAGATTACTTTACTTAAATTGTTGTGGAGGAATATTGGTCCTCTCTATGTTCATTGAGGTTTGAGGGGATTCATTTACCCACAACAAGGTCTCTTAAGGTCCTGCTTAAGGTCCTGCTACAGCACTTCAGTTAGGTTCAGGTCTGGACTTTGGTTGGTCCATTGCAACACCTTGACTGCTGTCTTCTTTCTATTTGCTCGTGTGCTAGGCATTATTATCCTTTTGAATGAACCAATCTGAGCTAAGCTTTAGATGTCACACAGGTGACCTCACATTTGACTCCAGAATACTTTGGTATACAGAGGAGTTCACGGTCAACTCATCGACTGCAGGGTGCCCAGGTCCCGTGGCTGCAGAACAAGCCTACATAATCACCCTTACATCACCGTGCTGACAGTTGGCATGAGGTGTTTGTTCTGATATGCTGTGTTGGGTTTTCACCAAACACAGACACACTGCTGTGGTTTTGTCTGTCCAAAGGACATTCTTACAGAAGGTTGTTTTTGTTGTTGTTAAGAAGTCATGCATTCAAATAAGTCATACTTGTTAAGTCTTTTTATGGTTATACAGCCATGAACTTTAACTTTTAACATGCTGACGCCTGATTCCTGTAGGGTCTGAGATGTATCTCCTGGGGTTTTTTTTTTTAAAGTTTCTCTCAGAATTGCACAGTCTGTGGTGAAGTAGTAACTGAGACATCCACTCATGTGAAGATATGTGAATGTCTTGACTGTTTCCACTTGTACCTTTTCATTGTAGAATGATGAACTTGAAATTGTAATAACTCTTATAACTCTTCCCATCTTGATAGGCAATTTCTCTAAGCTTACAGTTGATATCTTTCCTCTCTGACATTTTGTTCATCTGGACCAGCACAAAATCTCCTTTTTTTTAATATAGGTGCTCACACTTACTGGTGATCAGTTATGGAAGTGCATTTGATCAGCAGCACCTAGCTATTTCCTAAAAATGTCATTTTATGTAGGTTTGTTTACTTTATGTTATCTTTAAAGCTCGATGAAGCCAGTAGGTGTGATGAGTTATTAAAAAGAAAATAAAGTTAATTAATTCCAAATATTTTGTAAATTAAATAATACATTATTATTCAATTAATCAAGTCAAAGTATATAGCATTTTGACCAAACAAGGTCTATCTGCAGAAGAATAAACACAGGTCCAGGTGATTTCGCAGATACTCTCTGTCTTGCTTTCTTTTATTTTGAAATAGTAGTTATGATCCACCACAAGAGAGTAAATGAAAACAAAATTCTGGGATAGAAAAAAAATAAAGTGGGGAACGATTAGACATTTTCTGATTGGCTTAAAAAGTGGAAGCAATGGGTGAACAATGTCATGTTATAATGACAGCAACAGTAAAGAATATAAATAGATGTCAACAGAATACTAGTTGAGAACATTATCCACATCATGAACATAATTATTAATAATCACACTGATTTTTAACTCCTTGTTTTTCCAAGTTCACAATGAAGACACTGGTTGAGTGTGTCTGTGTATCACAGACCAGCAAGGGGCACTGTTTAGCCCTAAAATCTCTGGTATGGTGCTATTACTGTTGGAAGTATCACACCACCTATGAAGATGCCCCTTTGAACGATATTTTTATGTGGTTTGACCTTTGCCCTCCCAAGCTTTTACATAACCCTTAGGCCACGCCTTAGTAAAATGTGAGCATGTGCAAGTGTCTGTGTCCACCAGCAAGGAACAGAAGATGGTAAGATAAAGAGTACAGTACGTATGTGTGTGTGTGTGTGCGTGTGCGTGTGTGCATGTTGAGAAGTGTGTGTCACTCTGTGAGAAACTAGGTGTGGTAGTAAGGGGAGCGGTCTTGCTCTGTGTGTGTGTGTGTGTGTGTGTGTGTGTGTGTGTGTGTGTGTGTGTGTGTGTGTGTGTTGAATATGCGTATCCTTGTATGAGTAAGCATTAGTAATCAGTCAGCTGTCATAGAAGTGCTTTGTCTTGCAAAGCGTTACAGTTCAACTCAAGCACAAAGCTGAAGGCAACTACTTGACTGTCTGCATGTGTGTGTGTGTGTGTGTGTGTGTGTGTGTGTGTGTGTGTGTGTGTGTGTATTCACTTCTCTTATGTAATGGATTATTCACAACTTCCCATAAATACTCAGCAGGTTCCTTGTTCACGGTTGTTTTTCTTTACACTGAGCAGAGCATACAGACCATGAATAGAGAGGATTAAGAGTTCCAGTCTGGGACCACAACCAGTACATTAAAGCTTGATAAATAACTCGCTTGATGGGATTGTGGCCATGCTTATTATTTTAGCCGATACTCAATGTGATGAGAGAATTGGCACCAAAACCATCTCTGTGTCATAGAAGGTTCTGTGAATACTAATGCTAAGTAGTTGTAAATGGCTGATTTAATTTGAGTCATGTGCCATGATCTCATTTTTCATGAATTGCCACTCAGTACTTCTTATATCAGCTTTAATCAGAAGAACCAAATAACCTGTGTGTGAGGCGAATCTTGAAATCCACAGAGAATTATGACCAAGCAGCAACTTCAGGGGCCGAAAAATAAAGTCAGTGTGTAAGTGCCAACACACGTTTGGACGTTCGGTGTGTTTTGCAGCATATTGATGTAATTATCTGACAAAGAAGATGGCTTACTGTGTGAGACAGGCTGTCAAAAAGTGTGTGCATGAGTTTTAGTGAGTAAAATTGTCTTTTTGTGCATGATTCGGTTCTTCGGGCTTCATCAGGCTGTGGTCTCCACCTGGGTCTGGGGTGGTTTGCGGCTGAGTGTGAAGCTGCATAAGAATTGTCACCTCCAAAGCACTGGTTCTCATTTGGAAAAAGGAGGAATGATCAGTTCATGTCTAGAAAGACTTGCTGCCCCAAGTATCTCAGATTCTTGTTCGTGATTGGGGAAGATAGATTGGGGGGAGCTGGAGATAGACAGGCAGACAAGTGTCGATCTATTGTGGTGAAGAGAGAGCTGAGCATGAAAGCAAAGTAGTTGACATCTGACCAGGACACCTCCTAAATGCCTCGTAGGTAAGGTGCTTTGTGGTGTCTGTAGCTCAGGAGCTAGAGCCGGTCATCTCCTAATCCAAAGTGGTTTGATCTCTGGCTGCTCCAGCCTGCATGCCAAATGTCTTTGGGTATGAGACTAACCCCACGTTGCTCTCTGACGCATCCATTGGAATGTGAATGTGTGTGAATGTCAGATAGAAGCCACTTCAGTGGGACAAATCATAGCGATAAGTGCTTGTGTGAATGGGTGTAAATGGGTGAATGAGTCATGTTGTATAAAGCACTGTTTAAGAATCAGTCCAATTATCATTTCCTATTGGAAGGAAGCCCTGGCAGAAACCCAGAAGATACTTGAGAGATTGTATATCTTTGCTGGCTTGGGGGCAACTCCATGATCCCCTTGATGAGCTGGAGGAGAGCTTCTGAGCTTCTCAGTGACCACAGATATCATTTAGATTAAGTCAGATACACCATGGAAAGGTGGAGCCAAAAATGAGGTGGGTTGTAAAGTGGCTTGCAGAGCCAAGCAAACACAACTTCTTTACAGTAACAGTGGGCTGAAATTGACTTTGTGCTTTTGTACCTGAACTGATGTCATGCTTGACACTAAATAGTCTCTAAAAGTTAACCTGTAATCATCAGAAGGTCATTTAAAATAATGTGTAGCTGTTGTGAAAGACTTTTGCTAGAATCCTCTGAGACTTGTTTAGTCACCGGGATCACAAAACGTTCTGTCTGATGAATGAGTCGCAGCTCTATTTCCTCTCCTCAAATCTTTGAGGGCTACAGTCTTTGTTTTGGTTTTGAAACAGAAATTAGATTACGCAAATGTACACTAATGCAAAACTGATAACACAAAAACATGATATTTTTCTCAGGAACTGATGGAAACCAAAACAAAGATAAAGTAAAACTGGAACTTCTCCGTTGACTGTACTCAGAATCTCATAATAAAACATCAGCTGTGTCAGTTTGCTGTGAAATGTTAGTGGAAAGATTTTTGTTACTTTTTAATAAAACACTTAAATGATTTTCATGATAGAAAAGAAGCGTCTACTGTGTACTACAGACATTTCACTCTGTGTTACTCTAACTCTTTGGTAAGTATTTTTATATTCAGCAGGATGTGGAAGCAAGTTGAAGCTAAAATGATGATGATGATAATAAAAAATAATACTGACCCAGACTGCTCCACCAATAACATACATGAAAAGCAGTTTTTTCTTTAACATCTCACATAATTTAAGAAAAAAGTATGAGCCATGTGTGATAAATGCTTTTGTATTATTGTATATGGAGACATTCCAATTTTAATCCATTCGATTACCCTAAATTTACATTTTTGAAAGAGCAAAATAAATAAATAAATAAATAATAATAATAATAATACTAAAATCCACGTCTAAAAAGCTCTAGGGTTGGTAAATGTTATTCCTTTTTATATCGCAGGTGATGCCTGTTTTTTCCCCTCTTATTTTTAAATTATCTTTCAAAGCAGAGGCGTACTGCATGGCAGAAGAACAGTGTATAATCAAAAGATGTTGATGTGTTTCATTAAAGTAGAATGACATATCCACCACATGAAAACGGCAGCTGGCTTGAAAGAAAAACAAATTATTAAAGCTGTGAGTCATACGAAGGCATTTGCTAGAGATCGACTAATGGCATTCAAGTGTTTTCCACGTGTTTTTGTTCATGTATGGCACTGGGGCCTGAAATCCTGCAAACATTTCTGTACGTATACAATATTTGTACAGTATACATTGAAAAACACTGCATGGTCTCCAAGACTGCATTCACCTTCCCGCTGGGCTTCGTATGAAAAGCAGATGCAAATTGTCACATCAGAAAATGCTCCAGCTCCCTGTCGCCATGGTGCTGTGTTACCACGGTGTCGCCATGGGGACTCCGGGGCCAGTGGTGATGAGGTCATATCCCGATGAGCCTCTTATGGGAGATGGCAGACATTAATCCACTTATCTGTAACCGGCACAAACACACCCACAGATACAAATACACATGAACAGGAACACAAAGCAACAATAAGCATGTATACATGCCAAGAGAGAAATCTGTCTGTCTGTCTGTCTGTCTGTCTAGTGTGGCAGTAAACAATTCATTGTTCCCCTGTGACATCACATCATTATCACGTTAGGAACGCCCACATGGAGAACAAGACGAGGCAAGCCAGCTATTATGACAGGGTACATGATGTTCAGCCAAATGCTGGATAGTTCTTAAATCAGACGCAATAACGAGTAACCCTTGCGAAGTGTAGCTTAGAGCATGTGTAGCACGTATGAACATACTTCTCCTGGCCCAAATCCCTTCTTTTACTCAGGTTTTTCAATGCTGGGTCATTGAATCTAACATTGGAAGTCAGTGTTGATCAGATCAGATGAGGTACTGTGTGAAAGTGCTTAGCCACCCATCGCTTCTTTACATTGTTGCTTGGAAAATGGGAAGTACATGCGGCAATTTTTGAAACATGTGTAAACAGATATGGAAATTAAGTATATAAAGCAATAACAACAATATTCGGTCTGACCACCTTCTTCAATACAGCCAGAACTCTTTTAGCAGCTTTCTTGTAATTTCTTGACGTAGTCTTCAGGAACAGTTCTCCAGGATTGTTGAAGGACATTCAAAGCTGTTTTGGGCTGTTTCTGCCTTTTGATGATCCCACTCTGCTACAATGAAGTTAGACTCTAGGCTGTGGGGAGGCCAGTCCATGAATTGAATTTCAGTTTTCTTCAATCTGGGTATGTTTTTACTGCATGGGGAGTGTTTTTGGGATCATTGTCATGCTGAAAAGTGAAGCTATTCTGATGGTGCTTTTGTATGTGTTCAAATGTAATCAATTTTGACAAAATGTCCAACAACACTGGGTAAAATGCAGTCCCAAACCATGACAGAGCCTCCACCATGTTTTACACATGGATGTAGACATTTACTTTTGTATGTCTCTCCTGATGTCCTCTATACTGACAACAATTTGAACCAAAAATGTTTAATTCTCTCCACTGGACCTGATTTTCAAGTTACAAGAACTGGGCTGATTTTCCTTCCAGTAATTTAGCATACCTCAGCCACTTCTTCCTTTCCCCCTTCAATTAGAATGGCTTTTTGACAGACATCCTTTCACTGAGACCATTTTTGATGAAGCATTAGATGAATCAGCTGAAGAGCCAAATGCATCTCTCATGTCCAGCTCGTGGATTTTTCCCCCCCAGTTTCATAATGGTATGACTTTCAGATACTGTTCCACTGCTGTGGATATGTAAGCCTACAACTTTTCTCTTCCACTTGTCCAGTTTTCTCAAAATCTTTAAGACCACACTGCACACCATGCTGAGATATATATGTTTTCAGCTAATAGCTCTTTGGCACTTTGTTAGGATAAACATACTGTGTTAGGCTCCTTTATAATGCTTGAATGATTGAAATGTCAGTGAAAACAGATGAAAAATGTTCAAAGAAAAACTTCATCATACCATCAGAAAACCTGGAGAACTAGCCCTCCAAATCACTAAAAAATGACGAGAAAGGCCTGGACATTTACACATCACTGCATGTCATGACACCTTACCATGATATTACTGCCTTGTCACTATACTGCCTTAGAGCACTGACCACAGGACCCACTGAAACTAACAATCAAAACACTGAAGCGCTCACCTTTGCTTTAAAACACGACAAATCTCCGTTAACGAGCTACCGCGGATCGCCCCGTGTGTGGGGCTGGACAGCGTCAACACGTTAACGAGCAAACTGCGCTAACGCAGTGGTTCCCACCCATGTAATTGAGCATTGCGTGTCACATCCAACATACTGTTTTACTTTTGTCCATGAGGCGCTTACCTTCAGGGTCATACTTCACATGAAGACCAAAATAGTTCCAAAGGCCAGATCTGAAGGCGGGTAGGGGAGGTTCAATTTGCCATGTTGCAACGAACTTAGCTTCTGTCTTGCTAGCTTGCGCTGCGCTCAGTGGATCTGCGCTCGACAGTGCAGCCTAAGCGGAGTAGTCGAACGCAGATCCACTGAGCTGTCAACACAGACAGCATCGTCAGAAGAAAAGTTGAAAAATTTTGCATTGTTCGATACATATGCGTACCGAACCGAAAGCACTGTATCAAATGGTTCAATATCGATAAAGTATTGTTGCACCCCGAGTATTTATATATTTATCAATGTAGTTTGTTTTTTTTTGGTTTTTTTGCAGCCTCATCAGAGAACAGATTTTTCACGATTGCTTGCAACTGCCCAAACCTTGAAGCTTTTTCAGATCTGATTTATTTATATTTTCCTTTTGTGAAGAGGTGTCATAAATGTTTATAGTTTTATACAGATGGAAAATCGACCAGCTTTTGAAGTAGCTCCACCGACTATCCTATGTAGCAATGTTTTTTCCCCCTTCCAGGTCTCTACACCAGTAGCATGACTAAAAAAATGATGAAACAAATCAAATGAAAAATTGAATAATTCATGATAGCAGAACCTTCTGCTATACTTTTTCTTATTTTCTGTTTTAAATATATGTTGGAAAGGTCAATGATGACATTAAACAAGTTTTAAAATGAGGTCAGCGTATGTAAACTAAAAGCTCAGGTGTTTCATTGCTCTGTCATATGGTCGTCATAGAAACACAGCTCTACTGGTGAGCACAGAAGCCCCACCCATTACTCAAAATGTTTTGCTTGTGAGGGGCTGCCAATCAGAAGGGAGTTAGCTTAAAAGGAAGGCGGCCTTAAAGGGAGCAGAAGTGAATTAAGCAAAGCTGTTTTAGTAGAGCGCATGAAAAAAATATATGAAGTTAAAAAATTTGTGGATATCTATTCATCCAGGAGCCTATCCCAGCTGCCATAGGGAGAAAGGCGGGGTACACCATGGACTTCTCACCAGTCTGATGCAGATAAATGGAATATGTTCCCTTTAAATCATCTTTGGGTTCAATTTACTAAACCGTTTTGCTAGTTTTAGCTTATAAATGATCAGTCATATTATTAACTTTACATAAAAGATGATCATAGCTACTGGGCCTAAAAAGCAAAGACAATTCAGGAGTTCCTCAAACCAGTTCTTCCAGTTTCAAAAGGATTTCTTTGCAAAGTCTATGAGAAAACAATCCTTGTCTCTTTTTACTTCTGACCTTTGTAAACACATTTCTTATGAGGTCTCAGGTGTTTATATCAAGTCTTACTGAATGCAGTATTACGTTATATTCCCCAAAGTGGATGATAAAGCAAGCCAAATTTGAGTAACTGATTTTTTAGTCAGTACCAAATCAGTCTCTGATGACTTCTCGGCATCTCAGACTGCCGATTGTTTGTTTAGAACTCAAGTGTTCTTTGAATAGCTGGAATTGCAGGGGAGCAACTGGCATCACAACTGTGAGCGGAAGGTGGGATTCACACTCTGCAAAATTCACACCACTCCAGACAAACACTATGTCCTGGAACACTGGAAAACAAATTAAAAATAAATCACTTGCTTCTTCTGGTGGCTCTATTACCACAGGAAAAGTGCTTGAAATGTGACTCAGGACAGTCATATGTTGGTTTCTTTACTGTAGGCCTTGAAATAATAATGCCACAAATACAACCCTTTGAGATAAAACTTTCACGGTGTTATCGGCTGTGGGCACCAGCGAAGCCTCGACAAGAAAAAAACCAAAAAAACCCCACAGTGTTTCTAGTCCCTTCACTGATGGCTCCATCTTTGCCGAACAAGATCTTTTCCTCTTTCTCTTTCACTCTCACCTTGGGTAACTTCTCTAAAAGGACGGATGCCATCGAGACAATTATCAGACCATTATGTGTCATTATGTGTTCCCGGGTAAAATGGGAGCTATTTGAAGATGTCTGAGGGCTGTGCAAAAGGCCTGACCTGTTTATTGTCAGAGTGAATGGTTACGTCAGAGCCCGTGTCTTTGGCTAATGCTGTACCTGTCAGAGGCATCAAACCTGTGAAGCTGCAAGTACAAGGTCCAGTCATTTATAAAATCTGCCACCTGCTACTGAAAGGCACTTGCACAGCCTAATGTAACTTAATAGCACAAAGAGATAGCCACATTCAAAAAAAGAGGCTCTAACAAGCCTAATTTATTAGCAGGAGGGCTGCCTAAATGAGCTCTGCTGTATTTCCAAATGTGTTTTACACATGAAAGGAGCCAGAGTAGGTATTGTGTGAATACTAAGGGCCCACCTAAAAATATAGTGCAACCCACCAGATTGATGCACAATTGCTGCACTCACTTTCTTGGATTTTCAGTGGTAAGAAACATGATTATAACCATTAGCACACGGTCATCTTCTGGCATCATTATGGTTATTTTTCAAACTGTTCAACACCGGCAGAGTGTTCTGAACTAAAACTAGAATATAGTAGCTACAGTTTTAGTTTCATGTGATGTTGGCTCTTGGCAATATGTAACTCTGAACTTCAAAAGCAACTGACATAGTCAAACCCTAAAACAGTTCAACATTATTAGGAATACGTGAAGATTAATGTCACTACATATGGCGCTTTAGCCAAGATCCAGTCAGCTTAGCTGAGCATAAGTATTGTGCAGCAGGATTGGCTGGCTTCCCTCAGTCCTGAAGTACATAAAGTCAAACAACCAACACTTTTGCTGTTCACACACAAAAATCCTAAACACGTCATAGTGACATATTATTCTATCAGAGCACTTTGCTCTCAGACTGCAGGCTTGCTTGTGGTTCCTGCAGTTTCCAAAAGAAGAATGGGAGGCGGAGTCTTCAGCCTTCTGGTCCCTTTCCTGTGGAAGCATCAAGCTCCTTGTGTGGCTTAAGGAGACACACGCTCTCAATCTTTAAGGTTAGAATTCAATTTTTCCTTTTCCTTATGTAGTCTGCAGTGAATCAGATGAGCCTAAACCATGCCTTTGTCATGCTACACTAGGCTAAAGTGGCTGGGAAACTTGCTGCTGCTATTGTCTACTGTCTCCTGTGACCTGTCCATAGTGTAGACACAGATTTCACTGTATTATGGCACATCCCAGATAGGAATGAATGCAGCTCTCTTGTGGGCCACATTTGACCTCGACTGAGGACACTAGCTCTAAGTAAGTACGGGTTACTCTTGCTTCTACTGTTGTTGGTCCATCAGTCAGCTGTGGAGAAGAGTGACATTATAAACACAAAGAGCTGAATCGAAACCGAGCATTTAAAACAATGAAAAGTGCCCACTGCAGCCACTGCCTCCACTTCTCACACTGTATTTTTTTTTTTTAACTTAAACTAACATTTTTTGCACTTCTCCCATTCCCAGTGAATTCTGCTGTCACTTCCTTCCCTGCTCTGGTCAGCTCATCAACCAATCAGGATTCAACCTACTGCTACGGCTGAAACTCCTTTCTGCAGTCTCTCTGTAAGCAAACCTACACAAACGGACAGAACTATCACCATAAGACAAGCATTTTATAGTGCCAGATACTGATCTGGCACTAGAGAGTGAGTTAGAGTGTAGTCAAAAATGACAGTGAGGAAAAATCTTTTATTTTTATTGTTTAGACAATAAGTTTTCT
This sequence comes from Pundamilia nyererei, assembly GCF_000239375.1. NCBI lineage: Eukaryota > Metazoa > Chordata > Actinopteri > Cichliformes > Cichlidae > Pundamilia > Pundamilia nyererei. The sequence continues at coordinate 338,072 of NW_005187449.1, forward strand.
TCCTGCCAGTCACGTTTAGACTTGTGCCTTCTGTGACGTCTGTGGGAAATCGAACCAGAAACCCCTTTTAACCTTCCACATGCACCTCACCAGAAATGTAATAACTTAGTTATGCTATAGGTTTAAAATGGGTTTCCACTTACATCAGATTTCCAATGTGGATTTCCCTCCGAAGTCTTAACTTTTTAGCGCTACCAGTTTGACTGGTGCAGCTTCAGATTTTTCCTTCCTTAACTCTTTTATTGCCACGCCCTGCTGTAGAGACTACTGTGAAGCAGAAAGGACTGCTGCTAACATGTATACACTGAGCACATAATTTTGGTAAAACGGATGCAGCATAATTAAAAGTCATGAACAATTCTGATGAAGATTTTCTTTTCCACACAGGTGGGAAAGTCACGCACCCTCTGCTTCCTCAATCAAATACAAGCACAGTAAAACAATACAAACTCACATAAGAATGAAAAAAACACAACACTCATTCACGAACAATTAAAGATAGAGTATAAAGTGATAGAGAGAACACTGCGTACATAAAATAGATCACGTAGGTCAAAACAGACTCCGTTGTAATTCAACCCATGTTGCAATTTAGAGTCTGCATAACTCCTGGCCCACCTAGTTTTTTGCTGTATAGTCAGCACTGATGCATGCCTGAGTCAAATGTTTAAGAGCTTAATGGTCAGTATGAAGGTAACACCAAATGCCCAGATGAGAAAGCCGATGCTGACGGAAAACGATGTGAAAAGAGTGCAGGACTGAGAGCCTCTTTACCAAGAGTTGGCTGTGCATCCATCTGTCTTCAAGATGATACAAGAGACATCGACAGCAAACAGAGACCACAGAAAATTACTGAAAGAAGCACGTGACCACACCCAAATATGTTCCTGCCAGCTAAATCTCAAAATGATGGAGCACAGCAGCACAGGAAATGGACCAGTCAGATATAAAGTTTATTTTCTGTGCAGTCAATGTCATGGCAGACGGCTACTTTTCTTCATGTAAACCACACAACCAAAGAGTTTCTCCTGTTATTTTTTTAACACGTCTCACATAGCCTTGACCAGTGGCTTTAGAACAGGCTTTGTGAGACCTGTAGAAATGTGTGCATCAAGAAATGTGTAAAAAATATCATTACTTTTACATTAGCATATATTTTGTTTAATCACAAAATATATGTATATATGCCTTTAGCTTTAATATATGCCTTTAGCTTTCATACTGAAGCCTGTGTGGAAGCTTGCTTTTACAATTGCTTTTTACAATTGTAACCATTATTTTTGCTTGGATAAAAACTATTTTCTCTGAAAGACTAAGATTTTAAGTCCCCTGTCTTAAAATCAAACATTCTAATTTCGCAGACGTGGTGAAGGCAATACTCAGTCAAAGTGTGTGATTTAGGGATCAATTACTCATGATGTAGGTCTTGTAGAAGAAGAAGAATGCACTTTATAAACCATGCTAACCAGTAACAGCTAAAATAACAAAAAACAGTAGCATCTGTGCCATTAAGCAGAAAGAAAATAATTTTTCAGGCTTTGTGCTCATGCTACCAAAAGCAAACAAGGCTGAGCAATAATGAGATGTTCTGTTTATCTCTCCAATGCTCTATTTAGTGGTGGAGCCAGCATCTAGCAGCTCCAAATGTTTCTGTAGTGGGAAAAGAGATTGAATGAGAAAACAAGCTTCATGTTCTGCAGGTGAAAACTTCAAACTAAGGGTTTCAATCCTGTTCCTCAACCAGAAGGTACATGCATAATAATGAAAGTAGAGGAGTGGCAAAACATGCAGCCCCTCATTCATACTCTTGGTTCTGGGTCCAGCCAAGTGTCAAGTCAGGTGAGACATTTGGGCCACATCTGGTCCATGCTAATCCCATGCCCTGCGTCAAAAACAGCCCATGGTAGGCCCATATGTGTCTGCTACCAGCGATAATTCTCAATTAATCCGTTTAATCAAATCAATACACTGCACATGCGGGAGCCTAAACATTCCAGCAGTGACTGCATGCACACACTGTATTAGAGAAAGAGGGAAATGAGGTGAACGGGTTAATTTTCTGCCATGGGGAATTAAGACATGTTCCCTGCATCCAGCTGTGTAGTAAACCCATATGAAAAGGTAAGAAGATGAAATAAAACAAACACATATATAATATTAATAATATCTGTGGACATCTATAATTCAATAAGGTCGTGCCATCTGTAAACAATAGAAATATTTGATTTTTTTTTAATACGACGACATGTGCTAGATTTTGAAGTACAATTTGCAAATAATGCTTTTGAATGTGTTCCGTTTTACTATATATCTATGGATGTGCAAGCAAAAAGAAGGCACGGAGACAGGCAGGCAGTCAGACAGACAGGTCGCTCCAGAGGTGACCGGGGAATCCTGCTCTCTCTCTGCCGGCAGACAGAGCCTCCTCCTCGGCCACTGCTCCTCCTCCCCTCCCCTCCCTCTGCCCTGGTTGCGCGTTGGGGGATCCGACGACGTCACAGCGGCACACACATTTGCACGGACGCGCGCCTGCAAGCGGACACACACACACTCACACACACACACGCCCTCTCTCCTCGCTCTCTGCCGCTCCGTCTCTCTCACTCTCACTCTCCTCTATGCTGCTATTCTGGGAAGTGGCGCTTGGAATAACCCCCGTGTGCGTATGAGTGTGTGTGTGCGTGTGTATGTGTCTCCTGATTTCACCCTGACACACGCACACATACACACTCACAACACAGTCAGACGCACACATTTACTGTCTGTCTGACTGCAGGAGTGGAGCTCTGGCAGCAGAAATCCGCTCGCAGAGGATTCCTTCCAATTTTACGCGCAACTTTTCCTCGTCGGCTTCTTCTCTGCGGCGTTTCCAGCGCTCCCCCCTCGATTGTTGTGGATTTCTAACAACCACCCCCTGGCTGTTTGTAGCGGAGCGACGAGCGAAGCTCGCCCGGAATCGGATCTGCTGTCACCGGGCTGCTTGTTGTCATTTTCGCACGGAGACGCGCAGCCGGAGCGCAGACAGAAGGTAAGAGCGGAGAGGGGAAAACGAAAGCTTACGGATCATATTCTCACACACATCACAGTGACAGTGGGATTTTATGCGCCATGGTGGACATTTATGGCATCTTTTCAAGGCACTTGAGCTTTTGCTTAGCTTATAAAGGCAAGGCTATGCTGGGGGAATACCCCGGGCACGCATTGCATTGCATGCAGATTACCCAGGTTGCGTAATATCCTGAGGAATTTGCAGTAGCCTGCCCGGCCAGGCTGGTTGCAAGGCCGGGGAAGAGATAGACAGTGAGGAAGAGAGGGAGGGTACGTGTTGGTGGATAGGAAGCGATGAAAGTGGAAGCTCGGATGGTGTGTGATTGGAGTGATTTTTGCGTCCGAAGGTTGATTTGTTTTTAGCACAAACCCACGGCAGGTTGGTTTGATTAATAGACCTTCACCTGCAGTTCTCTCTGACATTCATGTGAGACTTCTTTAATCACTCTATAGCGCGCGTGGAATGTTCAAAAGTGAGTTGAAGCTGTGACCTCCGCGCACTCTTTGGTATTTCCTTGTTGCTGCTACAGTATGATCAGTGTGACACTCCTCAGAGAGTCACAAACGACTCTTGTTGCTACAGTACCTAAGCGTTGGTTTACACTGTGCTTGCCGAAAACGAATAGGGGAACACTGGCCATTTCTTTTTCGGATGGGGGTGACTTTATCTCATATGCTCATCGTTTGTTTCCTCTGTGTATGTGTCTGTGTATGAGAGGGAGAGAGAGATGGTGGGTGGTGCGCTGGCTGGTTCCGGGAATGTTCCATGACGTGTTGCCGTATAGAGAGGGGCCCCAGCCGGGGAGACTGCGACTAACGGCTCGGCCCTGCCGCTCTTCCTGCTCTCACTCCCTCTCTCCCTCTCCTTCTGTACTCTCCTGGAAAATATGTTAGCCTGTCTCCATTTACAAAGAAGATTTACATTATCATCTCGTAGTGGTCATCTCTGCAGGCTGGGTTCCATTAGGTCAGAGGTCAAAGATCAGGGTCAAACGCAACTGCATGCAACAGGTGGTAAGATCCTGCTCAAGGACACTCACAGCAGTGCACATGATTGGCAGGGTGAGGTCTGAAGTGCAGGTTTGAAACAGCTGAAGGGCAGCATGCAGCCAAACTGCAGCCAATATGACTTTGTGGATCTCAGAGCATTTGTTTGATGTTTAATGTGTGACAGAAAGTTCAAACAAAGAGCTTCTCTACAAAAGCATGCAGTTATCAAATAAGTAACATTTTATGATAAATTGTAAGAAAGATTTTTAAAAAAGTATAAAACAAAAGTGAAAGAAATTATAGATTCATAATTAATGAAAAGTAAAAGTCAAATTGCAAAAGTGGAATCAATAACAATTTTATATAAATAATGCATTTGTGTGTTTTTATTATCTTTTTGTTCAGGGATGGTGGCTAATTTTAGACTACAATGGACACCATGCGCATGCTATTTATAGAAACAGTAAAAAGCTTTGGAGACTGTGAAAAAATGAGAAATATGGCAAGAATAACTGCAGATGAATGCCTCTTTTCCGCCAGTCAAAGCTGCAGAAGGAAAAAGCAGCCACAGAAGTGAGTCCTGAATGTGCTCATGGTGTTGGTGGCATTTGTAGCCTGCAGCTGAAGAGATGATTACAGTATGTATTCTGCTGTCAGGGAACATGCTGCTGACTCTGTGCGTGCACGTGTCAGTGATGGATGGATGTTTGAGAGCGTGCACGGGGGAAGGCCGACCTACGTACCATCTGTCCTACTGCCACCTCAGATGGCCATCGCGGTGTAGCTACTGCGTAGGAGCAAGCATCCAGGCATGCACACACACAAGTACACTGTTACCAGGGAGGACAGGCGTATGGAGAACATGCATGAGGTGTGAGAAGACTTTCAGCACTAAACATTCAATTAATTTATTACTTAGGCCTTGTGGGAACTCTTATGTCTTCCCAACATACAGCAAGCTACCCTTGTACAAGCAGCACGCAGCGGAGTTGAAAAGGTTCATAAAGTGCTAACAGTCCTTGGCTTAATGTCTTGGAGATTTTTTTTGACATATATCATGCTTGTGCCAGGGCTGGCACAGTTTCAGGAGCATTTTAATTTAGAAGTTGCTGTGTTAGCATTTGGGACACACCATTCTTAAGCCTATGGATAGCCCGGTGGCTTGGCTGTAACAGCGGTGTTAGCTCAAGGGCAGCTGCCTGCATGGATCAGTATGCCAGATTTAAGCAGCAGCTGTCTGGAAAGTCATTTATGTCGGCGAAGCAGTGTGAGCTTATGTAACAACAAGCTACATATGTAACAACCTACAATAACAGCGGGTAGCACAGTCACCTCACTCCAAGAAAGTTGCTAGTTCGAACCCCATCTGGGTGGGGCCTTCAGAGTGTTATTCTCCCTGTGACTGCATGGGCTCCCTCTGGGTACTCTGGTTCCTTCCTAAAGAGATGTACATTATGCTATAGTCACCCTAGGGCAACCAGTGGTTGGTGACACTAACAAAAATTATGGCAACTGTGTGCAATGAACGTGTAATCTCATTGCCTTTGAAACGGTTGCTCTGAAGAACGGGACTGGGCATGTGACCACTTGTAGTCAGTTGCCTTCTTCAACACAATTTTAATGTGTTAACATGGAAATAAGACAGAGTTCATCTGCTATCAGTTTGCAATTGACTGGGGTCAAGTTGTCAATTACATGCAGTCTGGTTGTGTTGATACAGCAATTCACTGTTGGTGTTGACATACACAGAAATACACATTGAACAGAAATTGACGATAACTACTTCCAGGATCTCAAAGATTAGAAAATGAAATTATGAAATTCCTCCATAAATCCCAAAATAGAGTCCTGGAATTCCAACCCAAGAATTTAAAAAAATCATTTAGCTTCAATAAAGCTTTTAAATAACAGTTTTTAAAGTTATCTGTGCAATATGTGTTCCTTGCCTTTAAGTTGAGTGGTTTGTGTTTGTGATTATAAATAGACTACTTTCCTTTATTTGTCGATTCATTTATTTTTATTTTATTTTAATGTTTATTGACTCTTTGCTAAGATGTTTCCTGGGAAGCAGTTAAGTCCACAGCGAATTTCCCAAAGGAGATTATAAAACATATCATATCATAAATAGTGATGCAAATGCTGCAGGATGGTGGTGACAACCAGCTGCCTAAGAGTGATCACAGTCTGTCTGAATCAGACCGCGAATGTTTGGCGACAAGTTGCTTTCCACCAGGCGACCTGCGCGATTGCCGCCAGATTGAAAGTTGCCTCCCAACTTGAGTTTGAGGTTGTTGCTTGTTCAACTTCAGGTCGACCAGTTTGTTATGATCGTGAGCGATTCACAATCAGTCACCAAAAACGAAAAAATTCAGTGCAACTTTCTTTAGTTGTAACAAGGTTGTTACAAGCGACCCGGATGTTGGTCAAAGATGATGATGAATAAGATCAAGTGCTTTAAGTGTGTAGAATAAAGTGCTGTATGAATGTACGGCTAAAAATGTAATTGTTTAAAGTGCTTTGAGTGGTCACTAAGACTAGAAAAGCACTGTATAAATTCAAGGACATTAAAATTACATCTGGTGATGTACTGTTCTGACCTTCTCAGGCCTGATACTGATATTGAGTCTTCTTTGACTCTAACTTCAAGAAAAAGGGACGGAAATATATATTTTTCTTGTTTAACATAAAGTTTGACTAAAACAGAGAAAGAATTGTAACGAAGAAATCAATACATTTATTAATGAAATAACACGTAACAGAAACAAGATAAGAAAACTTAAACTGTATAATGTATTTATTCTTCACTCCTTTAATTTTAGCAGACAAGTGAAAGTAAAGTGAAGATAACAGTAGTGTAAGTGCCATCAAATGTTCCCACCAAGTAATGAAAGAGAGAGGAAAGGTTGCAGACAGCGCCGTGGAAACCGTTCTTCACTTGTTGCTTGTTTGATGTTAAATCACAATTAAGTCACAAACTAGCAAAAAGACACAAATGGAACTTGTTGCTGTGTGACTGGGAAGTGCCTCTAAACTGCTGACCGTTTGTTGTTAGAATCAGCACAGGACTACTATCAAAGATGCCGTTTCTCACGTGCAGCACACAGCAGGAAGTAGTCCACTTCAGACGCTCTTTCACTACAGCAGTGGGGTGCCTGGTTAGAAGGTCCGGGAGGTTGGACAAATGACACGCGCTCACTGTGAATTCTCTGGAGATTTACCCATGCCATCCTCACACGCTGACAATCAGCATCGTGCACGCTCGACACTTTCACTGGATAATGAACAGAAGAGTTAAGAACTGTGAAAGCAGCTCGGAGTAGAGCTGCACCGAACGGGCTCAACCGCTCGGCTGTTGTCACCAGTGCCTGATGTGGGAATTTGAGTCAGACTCAGTGAAGCAGTTGATTGTGCTACTTTTCGTCATGCCGTGGTTCCTGGATGACTGGTGTTCTGTGAGGTGTTGTGGGATTTTGTGAAATCCATACATTATTGTTGAAGTATAACTGTGAAAAACATTATGAATGACTTGCAAATTCACTGCGTCTCTCCTTTGTTTTAACTCATTTCCCCTAAAAAGCCTCTGTCACAGAAAAAACCCAGGCTGCTTGTGCAGTTTCCAGGTGATGGCATGGCTCATCAAAGGCCTTTGCAAAAGAAACAGCTTGTTTCTTTTGTGGGGAAAATTACAACTAACCACAAGTGTGACCCACCACCTAAAGGAGAAATTACCCATAGACAGTATTGCAAAAGCTATTGTGGAGGCTCTTGAATGATAACATATGGCATGTAGCTCAAAAGGCACTTGTGAAACTAAACATCCCTTCAACTGCTTCAAAAGAGCACTGGATATGAACCAGAAGAACAATGTGTGGAAGTGTCTGATAAGAAGATATAGGTCCAGATTCCACTGAAGGGCTGTCAAAAGTGGCTGCGAATGACAATACAATCAAAGAAGACCAGATCAGATAAGCGAGGGGCTACTTTATTATTCACATAGGCTTTTCTCTTGTTCTGCCTGGAGAACAAAAAAGTCTGAAAACCAAATGTTTAGCAGACAGAAGTCACAGTCCTCTGAAAAACCTCCACACCTCAAAAGTTTGGGCTTATACTGAGTTTAAAAATACAGCGTTTAGACTGTTAATCTTACACAACAGCTTCTTTACAGCTTTAAATTTAAATAGTGGGAGAATTATGCCAAATAATAAAGGATCTCTTAACCATTATTTCAAAATTCAAATTGAAAAACTCAATGTCCAGTTTTCTTCAAGGCTTTCAAACATGTCTCCTTGTTGGATTTGCCATAGATGTAATAAATATTTCTTATCTGTCATGTGGCCACACATATATTCATGCTGTGACCAGAATCCTCATCTGATTACATTACATTTATCTGCAAGATGCCACTGTCCAGAAAGTCTTATGCATGCAGCAGGAACTTTGGACTCACGGTGTCCGGTTTGGCTCAAAAAACAATAGCAAGGCTTAAATTACTTTGAATAGTTGGAATTCAACACAAGAATTCAGAGAATTCAATTCCAAATGTCTGTTTGACAACCTCCATTTTTCTTTTCACATACTTCTTATTGCAGCGCTCTGCCTCTCCTCCTGTCTCTTCGTCTGTCTCACCGCTGACTGTGCTGCAGCCGGTTCGCTGCAGACGTGTTAGGTTAGCATTTGCTGTCAATTATCACAGTGCACACATCATAGCTGGAGAATTTGAAATGACTGCAGATGTATGGCATGGTGTGAAGACATAACCCCTTCACACATACAGATGCACACAGCTTTCATTGTAGCTGGGACTCACTGGTGTGCAGGGTGTTCATTCGGAACTGATTCGCTGGTAAAAGCATGCACGTGCTCATGAACCTATAGACCCTAATATAAAGAGTAAATATTGTATTTTTGACTGATAAACAGTTTGAAAAGTTGAAAGAGAACCAAATAGGGTTACATCTAGTAGTTCGTTCTCATATTTCATATTTTACTGCCAAAAAATACATTCCACATGTCATAGTTCAGTGAAAAAATAGCCGCTGATATTCAGATTATATCATTTAACCTTGCTGGATTTCACTCCATGAGAAAAGATTTGACAATAGGAACTTTGTTCCACTCTGTATATTGTTGTCCTTTGCCTCACTCACTCTGTTGTTGTACTACCATTGTATGAGACACCTCAGAGTGGATTATTACTAACAAAGAAGTGCACAATTTGCTTTGCAACATAATGCACCCACAGCACGCTAACACTGCGCTCAGCGAACGGCACACTGAACTCGTATAAAGTTTATCTCATTGCATTGTGCTGCTTTTGAATGCAATTGCACAATTTTTCCCTGTGTGTGTGTGAGTGTGTGCGATCACCTGAGAGCTGTAAAGGAACCTGAGAGCACTCTGGTGACCGAGGTCCTGACAGCGACGGGTGAATTATTAAGACACATCCACACATATGCACACACAAAGCCTAATGAGGTGGTTGACTGGGTGTACCAGATAAATCGTTCCACAGTGGTTTAGTTTCATACCGTTATACACGTGGAGGAGTGGAGGACTGGAGGAGGTGAAGAAAGAAGGGAAAAAGGAGAACAGTGTGCGAGCATGTCATGTGCTGGGACATTAGTTGTCCCTCAGCCAATCAGCGATGAACTCTTTATTGTCCATTGGTCCATATCAGCCAGTTATATTGCAGGTTTTTAAACAAAAAAGGTAGAGGGAGGGGGAAAAGAGGCTGATATTGAAATCTAATCTCTTTTTACGCAAAGTCAGGCGCTGAACATGCTGTGGGCTGTGCGTGTTTTTGTGTGTGTGTTTGCGGCTTTTCAAATGGACATAGCGATGCTACAGAAATAAATGGAGAGAAGGAGAAAGAGAGACCTTTACTCAAACTGGCCTACTTTCTCAGCAGCTTGTAATTAGTCTCACTTCATGCATTTATGCATCAGACAGTGGAGCTAAATCAGTGTTTTGTAATCAGGAAATCCCAGATGACACCACAGTCATCCTGTTCTCCTTTACTGTACTCTACACTGCCAATTTGACAACTTAAACTATAGTTGAATAATTTTGAATATCATTGTAAAAGCTGCTGTTTTCAGTCATGACACTGTATGCTATAAGGGCCTGAAATCAAATACAACACCTTCTCTGCCAACATGTCTTCTATAACTGTACACTGGATGCCTTTGGACTTGTGATCAGACAGAATTTGATCGCCTTACATTTATATGCAGTTTTACTGGCATATTTTCTCAGTTTTTGGAGACATTTGGAAAGATTTAACCCCTTAGCAGTCCAATTAGTCCCCTAAACCATCCAATGTACCGTGGGCGGTACGTCCGACTGCTAACAGGTTAAAGGTGATCTATATGCTGCTCTTTCTTCTTATTCTTGGACTGTTTATACCGAGTCTTGCTGCAGCCCTTTACTTCATCCCAACCAGTTTCAGCTCCTTTCTGAGGCCATCTCCCTTTTCAATGTACTTAGGCATGTAGACATGGTCCAGACAACCTGCAAGCTGAAGTACAATCTAAGCATCAGAATAAGGAAGAAAGGTGATTTAAGTGACTTTTTGTTGCTATCAAACTGCAGATTTACAGGGATTTTCCCACACAACTATCTCCAGTGAACAACAGTCGTAAATGCCTCGTAGATGTCAGAGGTCAGACAAGAAGGCCACAATAACCACTTGTTATAACCAAGAGCATCTCTGAATGCATTACAAATTGAAGCTTGAAGTAGTGTAGATGGGCTACAGCAGCAGAAGACCACACTGTCTGCCACTCTTGTTAGCTAAGAACAGGAAATTGAGGTTACAGTTCACACCAGCTCACCAAAAAAGGGAAAAGCACGAGGGGGCAAGAGGGGTGTGTAATCCAGTACTAGCAACGTGTACCTAATAAAGTGGTCAGTGAACAGTAAATAGTAAATACAAGTCTTTCATATCATGAGTGTAGTAGGAATTATTTCTTACTTCACAAGTAAGATGACACAGTCAAACTCCTGCTTTCATTAACACCCAGACGCTCGCTTGTATTGATTTTTCTTTTAATCTTAGATGTCTAAGTATGATAATATGATTTAAAATGATTACAAATCTGTGATCTCAAACACCAACATACATCCCTTTCTGATGTTAGTCACTCAGAATTTACTGCCGCTATTTTGTGCCGACGCTCTGCAGTCATACCGGGAGTATTTAAATATCTGCACCCACAGAAACGAAACCCGAACCAGAATACGTTGCAATGAGTGTTTGCACAATTAAAAACTTCTCACTTTCTCTCACTGGGAAACTCTCACTTTCATACTTCACTGATGAGTCCAAGTGTAGGTAAAACCCTGCTGAACCCTGGCATTTTCTCTGGGGGGTGTCCAGAGGCATGTTGGGAAATGTAGTCAATCCAAGTGACGAAGGTTGGACAGATTTAGGGTAAGCAGATAAACTTTAAATGGTAAATTATGATGAAAATGATTAAAAAATGATTACTCGAATGAGAAAAACATTGCAAACTGATTATGTGTAATCCATATGAGGGTTTTTCCCCCTTAAAGCTCATTACAAAAGATCTACCACAAATGTCTGGGTTTTTAAAAATCATAATAATTGAACTATGCATTGATATTTACTTTTACAGCTTAATCTAACCTGTGTTTTTCATCAAAAGTTAATGCAAATCTGTAAGAACAAACTTCGTTAAACACTCTAGCTGGTATCGGTGTGCCGTTCCCAGGCTTTGTTTGCCCAGTCTGATATTATCACAGTGAAAACACAGAGACAGCTGCTACTGTAGGTTTAGGGTGAGTGATTTGCATATCCATACAAAAGATAAAAACACTTCAGAAAATATCTGGGGATGAAAAAAAAATCCAATCTCAGCAGGTGAGACTAAACAGAAACCCCAGTGGGCTTAAAAAAAATAAAACAATGGAAAAACATCACATCCAAAGAAAAAAGTGACAAAAGAAAAGCGAAAATCAAGATGACAAACAGATGACATGAGGGATCTGAAGCTCTAAGACAGAATGTCGTGTGTTTTTATTTGCTTATTGCTGGATTCATTGTGGGGTTTGATATGGCAGTGTCAAATGTTCCCAATCCTCTAAGATGGCAGCAGAGACTTCAGCTACTGAAGACGTGTTTTTAGGAATTTATGATTACAAACCACAGGATCAGCATGTCACCTCTGCTGTTCTGAAGATATTACAGAAGCATTGCTGCTGTGTGTTTTTAGCTGACACCCATTTCAATTCTACGCTGATATTCATGCGCCGAGAGTGTCTTATAACTTTCTCACCTTCAAAAACGACTGAAAATGTGAGACGTCCTCAAACCTGAACAGTTTTCAATTGTCAGTAACTGCTGAAATAACACAAATGCACATTTGTTTCCCACGCACTCACCTGGCAGGCTTGCCAATTATGGTAAACGACACCTTAGTATATTTAATGACTTATTTCTCATTTTTATTAATTTATAAGTGCGCAGACCCTTTGCTCTCTTTGCTCAGTGATATTAAGAAATATAGGACAGAAACCTCCTTAGAACTAGGAAAAAATCAGTCATTGCCGATTCCCTTAAATCTTTGGATTGCATATAGATCGCAAGGCAGTTGCACAGGGTGCCTTGTGTAACTCAGATGGACTGCAGTCAGTCTTGTGGGCAAGAGTTTTTGAAAATAACTGCTGTCTAGTTTCTAAATGCAGAAGAACTGTTAACACGCTGGAGTCAGACTGAGTCAGTCTGTGCCGATGAGTCTGGTCTGTGATGGCTCTCTTTGGAATTGGACACTTGACTCAGTTGGTTGCCAACTAGTTGTATTTTGGTTATGATCCTATACCAAAGCAAGGCTGCCGAGTGTTTTGAGGGTGAGACGGCCAGAAAGTAATAATTCCCTGCAACACTGAACTTTCATCGAGGAGAGTGGGGCTTGTGATTCATGTGGGGCCACTGTTTCTGAAGATTAATTGTCCTTCTAGATGGCTGAGAAATTTCTGTTTTGAGTTTGCATGTGCCTGCCTGGGTTTCCTCTGGGTGCTCCAGTTTCCTGTTACAGTCCAAAGACATGCTTGTTAGGTTAACTGGTGTTTCTAAATTGGCGGTAGGTGTGGTGTCGGTCTCCTGGGATAAACTTCTCCCCACCTCAGTCGGGGATTTAATCTGGTTCAGTACAACGCTGCTGCTGGATGAAAGACCTGGTTGACAACACGCATTCCAGTTCATCCCAAAAGTGTTTTATGGCCTTGATGTCAGCCAAGTGTTTTCACACCAAACTTGAAAACCATTTCCTCTTGAACCTGGCTTCATGTCTGGAGCCATTGTAATGCTGAAACAGAAAAGGGCCTTCCCCAAACTGTTGCCACAAAGTTAATCCATCTAAACTAAAAATCTTATTTGCTGTAGGGAAATAATTTTCATTGGATGTTTGTTAGGCGACCAACTGAAGGTTACCAAGTACTCTTCAGCAATACTCCAATTAAAACTGTAATTTATCATTTTTACACATCAGTTTAAAAGGCATGAAATAGACTCAGTGTAACTGCTTTAATTGGTGAGCTGTAGATTAGTGAGCTGTAAGGGAAATATTATTATTTCTACTCTTTTTTTCTCACCACTTGGCAGTCATCTTTGAAAAAAACCCCAGGGCAGTTTTTTGTGGACCAAGAAGCCGTTCAGAAAGGAAAAGCTGCATATATAAAATTGCCAAATCTAATGAAAAAAAAAGAGAGTAATATTGCTTTAACTGCTCAAACGCAGATGACCGGCCTTTTAGGACAAGTGTGATACAAATGCCGTTTTTAGTATTTCTAAGGCCCCCCATAGATTTTGATTATTTATAACATGTCTGGTTTTTTTCACAACCGTACTGCGATACAGACTGCATGGGCATTTGGCAATATGTCAGAAATCAGCATGACTCCAGTGCAGGAGGCAGCCATTTGTATGCATGTAGCACACAGAGTGTGTTTAAAACTGGCAGTTTTGCATAAGAGTGCCATCATGCTCTAATTCTGTCATCTGTCTTTCTCCTCTAGGGGCAATTTGTGGACTTGATAAACGGACCAGAAAGCAAACGGTTGCACCAGGTAGGATCCACAAACCTAATAACCACTGTGTACTTGTATATCGCGACTACCCGGTCGCAAAGTCTGACGTCACTAGCCGTGTCTGGGCCTAAACTCCGCTGCAGGTCCATATATCAAACGATCACTATGGCATTACTGAGAGTTGAAAAACTGTCTAAAGTCTTTCATCTTTAATAAAATGATCAGTGTTCTGCTCTACCAGGTGTAACAACTGAGTTTAACATCCAGGCATCCATGAAAACGGAATTTATGACATTTAACGGAGTTAGAAGTTAGCAGGGAGTTAGCTCGCTAGCTTCTATCGAAATACAATATAGCATGTCCTGACTGCGGGGTTTTGGAAACAAATTAAAACGTACAGCTCTGTTATCACTTCCAACATAAATGAAGACAGAAAACTAAACAGCAGTGACGTTTGTAGGGTTACTGGAGTTTGGCTAGCTGGTATATAATGATGTGCTACGTGACTACTAGCGACACAACTATGTTTAACACTTTTCCTCTCGATAAAAGTTAACGTGAGTTTTCTCGGTGGTCAGGAACAAATGTAATCGCAGGATGCTGTAAAAGGACCAAACTTCAGCCAGGAGAACAACTGAGATAATCCATCCAAAATACGAGGTTAGTCATTCATATACTGCTGCATGGGCTGGGCTGTAGTTACATCCTAAGGTTTTAAAAACTGAGCTTAAATAAATGATTAGCGGTAATAAAAGCCGAGGGAGGTCAACGGTGATCACTGACTGTTTTAGGAGCTTTTTGAGATTAAATAGAAGAAAATACAAAACATTAAACATGTTAACAACACAAAAGCCATATTAAACGCAGACTACTTTAGACCCGGAAGTAGGATTCGTCACGTCATCACTTAACGACCGGATAGTGTAAAATAATATATGACATCCAGTCATTGCGCACAAAATAGAGTAATTTATGAGCTAGTTTAGGTAAAACATTTCGGGTGCAATGAATAGAGGTCAAATTTGACAAGTCAGTGATTATCTATGAAGATATTTAAAACTCAGTAATATAAATAAATTTATAGCTCAGGTGACATTTTGCCCTTTAAGCCAGCTTCTAGTGACTGGTTGCCTATTGCAATATCAAAAGTAGTAGCAGTCACCACAGCATGCTTTATATTCTACGGTAAGAACCCTATAATAATACAGAGAAAACCCAACAATTACACAACCTCTTATGAGCAAAGACGTGGCAACAGCGGAAAGGAAAAACTCCCCAATAAGAAGATAGTCAGAGATGTCCATATAAGGACATCCTCTCTTTGTCATTAAATCACTCAGCATAAAAGGAGCATTTCGACCAGTCTGAAGCCAAAACTTCTGCCACATGGATTATTTGAACTTACACTGACCTCATTATTTGAAACTTTGGCCATGTTTAATATGAGCATCCACAACTTTAACAGACTCTATATGGCAGATAATAAGGAAAAGTACAGTAGGTCACTTTAATTTAAAAAAAAAAGTCAAGAAAACTGTTTAAAAATGCAGTTTGTGTAGAAAAAATGTTGAAAATAGTTGAAAATATTTCAACTATCTGTGCAAGAGTAGAGTTTTCATTTAAGAAGTCGTGCTTCTCTGCAATAATAACCGTCTTTTAAAATGGCTGATTCTTCTGTGATGACCGAGAGAGGGAGGCTCATAAAGAAAAAACAGACGGTAAGACAAGGAGCCATTTGAGCTGTTTTCATTTAACCAGAATTACTCTCAACTGTTTCCTCCCGGCTGGTTGCCGGGGAAACTGGCCAGCTTCGTTATTGGAGGTGCGACCTCAGCTGGGAGTGCAAATGATAGAGCTCACTTTAACGTTCCCGCTGCCTGCAATCACATTTCTGTGACTCTCTTTCATTAACATGCTTTGTACTGTTTGGTAAATGATCTAATTTTCCTCCTCGCACGCACAATAATCAGGTCGAGCTTTTGTTTGCCAAGACCAAAGTTTTGCGAGCTGAGCTGATTATGGTGAGTAAAGGCAGAAGCAGACGCTGTGTTAGGATCCAAATCCAACGGAAATCCAACGGAAATGTATACCCATCTCTTCTAACTCTGGTTTCACAATGATGGCCAATCTGCCTGAAAAATGAAATAAAATAATATTTGGTGTAATAAAAGCAAACATATACCCCAGGCTGGCAGCAGTGGTTTGTATCATAGCAAGAAGTGCAGAATTGCCAGACATCATATGCATGTCACTGATTCTCAGATTTTGTCATCTCAAACTGGAATTACTGCCCTGAGGTTTTATACCTTTACCAAACAAGTCAAGTTACAGCTTATCTTCATGTCTCTGTTTGAGCTTCTGAGTTCATGATGACATCACCTCATCGCATTTTACTGGAACTGTCATTAACAGACATCAACTGACAGAAGGCGTGGCTTTTTCTGTTGATATACAAAAAAAA